>NW_021703776.1:67428224-67809730 GCF_005190385.1 Monodon monoceros | reverse complement strand
ATATATACATTTTTTTTTTGCGGTACGCCGGCCTCTCACTGTTGTGGCCTCTCCCATTGTGGAGCACAGGCTCTGGACGCGCAGGCCCAGCGGCCATGGCTCACGGGCCCAGCCGCTTTGCGGCATGTGGGATCCTCCCGGACCGGGGCACGAACCCGTGTCCCCTGTATCGGCAGGCGGACTCTCAACCACTGCGCCACCAGGGAAGCCCTCTTTAACATATATTTTATAATTTAATTTATTAGTACTATTTGGAGTAATAAAATACTATACACTCACATGATGAGAGGTAAAAGCCTTTCTAAATTATAGTCACATACAAATATACATAGCGAGAGGGAGAAAGCTTATAGCTTTCATTCTAAAATTTTAGCCATGGGTCAAGAGTAAACATAGAAATATAAAACTCACCAGTGGGCAAGAAATTCTTAATTGATTTGATCTCAAAATAGGCAAACAGAAAAGACTAACACACCAGATTCTCTGTTGTTTCGCAGCCAGCTGAGTTCTCTATTAACTATTAATCCATTTATAGAGATGGTCAAATGATCAGGTCATAAAACCAAATTTTCAACAATTACTGGGAAATAACTTATTGGCCCCAAACAATCCAAACACAAAACATAAAATTGGTAGAGAGGAAAATTAAAACTAGAAAAGCAGAGAGGAAGCAAAGTTTTATTTCCATTTTGGATTCACATTTGGGAGCCAAGAGAAGGCTGCTGTGGGCGTAGCTGCCCATGGAGTGTACTTCCCTCCTTATGAAGTTTTCCTGGTTCTGGTACATGAATCCACTGAGCATCTCAGTGGAACCTCCAAAACTGTTAAAAGATAATTTTCTGGAAAAGGTAAAATCATGACTCTCATATGGATTTAAAAATGAGCATGTGTTGAAGATTTTATTTTACTTATTCAATGAGGGAACCAGGTAGACGGTATAACTGGTTTAAGGGAAAAGTCAAAAGGCACTAATTTCTATGGAGTAAAGGAATGAAGGGAAGTCAGTTGAAATTCTTCCAGACCAGACAGAATGTGCATGTGTATCAACTTACAAAGAATTGTAAAATAGTGCAAAGATTATGAAAGACTAAAACCTAATAACCCAGAAGGATATGCTGTGTGTAGATAATGTATAGTTTTCCACTGAAACACAAATTTATTTTTTTCTACAGTCTGTTCTTCTGGATGTCTTTATATAGCATCTGTTCATGTCTACTGCAGACCCCATAAATGTTTAATTGCTCTTCAAATAAAACCTTGTTCTCATATGACTAGCAGTTGAGAAAAGATTCCTACTTATGTGGTAAATGCAAAGCAATTTTATTAATAGTTTTCTCCTTTATATGATATTGAGGTACTGGTTTAACTGATTTTTTAAAAATTTCTCTATTAGTTATTTGGGCATCCTTTATAGATAATATGCGAAAGAAAAGAGATTGCTCATAGTTGGGAATAGTTGAATTTATAGGCCAAAGTGGAAGGGCCCAAAGCTCATTTAATTGATTGATTGATTTAATAATCACTTATGGATTGTTCTTCATGTGCTAGGCACCATGCTTTAAGCTTTCAAGAATTTAATATTTATCAGGGGCAATAGACAAGGAAATAATCATTTCTAGATAGTGGTGAGAATATTATAATGCAGGTATATAAAGGGTGTCTTGAGAGCACAGCCTGGGAATCAAAGTCACCTAAGACACCTAAGCTCAGTCCTCTAGGAGTTATTTAGCAAGGTCAGGGTTGCTTATAGAAAGTTTCAGGCAAAGTGAGTAAACAAGTGCATGGGTTGGAAGGCAAGAAAGCAGGTAGCATTGTGAAAATTATGATTCCCTCCGTGTAGCTGGAGCATAGAATTTGAGAGGAAGGGATGGCAAGAGATGAGGCTGGGAGGGAAGCAGGGTCAGCTGTGGGATGAGCCAATTGTGACAAGCTAAAGAGTTGGCTGTCTGCTGCAGGTAAAGCATTTTAAGCTAGAGAGCTCCAAGAGCAAACCTGCATTTTAGAAAGAGGTCTTAAGCAGCAGGATGGGGAAAGGATTGTTAACGCTAATGTTTTCCAGTGTATATTCTATTAATACTTTAGCACAGATTTTTTTTTTTTTTTTTTTTTTTTTTAGCGGTACGCGGGCCTCCCACTGTTGTGGCCTCTCGCGTTGCGGAGCACAGGCTCCGGACGCGCAGGCTCAGCGGCCATGGCTCACGGGCCTAGCCGCTCCGCAGCATGTGGGATCTTCCCGGACCGGGGCACGAACCCATGTCTCCTGCATCGGCAAGCGGACTCTCAACCACTGCGCCACCAGGGAAGCCCTAGCACAGATTTTTTCAAACTGATTTTCAGGTTCCCCCCCCTGCAATCTTTGTTTACAATGTTTGGTCTGTAGCCAGTTTTTCTGCATTTTGAGTGCAAGGCTGTGACTTTGTGGTAGAGGATGAATGAAAAGAAATGAAGGGGAAAAAAATGATGCTATGAGGCATGAGTCAGCGAACTAAGGCTTGTAGGCAAAAGTTCGTTGCCTGTTATTGTAAATAACACTTTATTGGAACACAGCCATGCCCGTTCACTTCCATAGAGCCTATGGCTGCTTTTGAGTCCCAACAGCAAAGTTGAGTAGTTGTGAAAGTGTGTCTGGAATGCAAAGGCTAACATATGTACTATCTGGCCCTTCAGAGAAAAAGTTTGCCAATCCCTGATACAAAGAGTTAAAAATTTGTATGTTAACTTATTTAGTTTATTTGATCATTTATTTATTCCCTGATTCAAAAGGATTTATGCAAATGTGTGTGGCCAGTCCCATGAAAAATTTTAAACCTTGAAAGCTGTGCTGGTAATAATACTTATCAAGATGACTATATTAACGCCATGTAGAAGAGCATCTGCATGACATTAATTCTTCTCGACATCTTCCAAGAAGAAGGAGCAGAAAGATCTGGTTTATATGCTATTGAGCTTGATTTATTTTTGTTCAAGGAAAGATACTTGATTACAGATACATTTTTAAATATTCTGCATAACTTTTAGGACCTTGAATTTGAAAATCTCGAGTTTGAGGATTGAATATAATGTTACAATTTTTCCTGGATTCCTGGTGTGATGTCTCTGGCCTTAGCACAATGCCTTATTTGTGGGAGAAATACACAGAAGTATTTTGTCATTGACAAATTTTAGTCACCTCTTAGAGTCCCCATTCTAAATGAGACTACCTTGGACTGCACTGAATAGGCAACTTACAGAGAGTACGGGACTCAAAGAGGTCAGACACAAACACTTCACAGCTAGTGTCCCACAAGCTGCCTGCTCAGCCATCCTTAGCTAAAACACCCTGAATATTTGAAAATTCAGAAAAGAAGCAAAAACCTGTCTCATTGTTAAATCTTCTGTAGTGCCTCAGTACTCATCTTGGGAGACTGTGACACATGCATCAGTAGCATTTACTTAATAAGAAACTCCTTTGACGAGTTTAAGGCCAGAGAACAGTGATGTTAAAAAAAAAATAAAAGTGTATTTCAGTCCTTGATTGAAATTATCCAACATTTTGGGAAAAGTCAATTTGCATAACAGTTGGTGTTTTACCTCCTGGTGTTAAACCCATCTTGCCTATGCTGTCTTTGTGGATCTGTTAATCAAGTTTCCTGCCTTCTCTAGACAGCAGCCTAATTGTTTATGTCCTGCAGAAACCCCTCACTGAGAAAGAGATTTAATTTGTAGCTGAATCTAATATTTTTATGCAGTATGGGAAAACACTATCACTTGTTACAGTGTTTTGTCAGCCTCATCATTAGTCTCCTAATAGAATCCCTTCCTTTGATCTTAATCTGACTTCTCTTTTTCTATTACCTCTGTCACAACTTTTGGTTTTGTTCTTTGACCCAGAATATCCTTCCCTGCCAGAGAAAAATCATCATCATCACTGTAAAGAAGTATTGATTGCTTGCCCACGGGGTGCATTTCATTGTACCGGGTGCTGTGGGATTTTTACCAGGTTTCATTAGCTTTCTTCCCTGATGTAGCAGAAATAAAATAAAATAAAATAAAGCAACAAAAAAACCCAAAACTACACACACAGACACAAAACCTTTACTTTGTGTCATTCCTTGTATTTGAAGAACGTGAAAAACAGTAATCCAAAGTGTGAACCAGACATTAATATGGATCTCAAAACGAGCTGATTTAATTAGAAATGTATTCAAGCATGTAAGTATATTAGAACTGACCTTCCACCCTATTTGGTTTTCTGTTTCTTGCCAGCATGACTTTCTCTTCCATCTACCCTTTTCCTTTTTGCCCCATCTGGCCTTCTGACAGCCACAGAATGAGTTTTAGCTATGTACTATTGTTTGACATCCTTCTTTTTATAAAACTGAATTTCTTTTGATAAATGTCAGAAAGGGACACACATTCTTCAGTAAAATGAGCTAAGCCTAGAACAGATCTGTCACTGCCACCTCCCCAGTCATCTCTTTTGCTTCTGACAAATACAGTATGTCCTGAGCTTGTCTGTCCTTGGTGACCTTAAAGAAATGGAAAAATGATCCCATCATTTCTGATTTCATCACTGTGAATTGTCACAGATGGCAAGTTAGAAATGATTAAAATGTTTACATATTCTTCCTTCGTTGCTGTCCTCTCTGGACAAATGTATGGACGTCAGAACAAAGCAATGGGAAAGGCTTTCTGGTAAATAAGACTAGCTTGCATTTTGGTTTGGAAACTTTTAATACTGTAAAGATTCTATTAGTTTTTATTTCCCAAATCCTTTTCAAGTCCCAAAAGAGGGATTGATTTTAAAAACAGCCAATTCTTCATCATTGAATTCCCCTCAATATGAATCACATAGAAAAAAAAAGAAAATTCACATAAAATAAACTTTATTCCAGTGGAGGGGAGGAAGAATATCTTTTTCCTCTACCTTTCTAAGTTCTCTGTTGGGACACCTATAACAAAAGAAAGATTAACAAGGAAAATGCATAGCAATCTATTTAATGTAAGGTTTATGTGTCACAGGAGCCTTCATAAGGAAATGAAGACTCAAAGAAATGATTAAACCTGAGTGTTTTTATGCTGGGTTTGATGAAGAGTGGAAAATCCTGGAAAGATACAACAGGATAAAGAGTATGGGCAATAAAAGGGGTGGCAGCGGGTAGGGGTGGGAGTGGGACTTAGAAAGGGCTGTGCATTCAGATTCCTCTCCTTGGCCTTTTATCTTTGGAGATAAGGATACTCCTTTCCTCCAGGTATAGGGAGCGCCCTTCTCACATGAGCGTTTTATGACTTGCTTCAGGGGAAGGTAAGAAAGTCCTTCCTATACATGCCTTTTTTCAAATTTCATCAGCTAAAAATATCTCATATGCTAAGCTGCTGTATATTGGGGGTACCCTGTGTAGGGTGTCAACTCATAGAAAAATGCACAACATAAGAGTTGTGAGTTAAGTTTTATTCAGGGTCTTACTGAAGACTATAGCCTGGGAGACAGACTCTCAGCTCTGAGGAAATAGCTTTGAAGAAGTAGGAGAGGAGCCAGTTTATATATGACTATTTTTGGTTAAGAAATACATGCAGGAAAACATACATCTTGGTAAAAGATTACTGCTAATCACAAAGAACAAATATCTCAAGTTAATGATTTTAGTGCTTTTCTATATATGGAAGGTGCAAGAATCTGAGGTCATTGAAATTCTTCTGAGGTATGCATCTAACTACCTAAGGGACTTGTTTATCCAAAGTACAGAGTACCTCCTGCTGTTTTTCATCCTGAATTCCTCTCTGATTGCACTGTTGGTCATGACTGCTGTGGGTTATGACTTAACCATTGTAGAACTGGGTGGTAAGCAACACTCATTTGTTCTTTGTTCACATGGAGAGGAAGAAATTTTCCTCTATCCTTCTAGATTCTTCTGGCTGATCTAAGAATTAAATTGACATGAGACAGATTAAAAGGAGAAAATCAAACAAAAGTTTAGTAACATGTATGCATGGAAGAGACCCAGGAAAACTGAGTAACTCACCAAAATGGCCAAAATGCTCACTTTACATACCACCTTCAGATAAAGACAAAAGAGAATGTTGGGGGTAGTGGTTCGGGACTTCAAAGGGGAGGAAGGCAATTCCCATGAAGATGAAAAAGCAAATCTTTGGTAAACAAATATTTGCTGGGCCATATGCAGAGACAATGGGACATAGAAAGAATTTTACAGTCTTTGCTCGGTTCTTCCCTGTCTACCACACCTAGTTCATACTATAGTTTTCTATGGTGATAGCTGCCTTCCTGGAACAGGTCCTCTATCTTTATTCTTTTAGGTATCTAGGGGGAAGGTCAAAGTTTCTTCCTGATGCTTTTGGGCATTGATTGTTTTCAGCTCGAAATAATCTGCAAGCCAATAAGGCACTTCAGGGCAGCAAATTTTGCTCCCTGAACCTATCCTGAACCCTCTCACACGTGAGTCATAAGTCTTTCTCTAAGAACATAATATTATTGTTAGTTGTTCCAATGTCAAAACTGCCCTGAAGAGCAGAAACAGGAGATAAAATGAGTATGTTCCTATAGTGATATAAGATATTATCTTATTTTCAGGTAGTTAGTCCTAGAAATGAGAGGAAGTCCTTCTTTCTCAGATCTGCCTGAAGGTCTGTTGTTATGGCACATTGCCTTTCTTTGAACTTCAAACTAGGAGTTTCAGTGTGTGAACTAAAAATGCCACCTGCCATATCACTAAAGGATGTTGCAGCCATCAAGCCATCACATTACAGTCGCCCTGATGGTGAGCCCTGAGGGAACTCAGGATGGACGCAGGATTTGTACCCCCATCTAGCAGTCAGCCACTGCAGCCATCCCTGATGGTATACCCTGAGGAGACACAGGATGAGAAGCACGGGATACTGGCCCCAGATAGCTGAGGTGCATATCAAAGGGTTGATTTCAGTGAGCCCAGACTTTTGCATCTTCCCGTACATAGAAAACCACTAAATTCCTTAACTCAAGATATCTGGTTTTCTTTAATTAACAATAATCTTCCAATGTTTCAACTACCTGGTTTTTGTTGCAAAAACTCCTATATTTCCTGGCTTCTCGCCTTGCCTCTTCAGAGCAGTCCCTCAGAGTTATCTGAGATACTGTGTCCCGGGCTTAAGTCCTCAGTTTTGTCCGCTGAATAAAACATAACCCTCAGGCTTCCCTGGTGGCGCGGTGGTTGAGAGTCCACCTGCCGATGCAGGGGAGACGGGTTCATGCCCCGGTCCGGGAAGATCCCACATGCCACGGAGTGGCTGAGCCCGTGAGCCATGGCCGCTGAGCCTGTGCAGCCAGAGCCTGTGCTCCGCAACGGGAGAGGCCACAATAGTGAGAGGCCCGCATACCGCAAAAAACAAAAAACAAACAAAAAAACCCCACATAACCCTCAACTTTTAGGTTGTGCTTTTTTTTTTCAGTCGACAAATGTTAGCTATGTGAGAAAGAGTTCAATTAGACTTTACAGGTGAGTCATTCAATGATCATTGAATGAAATGGATCATTCATCAATTTATTCCTTTAACAAACTGTTGCTAATCTCTACTGTATGCAGATGACGGGTTAAGCATGGCATGCATGGAAAACTAAACAGACAAGGTTTTTGCCCTCATGGGATTTGTCAGTAGACAAGTAAGTGAATCTACAGATTATAATATTGTCATGAAGGAAATAGGAAGATGTAAAAGAAAATACAGAAGGCCTACTTTGGATAGCAGTATGGAATGTCAGAAGGCTTTATTCTACTTAATAATTCAATAGCATATTTACAGATATTGATCATGTATTGAGCATCTACCATATACTTAGTACTTTTCTAAGTGATTTAAATATGCTAATTTATTTAATCATCACAGCAATTTTATGAGGATTGCCTTGTTATTCCAGATTACGATAAGGAAACTGAGGCACCGAGAGGTTTAGTAATGTGCCCAAGGTCACCAAGATAATATGTAAGAGGCAAGATTTATCCTAGGTGGTCTAGCTCCAGAGCCTGGCCCTTAACTACTATTGTTATTGCAATTCATGCAACAATTATTACATAAATTACTTAAAGTATTGAATATTGCACTAGGTAATTGAGATACAAGTATGTATTAAAATGGTGCATTGCTCTCAAGAAACTCACAATTTAGAGTGGGAGACAGAATGAGAATTACAACGCATTGGGACAAATATAATACTAGAAATATGAACAAATTACATTACGAGCACTGAGGATATAGCAATGCTATGGTTAGTGTTTATTGTTTTCTTATTAAAACAAAAAACTAATAGAGACAGTAATCCATGGTGAAGTTTAGAAAGGGCTGCTAAATTTGTTACTAGGGCAAATGGGAAGTTAAAGCACTGCTAGTGACTCTTTCCAAACTTGTGGAAATTTGTTGGTCCTTATAAACCAAATTCACTAACCCTCAATGATGCTAGCTTTCTCTCTACCCCTGACATACAGAAATAGACTTTGGAAACAGGAGGGAAACAACTGTGTTGAAGTGGGCAATTCAATACTACACTTATGTTCTAAGTTATAAACTATTGTTTGATGAAATTTACTTTTCTTTCAGCAGCAGTCTCTTTATTCTTCACTCTTCAAGCCTTAATCCATAACCCCAATCCCTGCCTAACATCCCCTCATGAATATTTCCCAGATGTCTGTTAGTCACCATGTTCAACCCACGGTATTGATGTCTTCCCAGGCTCCTATGCTTTGAAGCTTCTCTCCTTCACCCTGTATATTAGTTTCCTAGAGCTGCTGGAACAAATTGCCACAAACTGGGTGGCTTAAAACACCAGCAATTGGGCTTCCCTGGTGGCGCAGTGGTTAAGAATCCGCCTGCCAATGCAGGGGACACGGGTTTGAGCCCTGGCCCGGGAAGATCCCACATGACGTGGAGCAACTAAGCCCATGCGCCACAACTACTGAGTCTGCGCTCTAGAGACCGTGAGCCACAACTACTGAAGCCCACGTGCCCTGGAGCCCACACACCGCAAATGCTGAGGCCCACGCGCGCCTGGAGCCCGTGCTCTGCAACAAGAGAAGCCACCGCAATGAGAAGCCCCCGCACTGCAACGAAGAGTGGCCCCCCACTCACCCCAACTAGAGAAAGCCCGTGCACAGCAATGAAGACCCAATGCAGCCAAAAATAAATAAATTTATTTAAAAAAACCCAGCAGAAATTGACTTTCTCAGAGTTCAAGAGGCCAGAAATTCAAAATCAAAATATCAGCGGAGCCATGCTCCTTCCAAACGTTTTGTGGGAGGATCTTACCTTGCCTCTTGCCTCTTCTGATGGCTCCTGGTGTTCCTTGGTTTGGGCAGCATAACTCTGATCTCTGTCTCCATCTTCACATGGCCCTCTTCACTGTGTCTGTCTCTTACGACAAAGATTCTCTCTTTTACCAAACTCTAGTCAGGCTCCTTTAAGCCGTCTTCTTGACCAGGCCTCTACCTTGGTCTATTAAAACTGCAGGCTTGGGCTTCCCTGGTGGCGCAGTGGTTGAGAGTCTGCCTGCCGATGCAGGGGACACGGGTTCATGCCCTGGTCCGGGAAGATCCCACATGCCGCGGAGCGGCTGGGCCCGTGAGCCATGGCCGCTGAGCCTGCGCATCCGGAGCCTGTGCTCCGCAATGGGAGAGGCCGCAACAGTGAGAGGCCCGCGTACCACAAAAAAAACAAACTGCAGGCTCAGCACAAATGATTTTTCCATCCTCCCTTCCCACCTACACACAAAGACTTGAATAAACACTAGTGTAATTTCTAATAGTTCAAGGTTGAATTCCTAGGATGACCAGTCCAGCCCTCTTAAATACATGCCTCAGAAAACTCAAGGCTGCCAAAAGAATTTACTGTTTGTTCCAGCCAACTCCTGAAGATAGGGCCTTTTCTCCCAGGCTCTGTGTGAGAGTAGGAGCCTAACTCTGATAAGTGCCAGTTAACAAACCCAGATGAATTTCACATGGACCAAATCTCCCTCCCACTTCACACTTTTTATAAATTTCTGCTTCCTTGACTCTTCTCAAACCCCTACCTTTCTCTTTCCCTACTCCTTCATTCTGCCTTTAGAAC
Source organism: Monodon monoceros (assembly GCF_005190385.1). NCBI lineage: Eukaryota > Metazoa > Chordata > Mammalia > Artiodactyla > Monodontidae > Monodon > Monodon monoceros. The sequence continues at coordinate 67,799,662 of NW_021703776.1, read as the reverse complement.
ACCCAGTCACCTCTGCACAAATTGAATTCATGAAGGAGCCTCTTCCCTTTTGTGATAGTTTATTACCGATTAAAGTCTGTCCTTACAACTTTAACTACTGTCTGGCTTTATCTTTGATATTTACAAGGACACTCTCATTGTATACAGGGCACATCCTAATCCAGTAATGTTCTCATCACAATCCTTACCTTATTTACTTCTGCAAAGACCCTTTTTCTAAATAAAGCCTTATTCTCAGGCTCTGGGTGAACAGAAATTTTAGGGGGACACTATTCAATCCACTGCACCCTCTATATCCAATTAGTCACTGTGGCAATATTAACTGTCCACCTACTATCCAATGCCTATTTATTCCATGCTAATTTTTTCTTTTTCCAAAAAGACATTGTGATCAGCCTTTAGTTATGGACCATGGGCAGTCTTAGGCAATCAAGGCCCTCCTGTCCCCCACTTCCCCAGCCTCCAATGCAGGTAGAGGCTGCCATGTGAGCCAGCTCTGGCCAACGACACCTAGAGTTTGCTGTGAAAGAGAGGGTTGTTCAATAGCATGAGGCAAAAACCGAGAGAACTGAGAAATGTCCCTGATATTGGTGTATGGTCAGGCCACTCAAGATGGCTGTTCTCTTGCTCTCTGTACATCCCCTGCCCACTCAGTGTCTGCTTCACCTACACCTTACACACGTGACTGATCTTCCTACATACTTGCCCCAGGTTCCAGTTTGTGATTGTTCTTATCAAAGGGGCAATGAGGGGCGTGCCTCTCTACTGGTTTCCCTGGTAACTAATGAGCTTACCTGACCCAATTCCCCTATAACTGGAGATCTCCCCTTCCCCCCAGGAGGGAAGCCTGCCACCATGTCCTGCCCACCTTCCATGGCGCAGGATGTGGGTGTCGCTCAAGGACCTTGCTCCAGACGTGAAAGTTCTCCCCCATCCATTAAACTACCAATGTCTCTGTTGCTGACTCCAGGCTCTTTCTTTGGTCTTGAAGCTGGGCAAGCACAGGCCTCCTGAGGCCTGTGGGGTGCAGCCCAACAATTGGCGATTTTCTGCACCAACACCAGCAGCCACCTGCATTTACTTGAGTAAAGTAAGTCCCTATGTGTTAAGCCCTAGTCAGCAGAAATTCTGTTTATTGCATCCAAATTCATTTCTAATTGATTTGCTCACCAAGCTCAGTTAATTTTCTTTTTGAAATATCTCTCCTATTTATTGCTTCCTTTCCATTCAATCAAATCTTCATCATTTCTCACTATATCCTAATTAGGCTCCCAGCCTCCCTGCTTTATTCCAGACTCATCTATTCCCTGTGGGTCCACTAGAGTAATTGTTCTGAAACACAGATCATGCCCTCTGCTCAAAAATGTTCCTCAGCTCCCAATTACTTAGAGAATAAAGTCTAAAATTGTCAGCATTAATGATCTGGCCTCAATCTATTGTTTTCTAGTCTCATTTCACTTCCGTATCCTCACTCGCTCTACCTTTTGCGCCACCAAATGGCTTTCCCAGACGTACTATGTATTTTCACATCTCAGCCTCTCTCGTCCATCTGGAATAATTTGCGGGAATCTTATTTATCCCTCAGAATCCAGCCCAAATATGTCCTCCTCCATGAAGGCCTCTGTAGTCATTCAGTAGGAATTAATCCCTGAACTCACGTAAGATGCTGTTCCTCTATTTCAGGCAGTTGCCAGCTTTGGAATGCTTTACTTTCAGAAAACTCTGTGCATTTACACAGCTAAATACCGTTTCCTATGCTGAGTGTACACTTTCATCCTTCACTGATAAACATTTCACACCATCACAAGGGCCTTCTACTTGACAGCCAAATGTTTAATCTTGGCAGCTTCATCATCCCGTCCCTTTGTAATGCGCATGTAATTATTTGAATATCCTAATGATTTAGTCAATATTTTATAAGCATGAAAGTGATACTACTAATGAAAATATAATTGGGACCAACAGTAAAATCATGAAATGGGCTCAGATTTGCTGTATCTTTGGCTTTAATCAGATACCCATTTCACTTAAATTGGTCCACCATGTTTAATTGTGAAGAAATGGTACAAAATTAGAGAATATGTAGAAAATGCGGGAGTATATTGTTGAAGGTTATGACCTGAAGTCCAGGTCTAGTAATGGGAGAAATGGAGACGTACTTTAAATGATGGATTAAGAACAAGCTGCAAAATATAGTGCAATTATCCAAAGGCACAGATAATATCACAGGTCCTTACAGCTGTTAATTGGAATACAAGTTAGTAGAAATATTGTACTTTTATCATGAAAAAAATGAGAATTTGTGCTTTATTTTTTGTTAATTAAAAAGGTTTAGAAGTTACAGACCACAAAGTCAGCATCACATTTTCTGCAAAATCTCCATTAGCAAGCCCTCTCCCCAAAATGGAAATAACTTTTTAAAAAGAACATTAAAAGCCATCTAAAGGAGACAGTGAACTCTAAATTGAGGTAAGAAATTACTTTAGAAAATTACTTTTATTGTCTCTAACATTTAATCTATATTTTTAATTTTTAAAAAAAATGTTAAAAATAATCATGTATACATGCTAGAACACTTAGGGATAAAATAAAGTGCACATTCGTATCATACTTACACCTTGCATAACATATCTAGCCCGGCATAAAGACAATCCCCGCCCCCCCATAGCTGGTACATCTGTAGCTCAGCTTCTGTACGCACAGTACAAGGGAGATATTAATTAATTGGGCTCCAAGAGGACAAAGAATTCCTGATCAAATAAGTTTAGGAATGCCCTTTACTAAGTCCCTGTCTTGGAGATTCAAAATACATAATAGCATATTAAAGAAGTCCCATGTTTTAAAAACTCCATTTAATTTTCTTTCCCCCTCAGCACCCCTGTTAACAACACTTTCCCAACAAAAGAACACAAAACCATATTAAAAACTGAACAGCTTTCCTTTAATCTTAATTTAGGAAAACTAAATGATGGATTTCAGGGAAAGAAAGATGCCTCATTTTGAATTTTCTGCTGTGCCTAGCACAGTGTTTAGCACAAAAGCTCTCAACAAACGCTTAACAATTAACTTGAGAGGAAAAAAAGGAAGACAGTTTGGAGTGTTTGGAGCTCTGAAAAAGCTTTAAAACCTACTTGTCTTCCACCCAATGAGCTTCTTTGGTGTGTGTTCAGTAAAATATATACAACATAAAATTTACCCTTTTAACTTTTTAAAAGTGTACAATTCAGTGGTCTTAAGTATATTCACATCATTGTGCAACCACTACCATTGTTTCTTTCTAGAACTTTGTGCCTATATAGTATGGGAGGAAGAAAAGTTTTCCCTACCCTCTTAGGGTCCCTGGATGGGTCTGAAAATTAAACTGACAAAGATAGATTAACAGGAGAAGAGCATACAAACTGATTTAATGTAACTAATTTAATGTAATGTAAGCACATGACATGGGAGCCTTCATAAGGAAATGAAGTCTCAAAGAAATGGTTAAACCTCAGCGTTTTCATGCCAGAAGTGATGAAGAAGGAAAAGTTGTGGGAAGATGTGATAGGACAAAGGTGAGCCAAGTGTGGTGAACTGGGGGAAACCTAGCAAGGCCAGTTAGTTCAGATTCTTCTCAGTGTCCTTCCTTCTTAGAGATAAGGATACTGCTCCTTTTCTCCAGATATAGGAACAATACCTCTCACATGAGGGTTTTAAAACTTTGTCAGGGGTAGGTCAGAAAGCCCTTTTTGCACACATCATTCTAAGATTCCTTCAGCTTGAAATATTCAATATGCCAAGTTGTCCTATTTTGGAGTAGTGTGTCCTGAACCCCATCACTATTAAACAATAACCACATTCTCCACTCTTCTCAGTCTCTGGAAACCTCTATTCTTTCTGTTTCTATGCATTTGCCAATTGTAGGTACCTCGTATAAGTGGAATCTTACAATACTTCACTTAGCATAATGTTTTCAAGGTTCATCCACATTATACTATGAATCAGAATTTCATTCCTTTTTAAGGCTGAATCATATTGCATTGTATTGAAGGGGTTAGGAACAAGTCTACCTAAAATGTACCACTTTAGCATGTGGATTATTATTTTTTTTGCGGTACACGGGCCTCTCACTGTTGTGGCCTCTCCCATTGTGGAGCACAGGCTCCGGATGCACAGGCTCCGCGGCCATGGCTCACGTGCCCAGCCGCTCCGCGGCATGTGGGATCTTCCTGGACCGGGGCACGAACCTGTGTCCCCTGCATCGGCAGGCGGACTCTCAACCACTGTGCCACCAGGGAAGCCCCACTGGCCACATTTTTAAAAGTTTTGAGCTGAGAATAATCAAAGCCCCTAAAACTCAGGGAGCATTTTTTTTGAACCTTCCCCCCCTTAACTACCTAAAAGAATTTAGATAGGGGGCCTAGCTCAGAGAGAGAGCTATCACCAGAGACAACTTTTTCTTTTTAAGCACTAAGTTTTAGGGTGATTTTAATTTTTTATTTATTTAATTTTATTTTTTTAAACATCTTTATTGGAGTATAATTGCTTTACAATGTTGTATTAGTTTCTGCTGTATAACAAAGTGAATCAGCTCTATGTATACATATATCCCCATATCCCCTCCCTCTTATGTCTCCCTTCACCCTCCCTATCCCACCCCTCTAGGTGGTCACAAAACACCAAGCTGATCTCCCTGTGCTGTGCGGCTGATTCCCACTAGCTATCTATTTTACATTTAGTAATGTATATATGTCCATGCCACTCTCTCACTTCATCCGAGCTTACCCTTCCCCCTCCCCGTAACCTTAAGACCATTCTCTAGTAGTTCTGCATCTTTATTCCCATCTTGCCCCTATGTTCTTCATGACCATTTTTTTTTTTTAGATTCCATATGTATATGTGTTAGCATACGGTATTTGTTTTTCTCTTTCTGACTTACTTCACTCTGTATGACAGACTCTAGGTCCACCCACCTCACTACAAATAACTCAATTTTGTTTCTTTTTATGGCTGAGTAATATTCCATTGTTTATATGTGCCACATCTTCTATATCCATTCATCTGTCGACAGACACTTAGGTTGCTTCCATGTCCTGGCTATTGTAAATAGTGCTGCAATGAACATTGTGGTACGTGACTCTTTTTGAATTATGTTTTCAGAGACAACTTTTTAACTGAATGACCTACCTATATGGCAGGGCAAACATCTAATCATCAGACATCAGCTCTTCTTATTGTCCTATGAATCACCTTCCTCCTCTTTGAAGCCCCAGGGCCCTATCCCATTCCTTAGCTCAGGATGGCATACAAGTCTCTACTGCTTGACTTGCTTTTGGGGTCTCATATTTTTATGGACTCCCGTATGTACAAAATTAAATTGGTTTTCTCCTGTTAATCTGTCTTATGCCAACTTGATTATTAGACCAGCTAAAAAACCCTAGAAGGGTAGAAGGAAAAGTGTTTCTCCCCTACAGTATCTATATAATGAAGGGGAGCAGAACGTGCCAGCCCAACGTATGCCACTTTGGCATTTAATTATTTTGAGCTGAAAGCACTTGAGAAGCAACTGATGCAGGAAGGGATCTCTCTCTCTCTCTCTCTCTCTCTTTTTTTTTTTGGCTGTGCTGCTTGGTATCCGGTATCTTAATTCCCTGATCAAGGATTGAAACTGTGTCCCCTGCAATGGAAGCACAAACCACCACTGGACCAACAGGGAAGTCCCACGAAGGGATCTCTGATCTCCCTCTTTCTACTTAAAAGTGGATCATAAAATTTCCCGTGAGAGAGGTACCCTCTCTGTACCAGGAAGAGAAGAACATTCTTATCACTGGAGACTGGGAACCTACACCAAAATGGATCTATACAAACAAATCTACTAACATAAAACAAACCTATTAAAATAACTTCCATTAGTTTCCCTCATATATTTTCAAGTCACTGTTCCACAATTTACTGCCCCTACCCCAAACCCCTTTGTCTTGTCACATCTGCACAATTTCTCATTCTTTGTTTAAAAAGGTACTTAAGTTTTGGAGCCTAATGGTTTATTCCAGTCTTCATTTTTCTTTTGAAGATTTCCTGTGTACATGAAAAAATATGAAATAAAATTTGTTATGTTTTTCTCCAGTTGATCTGTTTTGTCAGTTTAATTCTTAGGCCCAGCCACAGAGCCTACAAAGGTAAAAGGAAGTTTTCCTATAATACCACATTTTGTTATCCATTCATCTGTTGATGTACACTTGGGTTATTTCTACTTTTTGGCTGTTGTGAATAATGCTGTGTAGAGCAAAGATGTTGCCCACCATCCAGTTCTATAAGGATAAAAGGTTCAAGTCATTAGCCACTGCAGTAGCTGACTGACAGTGCAACCTGAAGGAAATTCAGGATGAAAAACAGGATAAGGCAGTCTGTGTTTTGGAGAAACAGACCCCTTAGATTGTTAGCGATATCTCTGGAAAAATTTTTAATGAACCCAGATTCTTGAATCTTCCCATACATAGAAAAGCACTAAAATCATTATCTGAGATATCTGATCCTTGTGACTAGCAATAACATTTTACTGAGATGTATGCTTGACTGCAAGCACTCCCTAACTAAAATCATATATATATGGCTCTCCTCCTACCTCGTAGGGGCATAACCTCAGAGCTGAGAAGCTATTTCCCAGGCTGTGGTCCTCAGAAAGGTCCCTGAATAAAACAGAAACCCACAACTCTGGCATTGTGCCTTTTTCTTTGTAGACAATTTTTATGAACATTGGTGTGCAAGTATCTGTTTGAACTGCTTTCCATTCTTTTGGGTATATTCCTGGAAGTGGAATGGCTGGATCATATGTTTAACTTTATGAGGAATCACTATGCTGTTCTCCACAGTGGCTCACCATTCCCTTCGGCAAAGCACAAGGAGTCCAATTTTTGTCATCCTCCTCACAAACACTTGTTATTTTCTCCTTTTTGATAAAAGCCTTCTAATGGGTGTGAAATGGTATCTCATTGTGGTTTTGATTTGTATTTCCCTAATAACTAGGGATGCTGAACGTCTTTTCATGTGCCTATTGGCCATTTTAATATTTTCTTTGTCCAGTTTTGAATTCCAACTAATCATCTTTTTCTTTAAAACATCTTTATTGGAGTATAATTGCCCTACAATGGTGTGTTAGTTTCTGCTTTATAACAAAGTGAATCAGCTATACATATACATATATCCCTGTATCTCGTCCGTCTTGCGTCTCCCTCCCACCCTCCCTATTGAACCTCTCTAGGTGGTCACAAAGCACTGAGCTGATCTCCCTGTGCTATGCAGCTGCTTCCCACTAGCTATCTATTTTACATCTGGTAGTACATATTAGTCCATGCCACTCTCTCACTTTGTCCCAGCTTACCTTTCTCCCTCCCCGTGACCTGAAATCCATTCTCTACATCTGCGTCATTATTCATGTCCTGCCCCTAAGTTCTTCATAACCTTTTTCTTTCTTTTTTTTTATATATATTCCATATATATGTGTTAGCACATGGTATTTGTTTTTCTCTTTCTGACTTACTTCACTCTATATGACAGGCTCTAGGTCCATACACCTCACTACAAATAACTCAATTTCATTTCTTTTAATGGCTGAGTAATATTCCATTGTATATATGTGCCACATCTTCTTTATCCATTCATCTGTCGATGGACACTTAGGTTGCTTCCATGTCCTGGCTATTGTAAATAGAGCTGCAATGAACATTGTGGTACATGACTCTTTTTGAATTATGGTTTTCTCAGGGTATATGCCCAGCAGTGAGATTGCTGGGTTGTATGGTAGCTGTATTTTTAGTTTTTTAAGGAACCTCCATACTGTTCTCCATAGTGGCTGTATCAATTTACATTCCCACCAACAGTGCAGGAGGGTTCGCTTTTCTCCACACCCTCTCCAGTTTTTTTTCTTTTTTTTTTTTTTTGCGGTACGCGGGCCTCTCACTGTTGTGGCCTCCCCTGTTGCGGAGCACAGATTCCAGATGTGCAGGCTCAGTGGCCATGGCTCACGGGTCCAGCTGCTTTGCGGCATGTGGGATCTTCCAGACCGGGGCACGAACCAGTGTCCCCTGCATTGGCAGGCGGTCTCTCAACCACTGCGCCACGAGGGAAGCCCTAGACTTTTTGATGATGGCCATTCTGACTGGTTTGAGGTGACACCTCATTGTAGTTTTGATTTGTATTTCTCTAATGATTAGTGATGTTGAGCATTCTTCCATGTGTTTATTGACTATTTGTATTTCTTCTTTGGAGAAATGTCTATTTAGGTCTTCTGCCCATTTTTGGATTGGGTTGTTTGTTTTTTTGATATTGAGCTGCATGAGCTGCTTGTAAATTTTGGAGATTAGTCCTTTGTCAGTTGCTTCATTTGCAAATATTTTCTCCCATTCTGAGGGTTGTCTTTTCGTCTGTTTTTAAGGTTTCCTTTGCTGTGCAAAAGCTTTGAAGTTTCATTAGGTCCCATTTGTTTATTTTTCTTTTTTTTCCATTTCTCTAGGAGGTGGGTAAAAAAGGATCTGCTGTGATTTATGTCATAGAGTGTACTTCCTATGTTTTCCTCTAAGAGTTTTATACTCTCTGGCCATACATTTAGGTCTGTAATCCATTTTGAGTTTATTTTTGTGTATGGTATAATGGAGTGTTCTAATTTCATTCTTTTACATGTAGCTGTCCATTTTTCCCAGCACCACTTATTGAAGAGGCTGTCTTTTCTCCATTGTATATTCTTGCCTCCTTTATCAAAAATAAGGTGACCATATGTGCATGGGTTTATCTCTGGGCTTTCTATCCTGTTCCATTGATTTATATTTCTATTTTTGTGCCAGTACCATACTGTCTTGATTACTGTAGCTTTGTAGTATAGTCTGAAGTCAGGGAGCCTGATTCCTCCAGCTCTGTTTTTCTTTCTCAAGATTGCTTTAGCTATTCGGGGTCTTTTGTGTTTCCATAAAAATTGTGAAATTTTTTGTTCTAGGTCTGTGAAACATGCCATTGGTAGTTTAATAGGGATTGCAGTGAATCTGTAGATTGCCTTGGGTAGTATAGTCATTTTCACAATGTTGAATCTTCCAATCCAAGAAGGTGGTATATCTCTCCATATGTTTGTATCATCTTTAATTCCTTTCATCAGTGTCTTATAGTTTTCTGCATACAGGTCTTTTGTCTCCTTAGGTAGGTTTATTCCTAGGTATTTTATTCTTTTTGTTGCAATGGTAAATGGGAGTGTTTCCTTAATTTCCCTTACAGATTTTTCATCATTGGTGTATACCAATGCAAGAGAATTCTGTGCATTAATTTTGTATCCTGCTACTTTACCAAATTCATTGATTAGCTTTAGTAGTTTTCTGGTAGCATCTTTAGGATTCTCTATGTATAGTATCATGTCATCTGCAAACAGTGACAGTTTTACTTCTTCTTTTCCAATTTGGATTCCTTTTATTTCTTTTTCTTCTCTTGCTGTGGCTAAAACTTTCAAAACTACGTTGAATAATAGTGGTGAGAGTGGGCATCCTTGTCTTGTTCCTGATCTTAGTGGAAATGGTTTCAGTTTTTCACCATTGAGAAGGATGTTGGCTGTGGGTTTGTCATATATGGCCTTTATTATGTTGAGGTAAGTTCTCTCTATGCCTACTTTCTGGAGGGTGTTTATCATAAATAGGTGTGAAATTTTGTCAAAAGCTTTTTCTGCATCTATTGAGGTGATCATATAGTTTTTATCCTTCAGTTTGTTAATATGGTGTATCACATTGATTGATTTGCATATACTGAAGAATCCTTGCATCAGCTTGATCATGGTGTATGATCCTTCTAATGTGCTGTTGGATTCTGTTTGCTAGTGTTTGGTTGAGTATTTTTACATCTATGTTAATCAGTGATATTGGCCTGTAGTTTTCTTTCTTTGTGACATCTTTGTCTGGTTTTGGTGTCAGGGTGATTGTGGCCTTGTAGAATGAGTTTGAGAGTGATCTTCCCTCTGCTATATTTTGGAAGAGTTTGAGAAGGATAGGTGTTAGCTCTTCTCTAAATGTTTGATAGAATTCACCTGTGGAGTCATCTGGTCCTGGGCTTTCGCTTTTTGGAAGATTTTTAATCACAGTCTCAATTTTAGTGCTGTGATTTGTCTTTTTATATTTTCTGTTTCTTCCTGGTTCAGCCTTGGAAGGTGGTGTGCTTCTAAGAATTTGTCCATTTCTTTTAGGTTGTCCATTTTATTGGCATATAGTTGCTTGTAGTAATCCCTCATGATCCTCTGTATTTCTGCAGTGTTAGTTGTTACTTCTTTTTCATTTCTAATTCTATTGATTTGAGTCTTCACCCTTTTATTCTTGATGAGTCTGGCTAATGGTTTATCAATTTTGTTTCTCGTCTCAAAGAATCAGCTTATAGTTTTGTTGATCTTTGCTATTGTTTCCTTCATTTCTTCTTCATTTATTTCTGATCTGATATCTTTATGGTTTCTTTCCTTCTGCTAATTTTGGGTTTTTTTTTTGTTTTTGTTTCTCTAATTGCTTTAGGTGTAAGGTTAGGTTGTTTGTTTAAGATGTTTCTTGTTTCTTGAGGCAGGCTTGTATTGCTATAAACTTCCCTCTTAGAACTGCTTTTGCTGCCTCCCATAGGTTTTGGGTCGTCGTGTGTTCATTGTCATTTGTTACTACATATTTTTTTGATTTCCTCTTTGATTTCTTCAGTGATCTCTTGGTTATTTAGTAGTGTATTGTTTAGCCTCCATGTGTTTGTATTTGTTACAGATTTTTTTCCTGTAATTGATATCTAGTCTCATAGCGTTGTGGTTGGAAAAAATACTTGGTATGATTTCAGATTTCTTAAATTTACCAAGGCTTGATTTGTGACCCAAGGTGTGATCTATTTTGGAGAATGTTCTATGAGCACTTGAGAAGAAAGTGTATTCTGTTGTTTTTGGATGGAATGTCCTATAAATATTAATTGAGTCCACTTTGTTTAATGTGTCATTTAAAGCTTGTGTTTCCTTATTTTTTTTCATTTCAGATGATCTGTCCATTGGTGAAAGTGGAGTGTTAAAGTCCCTTACTATGATTGTTGTACTGTCTATTTCCTCTTTTATAACTGTTAGCAGTTACCTAATGTACTGAGATGCTCCTATGTTGGGTGAATATATATTTATAATTGTTATATCTTCTTATTGGATTGATCCGTTGATCCTTATGTAGTGTCCCTCCTTGTCTCTTGTAACATTCTTTATTTAAAGTCTATTTTATCTGATATGAGTGTTGCTATTCCAGATTTCTTTTAATTTCCATTTGTATGGAATATCTTTTTCCATCTCCTCACTTTCAGTCTCCATGTGTCCAAACCAAAGTGAAAAAAAAAATCCAGCAATGATAACAAGCGTTAAAAACCATAATAAAAAAAAAGAACACCCCCCCCACCCCAAACAAACGGACAGAGAGAACCCTAGTACAAATGGTTAAAGGAAAGCTATACAGACAAAATCAGACAAAGAAGCATACACATACACACTCACAAAAAGAGAAAAAGGAAAAAAATATATACATCGTTACTCCCAAAGTCCACTGCCTCAATGTTGGGATGATCCGTTGCAGGGTACATCAAGTTGATTGTGGAGATTTAATCCGCTGCTCCTGAGGCTGCTGGGAGAGATTTCCCTTTCTCTTCTTTGTTCGCACAGCTGCCGGGGTTCAGCTTTGGATTTGGACCCGCCTCTGCGTGTAGGTCGCCTGAGGGCGTCTGTTCTTCGCTCAGACAGGACGGGGTTAAAGGCGCGGCTGACTGGGGGCTCTGGCTCACTCAGGCCGCGGGGAGGGAGGTGTACGCATGCGCGGGGAGCCTGCGGCGGCAGAGGTCGGCGTGACGTTACTCCAGCCTGAGGCGTGCCGTGTGTTCTCCCGGGGAAGTTGTCCCTGGATTGAGGGACCCTGGCAGTGGCGGGCTGCACAGGTTCCCAGGAGGGGAGATGTGTATAGTGACCTGTGCTTGCACACAGGCTTCTTGGTGGCGGCAGCAGCAGCCTTAGCGTCTCGTGCCTGTCTCTGGGGTACGCGCTGGTAACCGCGGCTCGCGCCCGTCTCTGGAGCTCCTTTAAGCAGCGCTGTTAATCCCAACAAAGAGGCAAGAAAAAGTCTCCTGCCTCTTCGGCAGCTCCAGACTTTTTCCTGGACTCCCTCCCGGCTAGCTGTGGAGCACTAGCACCCTTCAGGCTGTGTTCACGCCGCCAACCCCAGTCCTCTCCCTGGGATCCGACCTCTGAAGCCCGAGCCTCAGCTCCCAGCCCCGCCCGCCCCGGCGGGTGAGCAGACAAGCCTCTCAGGATGGTGAGTGCTGGTCAGTACCGATCCTCTGTGCGGGAATCTCTCCGCTTTGCCCTCCGCACCCCTGTTGCTGTGCGCTCTCCTCCGCGGCTCTGAAGCTTCCCTGTACCACCCCCCGTCTCCGCCAGTGAAGGGTCTTCCTAGTGTGTGGAGAGCTTTCCTCCTTAACAGCTCCCTCCCACTGGTGCAGGTCCCATCCCTATTCTTTTGTCTCTGTTTATTCTTTTTTCTTTTGCCCTACCCATGTACGTGGGGAGTTTCTTGCCTTTTGGGAGGTCTGAGGTCTTCTGCCAGCGTTCAGTAGGTGTTCTGTAGGAGTTGTTCCTCATGTAGATGTATTTTGGATGTATTTGTGGGGAGGAAGGTGATTTCCACGTCTCACTCCTCTGCCATCTTGAAGGTCTCCCAACCAATCATCTTTTAACACAAGATCAGGGAAAGCTTCAGCTTGTCATTGATCATGTGGACATATAAAATAAGTTATATAACACTACTTTTTTAAATATAATTTTTGGCAGATGATTGAGAAGGTATATGAATAGAATTTATTACTTTTCTTTCTCTTTTCTCCAGTTCCCATCTTACCTTGTGTATAGTGAGTAACCAGGTTTATTTGAAGAATGTGACAAAGAAGAAGCTAAGAAAATAATTTTATGATTTTTCTGGATTATTCAGTTTCTTATAGATTTTCACATGTTTTTTAAAAAAATTATAAAATATTTCAAGCTTTGTAAATTTTAATTTAACCCAAGACTTTGTCAGTTTTTCTCCTTCATATCCTGTTAGGAAACCCCATCAGGACGAATTGTGAAAGATTTTGAAATGGGCGCCATTACTGGGTGTCCTTTCAATGGACTCTCTGACGTTGCCTGGCTCTCCCTTCAGGTTTTCTGATTCTCTTGGGGCCTGTGCTTTGAACTGTCCTTGATTTAGCTATTTTGTAACTCAGAACATTATAGAAAACCGACTGATAGTAAAATGCAAATAATTCTTGTTCGTAGACATGTAAATAAATTTTGTCATAGAAACACAACTGATTTCCTCTCTGTAGTAAAGATGATTCTAGCATTATAATTTAGTGCCTATAGGATCTATTTTTTTTGCATCTATTAGGAAATTTACTTCAGGATTCCTGATTGCCTCACATATGTCTGTTCTGATTCTTTTTCGAACAGGTTGCAATTTCTTACTGGTTCCCTTGAGGCAGGAGATAGTTGGGCCTTAGGCTGAGCTGTTGCGCTTTGTCCCCTGTGGACAGATACTCCAAAATAGCAGGAGCAGAGAGAAGCTGCACCCTGCCCAGATAAAAGATAGAGACCACATGTTTCTCATTCTCAAGGTCAAGGAGATCTTCCTTGCTATACATGCACAGAGAGACTCCTTGGAGGTCAAAAAGGGAGTGATGTCAACCTATTCATAGGCCTCTTCGCTAGAATCCTTCTTGGCTAAGAGATGCATGCACACACACACCCTGAGATAAACCAAATATGAACTTAGAACCAGGCAAAGCAAGATGATTGGTCAAAGGAAACCTGGAAGAAATGCCCCATATAAGTGATTCAAACTACCACGAGGGCGCAACTCTCTCTCTGAGCCCACCCGTTTGTCTATCCACATGTACTCTTTTTCCTCCTAATAAACACTTTACTTATTTTACTACTTTCCGTCTCTTTGTAGGAATTTATTTCTACAAAACTGACAGGCGGGGGCCTTGTCACTGGTCACTGGTCACTGATCTAGTGGCTAGGATTTAGCCCTCTCACTGACATGGCCTGACTTGAATCTCTGGCCAGGGATCTGAAATCCTGCTTCAAGCCACTTCAGGCAGAGGCCACCTGAGATTACCCTCATTAATTAATAAGTTAAATAAAATCTTTAACATATGTTCACTTAGTATTTTACCATTTTGAAAATCATCCTTTAACAACCTTCTTATTATCAATAGTGATTATGTACTTAGTTCTCTTGTCACTTTAAGTAAATTTTTAATGTAAGCAACACTTTACCTTTGAACAATTTCAGTCTTTTCCACTTGTCAACATTTATAAAGTCAATATTGCCTATTTACCTATTAATAAGATAAATGCTTATTAATTTTAAGAAGCTTTATTTAATGTCCTCTCATCTTCTCTCCCTCCCTGCCCCACCAAAACATTCTAATTGTCTGTTGTTTATCCAATCTAGGAGTCATTTCCCTTTTTGACCTTGTCTACAAGGTCACTCAGCTAGCAGATTAAGGAAATGTTGTAAAACAGTTTATCTGTATAGCTGGAGTTAAATATTATGTTTATTCTTTTCTTATAGTTTCTGTATAAATTAGAGAAATTCAAACTGGGTGAAGACTACAATTAGTGCTGGCCCTGCCTTAATTAATATTTTATCAATGACTGTTATGCCCATTGCCGGGATGATTTAAATTAATTCTTGTTGAACACATGCTGTTTTTTAGGCACTTTTACTGTACCATCTAATTTATGAAATATTATATTTATCTTGTGTTCAAGGGCCAAATTAAGATCTGTAACTGAAAATTACAGGGAAAATAATTTCACTGAATATAAAAGAGCAACTTTTCAGTAATTAGAGCTCTCTGAAAACAGAACAATATATTTCATGAGGCAGAAGATAGCAGAGTGGCTAAGAACATAAAGTTTGATGTTAGGCAGACCTGTGTTTGTGTGTTCCAGGTCCATCATACACTAATTTCATGACCTTAGGAAAGCTTCTTTTTAGTTCCCTAATCTGTAAAATTAAAAAATAATAGTACCTACTTCATAGTGGGTCTTTTTTTCCCCTTTCTTTCCAAGCAGTTAACAATGTCCTCACACCTTTCCTCCTATAGAGTATGCCTTTACCAAGTCTCTGTCCACTCTGTTGAAGTGGATATTCTGGTAGAACGGAAGGCAATTTGGTACTAGGATTGAGAGTCAACTTGCTAAGGTTTTTTATTAATACTTCAGAGATAGGTCGAGAGGCAGCTGGAACTTCCTGGGAATTTTCATCGATGAACATTGGAGGAGACTCCAGGGTCCAGTTTGGGTTAAGCTTTGATGAGTCCACTGGGAGTCTAGTCACAGCTTGAAGCTCCTCCTAGATCTTTGGGTTCCAAAGATCTTTGAGTAGGAGAAATCTTTACAGACTTCTAATAGCCTCCTTCACATCCTCAGGAGTCTAGGAATTCTCAGTTTATTTAAGATTCTAGTTAATTTTAGTTATTTGTGCTCAACGATAATCTCTGTGCTTCATATCTGGTTTACTTTGAATTTTTAATCTAATCTTAGTCTTGTACAGTAAAATACAAATAGTAACTCTTGTTTATTTGGGACTGATTATTCAAGTCATTATTTCCCTTTCTTTTTAATTTTGCTCAATTTCAAAAATTATCTCCCTCACAGAAATCAAATAGGTCACTAAAAAGAGATAAACTTAGACCACACAGTTTTATTTTATATTACATGGTGGAAAGTATTAGAATATTTTAAACATAATTTTCAATTAACTATGTGTTTAATCAGTAATTCATTACTTTGTCCTGTGTTAGCATAGTAGTGTTTAGAATACGCTTATATAGTTGAAAGAAATAGTAAAGTTTAATTAAGTAACAAGTTATTTTGAAAGAACTGAGTTGTTGAATTCAGCCTTTTCTTCTTCTAAATTGTTTTCTAAGTTTGGTGGAAGAGTAGATTATTGAGATTCTGAAATGCTTATATTGGTTTTTCTATTAAAAAACCCTAGTTTTCACCACTAATTATTAATTTACAAGTTAAAATTAATCCTAAGGATAAAAGAATAAACTCAACGTTGATTGCTAAGACTTTTTTTTAGGGTTCTGATATTAAACTCCTCTCTGGTCTTGGACAACTCACTGAATATCTGTGCAAAAAGATGCTTTTGGGGGGGTATTTTCCCATCCTTTTTTTCCTGGGAATTGCTCTTGACATTCATGGGGTGGATCTCTGACAATCAGGTTTCCTCTACAAGGGCCTGACCAACTGGTATAGCTGATTGCAAGACAGGCAAGCTCTCAGTTGTAAACAACACAAAATGATTCTGGCATATTTAAAAAGAAGAAATAATTATTTCAAGAATTTAAGAATGCTCACAGAATCCCTGAGAAGACCTGAAGAGCTGGGCTTGGGAAAAAATGAGCAACAACTAAAGGAGACCATAACATAGGACAAAGTCATGCTGCGGAAAGAACCTGGGTAGAATGTGACTGCTGTCATTGCCCTGTAGTCATCAGTATATCACCAGATACTGGAAGCTGCTACTGTCACTACTGCCACAGAGAACTAGATTCTAAGGTTATTGGTGCCACAGTTATTGAAAAAAAATTCCAAATTGTGTGTATCACTTGCTCCAGATTCAAAGTTCCAGACAAGAGGATCTGCCTTTGACCGAGTGAGTTCAATTCAAGGGAAAGTTGTAGAAAACTCCATTTCTGCCCCAAGTTCAAGTCACATTATCCAACTCAGTTTTACTGTGGTTATTTATCACTTGGCATAGGAATCAGAAGGGAGAACGATGTGATGAATTGGTACCATAAAGTCCAAAATAATTGAGGCAGTCAGTCGTTCTGGGCTGGTCTCTTGAATGATAGAGATGTAAACTAGGGGGCTGTGGAATAAATATCTTCTACCTATCATGTGGCTGGGAAGCACAGAAAATACATCTGTAGAAGCAGAGAACAAAGCAATTTATTGAGAGATGCAGAGTCAAGACAGAGAGAGAGTTCTGCTGGCTTCTGTTTTCAGCTGCATTATACTAACCTTGGTTTCTATGAAATTGCATTCAATCTTATACTGTCTTTCATTTTTGCTTAGGCTAGCTCAAGTTGCTTTTATAATTTAACAAGGGTCCTAACCAATATACTCTCTGAGTTTCATTATTCTTATCCATAAATGGCAATTTTAATACTTGTCCTATGTATCTCACTAGGAGAATAGCATGAGATAATAGAGACGGAAAGAATCATAAACTCTTAAGAGTCCCTTTGATACAATCCCCAATAAGTGGTTATCCAGTCTTTTTCCTTGACAGGAAATCACTATTTCTGGAAATCACTATCCAGTCTTTTTGCTTGACAGGAAATCAGTATCTCTGGTTGCTAGAAAATGGGTATACATATAAAATCAAATTTTTCTTCCCTGTAACTCCATCTCATTTATCCTAATTCTATCCTCTTGGGTCTTAAAGAATAAACGCAGTTTCTCTTGTTCAGGACAGCCCTTGAAGTTTATGAAGATAGCTATCAAATTCTCACCTAAGCCTTTTCTTCTAAAGGCTGAATATTCTCATGTTCTTTAAGAATATGTCATGATTTCCCTGCATCAGAGTGCCTACAATGACCAAGTAAGTTTGGATATATGAGTTAGAGAGAGAAAACATTTTGATTAAGGTCTGCATCATTGAAAAAAAAAAAAGACTTTGTTAATAAGGCAATTAGTCTGTGTATTCACATTTTTACAGTGATTTCAAATTCCCAACAGATACTTTCATGATTAAGGAAATAAATAGGAATTCCAGGAATCGTAAGTTAATATGTATTTTTTAATGTACTTATGTGTTTTTAGATAATGATGGTTGACCATAATAATAAGGAGTGTATCATTTTTTGATAATAGGGTTATTCTAAAAGTTTTAGAGGTTTTCTGTAAAAATAAAGAGAACAAATGCATATTACAAGAGTATATATTTGAATAACATATAAAAATTATCTCTACCTGATAATAGAAAAAATTGAGATGAGAAAATTAACACCAATAATAAACACCAAATGAAGCTGACTAAAAATTTATTTAAAAGTTATCATTCTTAAAATAAAAAAATTAAAATACAGAAAACATAAATTGCCCTGATAATCTTGATCTTTGTTTTGTAACAAATATTCTAGATGTAGAAATTTTTATTTTGCATTGACACTTGTTGAATTGTTAAGAGTGTCTAAAAGCATCTTGAAGTTGAGTATTATTGCACATATAACGTCATATTAGCACCCTTATTTATTTTTATTTTGTCTGCTTGCCTTGCTTTTGGAAATTGATATTGCTTTCGATAATTGAGATATTAGATCAGTTTCGAATTTCATGCTGGAATATTTCATAACAATTCATATTTTTGCATTTCTTCTATTAAAATATTTACAAAGATGACTTCTGGTTCTGGTGAAACTGAAATAGCCTCATTCCACCCAGGTCCTCCTTCTTAGAATGAAAAAGCCTGGGCATAACTCAACAAACAAGCATAGGAAGTCTCTGAAGTCTGAAAAGAGGGTGGACAATTTAGACACCTTGGGACCTGAGGACTGAGATGGCAGTGGGTTCCCTGAGTTTCCTTGCTGCCTCCCTTAGATCCCAGACAAGGCCTTGCAGAAGCTTCCAACCTGGAAGCAGCAACAGACATATACTGAAAAAGCTCCAAGAAAAGCCTGTTTAGCCAAAATTTTCCATAATACCCACCCTACTCCAGTCAAACAACAATGGAAAAACCACACCCCTCTCTCTCTGGAGGTTTCATGGAGTCCAAGCAGAAAGCTGATTTTCCACCGCACTCACTGGAAGCAGGCAGCGGCACTCTGCTTCTCCCACAGGGTGGTGTTGACTGGTGGAGGGGACAGCTGTTCTCAGTCTGGCAGAAGCAGGTCTTCCTCAATTCCCTGCCAGGATAGTGTCAGCAGGGTCCAGCAATGAGCTGAGCTTACATCCACTCTTGGCAGCAACCAGACTTAATGAGGCAGTAGGATGCGGGTTTGTCACAACTATGTCTCAATTCACATGCCACCCCCAGTGCCAGCATCAACAAGACTGAACAAGAAGGTGTGACTCAAGTCTAGTCACATTCCACTTTCTCCTCCAGCCCCCCATTCCCCCATGGAAGCTGTGCCTTAGCCCAATGGGTTCTGAGCCTCCACTCTCAGAGGTAGGGCTAGTTGGCCCTCTGTTTACGGCCCTTTCCTCCCCTGGTGTCAGTGAGGCTCAAGGAGGAATTGAGAGCTGAGATTCCACTCAATTCTGCATCAACACAATGGTGTCAATAGGGTGTCTGCTTCCCAGCTCCCTGGTGGCACCCCCATTAAGAGGTATCTAGATGGCGTGAGTGCCTTACTTCTACGGTGAAGGTGTCAGACTCAACCATGACATTAGCGCAGTGTGAATGAGTGCTCCACTTTTGCCTGGGTGATGTCGGTGGAGTCCAGTGGGGGACTAAACATACAAAATCCCCTGGCTTCCTGCTATATGTCAACAGGGGGGACTGTCTGTTTAAAAAAGAAGATTAAGTGGGATTCAGAGTCCTATAATAGCCACAATATCCAAGATATAATTGAACATTACCCATCATACCAAAAACTAGGAAAATCACCACTTGAATGAGAAAAGAAAATCAACAGATGTCAAACCCAAGATGAATTAGATGTTGGAGTGATCTGACACAGATTTTAAAGCAGCCATTATAAAAATGCTTCAATTAACAACTATAAATTATCTTGATACAAATGAAAAAAATCTCAGCAAAGAAATAAATGTTATATAAGAAAAGAACCAAATGAAAATTATAGAACTAAAAAAATAAAAACAAAATAAAAACTTGTTAGATGGGTTCAACTATAGATTGGAGATGACTATGGATTGAATTGGTGAACTTGAGGACAGATCAATAGAATTTACCCAACCTGAACAACAGAGAGAAAATCAACTGGGGCAAAAAAATGGACAGAGTCTCAGGAACCTATGGGCAATAACAAAAGAGCTAACATTTGTGTCAGTGGAGTTCCAGAAGGAGAGGAGAAAGAATGTGAGATTTACAGAATATTTGAAGAAATAATAGCTAATAACTTCCAAAATTTGGCGAAAGGCATAACCCTACTAATTTAAGAGGTTGAAAAAACCCTAAGTAGAAAAAAAAAAAAAGAAAAAGAAAAGAAAAGAAATCCATGCCAGAATATCCTAATGCTTCTGAAAACTAAAGACAAATAAAAAATGTCTGGAGAGCAGCCAGAAACAACACACTATTTATAGAAGAACAACAATTTGAATGAGAGCAGATTTCTCATCTGGCAACAATGGAGGCCAGAAGGAAGTGGCACCACATTTTTAAAATACTGAGAGATAAGAATTGTCAATTCTGTATCTGGTGAAAATAATCCTTCAGGAATGTGGGGGAAATAAAGATATGCTCAGATGAAGGAAAACAGAATTTGTCAATTATGCATTTTAATCATGTGCAGTTTTAGCCATTGCTTCATCATTTTGTACTGATTATGCCTACTAAATCTACAGTTCAGTGCTTTTTTTTTTTTTTTGCGGTACGCAGGCTTCTCACTGTTGTGGCCTCTCCCGTTGCGGAGCACAGGCTCCGGCCGCGCAGCCTCAGTGGCCGTGGCTCACGGGCCCAGCCCCTCCGCGGCATGTGGGATCTTCCCGGACTGGGGCACGAACCTGTGTCCCCTGCATCGGCGGGTGGACTCTCAACCACTGCGCCACCAGGGAAGCCCCAACTGTTCAGTGTTTTTAGCTTTCAGAGTTACCAACAAGATATGGATCTTGTTTATTTTCCCTTTTAACAAATTTTTACTGTGTGCAGTTTTATTTTGAATTTTCCCCCCATAAGTAGTTATTATGGATTTGTGGTTTGTAATTATTATATGAATAATTCATGAGAAAATTTAAGCAATTCCTTCAGATATGTCAGAATTGTCAATCAAAAGCAAATTAAAAAACAGCAAAATGTGAGGGAGGGCAGGGTCCTCCAGGTAACTCTTTCCTTCCTTCTTGGATCTAAGTACTTGGTTGTTGGTGATTTCTTTTGCAGTGAAGAAGCTTTTTAGTTTATTGTAGTCCTATTTGTCTATTTTTGATTTTGTTTCTTGTACTTTAGGAGTGATTTCCAAAATATCATTACCAAGGCCTATGTCAAAGAGCATCTGTCCTATGTTTTCTTCTACGAGTTTCACGGTTTCAGGTCTTAACATTTAAGTCTTTAATCTGTTTCAAGTTAATGTTTGTGAATGGTGTAAGACAGTGGTCAAATTTTATTCTTTTACATGTGACTATCCAATTTTCCCAGCATCATTTACTGAAGAGACTGTCTTTTCTCCATTGAGTACTCTTGGCCCCTTTGTCAAATACTAGTTGATCATGTATGCTTGGGTTTATTTCTGGGCTCTTGATTCTGTTCCCTGGGTCTATTTGTCTGTTCCACATTGTTTTAATGACTATAATATAGCTTGGAATCAGGAAGTGTGATGTCTCCTGCTTTGGTGTTCTTTCTCAGGATTTCAAAATTTATAGTGTATAGGAACACTACTGATTTTTGCATGTTAATTTTGTGCCCTGCAGCTTTACTGAATTCGTTGACTAGTTTTAACAGTTTTTTGATTGAATCTTTAGGATTTTCCATATATAAAATCATGTCATCTGCAAATAGAGAAAATTTTACTTCTTCCTTTCCAATTCTGATGCCTATTGTTTCCTTTTCTTCCTGACTTCCCTAGCTAGGACTTCCGGTACTATGCTGAGAGTGGGCAATCTTGTCATTCCTGATCTTAGAGGAAAAGCTTCCAACCTTTCACCATTGAGTATGATGTTAGCTGTGGGCTTGTCATATATGGCCTTTATTATGTTGAACTATATTCCTTCTATGCCTAATCTGTTAAGATTATTTTTTATCATGAATAGATGTTGAAGTCTGTCAAATGCTTTTTCTGTTTTTATTGAGATGATCATGATTCTTTTCTTTCATTCTATTAATATGATGTATCATACTGATTGATTTGCATATGTTGAACCATCCCAGGGATGAATCCTACTGGTTCAAATATCTTAAAGCAAATCCCAGATAGTATGTCATTTAACTTCAACACACTTCAGAATGTTTCCCTAAAGAAAATGGACATTTTCCAACATAAACACAATGCCATTATTACACCCAATAAAATATCAGTATTTCTTTGGCATTGTCTAATACCAGTCCATACTCAAATGTCTATGAGTGTCTTAAAGTTTTTTAACTGTTGTGATGTTTGAATCACAACAGTTGAAACTAAACAAGGTCACACCTTTCATTTTGCTGCTAATATCTCTTTAATCCAGAGCTCTTCCTCACCTCTTCTGTCTCCTTTTTGCCCTGTTATTAACTTGCTGCAGAAACAGTGTCAGTTGTTTTATAGAGTGTGTCACATTCTAGACTTTATCTGTTACCTTCTTTGTGGTGTCATTTAACTTGTTCCTCTAATCCTCATATTTCCTGTAAGCCTTTAAGTGGGAAGTCAGTTCTAAGGCTTCATGAGACTGTTTTGTTTTTGGTTAGCTTTGTTTTGTTTAGGGAAGAACACTTCATAGGTGTGCTGAGTACTTCAGATGGCATTAGATCAGGCAGCACACAATGGAGTCCCTTTTGTAGTGATACTTAAGAGTATTAGGCTGAGGTAGTGACACCCTGATCTTCATTGTAAAGTACCTTATTGACCTTCCATTTAATGGTTTAATCCATTGATGATTGTTGCCTGAATCATTTATTTCACAAAGGATTGCTAAATGGCAATTTTCCAATTCTGGTATTTCTTTCTATATTATAAAAATTAACTTACCCTCAGCAACGATTTGGCTTTCTGAAATACAGTTAAATCAGGAAAGGTAGTGTAAGTTCTAATTCTTTTCTTTCAATTGACAATTTTATTTTAATTTTTAAATTAATTCATTTTTTATTTGTTTATTTTTGTCTGCGTTGGGTCTTTGTTGCTGCATGCAGGCTTTCTCTAGTTGAGGCGAGCAGGGGCTACTCTTCGTTGAGGTGCGTGGGCTTCTCATTGCAGTGGCTTCTCTTGTGGAGCACGAGCTCTAGGTGCACGGGCTTCAGTAGTTGTGGCTCGCGGGCTCTGGAGTGCAGGCTCAGTAGTTGTGGCACACGGGCTTAGCTGCTCTGCTGCATGTGGGATCTTCCCGGACCAGGGCTCGAACCTGTGTCCCCAGCATTGGCAGGTGGATTCTTAACCACTGTGTCACCAGGGAAGCCCCACAATTGACAATTTTAGAATAAGGGGTGTGTGCCCTAGTTACTTGCAGTAGTGTCCAGTGAATTGTTTTGTTTTTGTTGATTTTTGTCTCCCTCCTTTGGAGCATCATTAAGAATTCATGGATTTTTATATATTCAGTATGTTTCAAACAACTGTATTTATTACTTTTTTTGATTGTCCCATCTTTGACCAAAGAGATCCTTTGATTTTGGTTTCTGTTACCTTTTTTTTTTTTTTTTTTTGCGGTATGCGGGCCTCTCACCATTGTGGCCTCTCCAGTTGCGGAGCATAGGCTCCAGATGCGCAGGCTCAGCGGCCATGGCTCACGGGCCTACCCGCTCCGCAGCATGTGGGATCTTCCCGGATGGGGCACGAACCCATGTCCCCTGCATCGGCAAGTGGACTGTCAACCACTGCGCCACCAGGGAAGCCCTCTGTTACCTTTTGACACACTTATTTATTGTGAATGGATTCCTTGTTTTGTGTCACAAGATATCCCACACTTGTCTTATATATATCTTGCCCCAGACCTGAAATCAGACATTCCTCTGAGTGGCCCTGGTTTCTTTTAGTTGGAAATTGTATTAAAAAATCCAAAATGCATGACTTAAATTATTTCATTTGTAGTAAAAATGAAAGTTTATACATGTAAAGTTTTATTCCAAGGCAATAACTTTAGAACCTAGTATTTATTTAGGTAATAAACAAAACTGTAATTGCCTGTTTTATTTTTATTTTAAGCTGACTTGTAAATTATTTATGAAAAAGGAGATGTACATCATTTATTATAAGTATACCTAAAATTGGTTAATAACCATATACCAATGTTTCATTTTTCCAGATGGCACAATTTACATTCAAAATTTCCCAAAAACGTTTGAAATGAGGGATATAAATGAAATCTTAAATGTTTTTACACGTATTCAAAAAGAATATCAATTTAATCAGAGTTGCTATAGTAAAAGCCTTGAAAAAACTTTCAGATATGTGATGGGTTTGACATGAGCTGTCAAGTTTGAGTTTTAGCTTGGAATAAGTGAAGGGCTATAATTTCAGGTGTTAGCAAACTCTGATGTGGGAATGCATGATATTCAAACAAATAAAATGCAAAATGCTATTTGGCAGCAATTCTCAAAGTGAGGTCTGAGGACCTCTGGGGGTTTCTGAGACCCTTTTAGGGGATTTGCAAGGTCCTCCTTTTTTCAACCATGATTTGAATGAGGGCCAGTTTTCCTCATAATATCTTAGCTATAACAACATATCACAAAAGATTGAATGCAGAAGCAGAATGTGAGCTTCCAACACTCTCTCTTAAGCCAGAGAGTAAAGAGATTTGCAAAAAATGGGAAAAAGGCCACTTTTCTCACTAATTTTTTAAAAAATGTATTCATTATTCAAAAAAATGTTCTTTATAGTAAACATGAAATGGGTTTCTTATTTAAAAATGAGTTAATAAACATACATCTAAATTTTTTGTTTTAATTTTTAATACAGTAAATATCAACATATATAACCCACACAAACAAAAGCTCTTTAAAGTCCTCAATCATTTTTAAGAATGTAAAGAGATCTTGAGACCAAGAAATTTGAAAACCTTTATTCTATGATATCTTGCACTGTTTGCTTACTAATTGTAAGTATGTATGAATAGGAATAGATTCAAAATATAAATGTATTCATAGAATTTATAAACTTTATTTCAAGTTAACTTTGTTTAAATATCTCCTTGAGCATTAGACATGATCTCTAACCACCGTTCAATTTTATACCTTAGGAATAGATGATTCATTTTCTTCCTGATGACATAAATGCCAAACAGAATGCTGCTCTCATCTAAGGAAACAACTCATTATGTTTCAACTCCACACATAAAGCCAAATATTCAGTTTATAATTTAACTGATGAATTTGAAGAATACGGGATGTTCTGAAGTTTTAGCCAGCTTCTTTTTCTTTAGAAGTCTTTTTTTTTTTTTTAAAGAGCAGTTTTAGGTTCACTGCAAAACTGAGGAGAAAGTACAGAGACCCGACACTTGCAGAGCCTCCCCAACTATCAACGTCCCAGCATCAAAGTGGTACATTTGTTACAACTGATGAACCCACACAGACACATCATTATCACCCAGAGTCTATAGTTTACATCAAGTTTCACTCTTGGTGTTATCTATTCCATGGGGTTTGACAAATGTATGAGGACATGCATCACCCTGACAGTATCATACAGAATATTTTCACTGCCCTAAATATTCTTTGTGCTCTTCCTATTCTTCCCTTCTTCCAGCATAACCCTTGTCAACCACAGCTCTTTTTACTGTCTCCATTGTTTTGCCTTTTCCAGAGTGTCAGATAGTTGGAGTCATATAGTGTACTCTACCCTTTTCAGATTACCTCAGCTTCCTAAGTACATTTCATGAATCTTAGTGACAAAGTCTGATCAGACTTAGCAACTCTTTTTGTATGTTTATTTACATCCCTTTATAATAAAAACCACACATACCTGTCTTTGTTGTTTTTCCACATACATTCCATTCCACACAGTCAGCTTCTGGTGGCCAGGAGCTCCATCTATTTAATTTGGGACCACTTAATTAATTATTAATATTAATTATTAGTGCTAATAGATCCCAGTCCAATTTACAAATCGGTCCCCACTGCTATTCCATGGGGGTGGTCTTCCAAGCTAAGTGTTCTTGGAATTAAGTCCTTAAGCACTAGCAGAGAAGAGCTTACCTTACAGTAATTATTTCAGTGACAAATAAGAAAAACTACAAAACTGCTACACAACCCCTTCACAGGAGAGCAATTTTATTCTCCTCAGGAGACTAATAGTTCTAGTTATCAGGACCGTTTAAGTCTCTGACTAGGTTTTTAAAACTTTAGAATTAGTTTTGAACCCAAAGTACCAGAATGTCTGGTACTTAAGATTTGTATTGAATGATTTGCACAGAATAGTTTTTCAGTATCCAGAAGGACGATAAAGACAGACACAATCAAGGATATAATTGGCGAAGGGTTAAAAAAAAAAAAGTAGTAGGTTTCACTTTCTTCGAAGGTTTTAATAACCCAGTTAAGAGTTTGTGTCATTTGAATGCAAAAGCTTAGGTATGAAATTCCAGTTTCTCCAAAGTAAACCACTTGTTCTGGGTTATTCCTTCTGGCTTGTTTAGAAGCGGCAACATCGAATAGTTTTCCCGTACCCACATTAGTAGAAAAAACGCCGAAAGGACGAGTCCAGAGGGGAGAGCCCCAATAAGGCAGCTTGCCACTGTAGCTGTGCACTCAAAACAACTGCTGGGGTCTCGGTTTCCTCATCTGTAAAACAAGGGGAGAGGATGAAGTCACAGCCTCACAGATTTTCAACTCTTTGTTGCCCTCTCTCAGCCGTTAGTACAGCGCTGAGCTCAGGGCAAATGCTCAATAATTGCCTGCTAGGCAAGGGTTGTTTTTGATCCGTTTCAAATCCAGGCCGGGTTTTGGGCCTGTCCCGCGCAGGCGTTCGGAAGTACAGCTTTACCGCTGGGGGCGGAGCTTCGCGAAGCTCCCGCGCTCCGGGGGCGGGGGCGGAGCTTGCCGCCGGCGGAGGGCGGAACCCACGCGGGGACTTCTCTTGGGCAGAGCGGCGCAGCGGGTGCGGAGGGCGGGGATTTGGGGGCAGGTAGGGCGCTGTGAGGTTGGCTGGGGTGGGCAGGTGGGGTGCCGCTGCCGACCCTTGGTGGCCCCCAGGGCTTGGGCCCCTTAGCCCGGAGTTAGCCCCAGAGGGGACGAGTGTTGCTGGGAGGCGGAGGGCTGCTTGGCCGCGAGTCCTGTGGTGATCGCGAGCATGTGTGCGGGCGCGTGTTTATCTGAGGCCCCGCGGGGCGGCCAACCCCGGACCCCTCCTCCTTCCGCCAGCGCGGGTAGGAAACCGGAGCTCAGAGACCGGGACGCCAGGCCTGGAGCCGACGAGCTCCTTCCCGCTGGCGAGGCGCCCCCAGGTCGCGCCCTCTCTTCGTTCCCCCCACCAGAGGGGACAACTCCGGCCCAAGTCCTGGCCGAGAGGGAGCGCTGTGGAGACGCGCTGCCTTCTGTCTGGACACGTTGGGCGAGTGGTGGGAGTTCCAGAGGCTTGAATGTCAGGGTTTTAAAACACGTGTTTGTCTCTGTCATTTTTACTTTTAGGGTTTTGGCCAAATTGGGCGAGGGCACAAAGTAACCACTTACCCCTTCTCACCGAGGAGGAACGGGAGAAAGGGTAAGTAAGGAATGGTTAGGGGTGGAAGGAGCTAGGACTTTATCCTGAAAGAGACTGAGCCAGATAGAGAAGGACTAGATCCAGAACTGCCCTTGGATCTTGGGGCCAAACTGTACGTTTTCAGCAGGAACCTAAGGCCCACCTTCAAGGGTCACAGGCTCCAAGTCGAAGAGGTTTTTATTTTCAGGTGTTTTGGAGTCTGTAAGTTGGCTGGGACTTTGACAGCTGGCATAGGTCCCTTTTAGCCACTTGACCTGGCAGAAAACTGTCATTACCCTTCGCCTCTCGGTAGTTGTCTGTCTGGTAGTTGTACTGTAGTTGTCTGTCTCAGGCCCCCATCTCTTAGCTAACTGGGAATAATCTCTGAGACTGTGAAATTAAAGCATCATTGCTCTCCTTGATAATGAACAGGAACCCCTCCAAGGATCTTTACATTTTAAAAGGGGACTCCTGTAAAAATCCTTTAGGAGTCCAAAGCATAAAGTTAATAACAGTGTTACAAGTGTTGAAGTTCTTTTGGAATCTTCTCTTAAGCTCATAGAGAAAGGTATTTTGGGAGGGAGAAATGACCAGACTGGGCCTTTTCTTCTTGACTTTCCCTTTGATACCTCCTCACCAGCGTTTGCTTCACTTCTGAAACGTTGCCAAACAGCATATTGAAGTCTTTGAAGGTTTGCTGTGATTTTTCAGTGTGGGCTCTTTTAACGGTTCTTCTCTGGAACTTTTCCATGATCCCTCCCACCCCTAGTATTAGTTAAATGAGACACAACTGCTCTCAGAAGTTTGGAAACACCTTATGCATCCTCTGTGTCCCATATAAAGAAATGTTTTGAATTAGTTAAAACTCGGGTAAGCCACAGGCAAGGATTTTATAAATCACATTCTTGGATACTTACACAGGAAAACTGGAATTGCCCTCCATGGCATCTTGACATTGGCTGCCTGTGTCCTGAATCTTTATTATTTGTGTGTGCTCAACTGGCAGATGGCCACATAACTTACTTTCTGAAAAAAATAGGAAATAGTTGTTTATTGGTGATAGGTTCATTTATTGATTCAATAGATATTTTTTTTTTTACCAGAGTGCTGAGCACTTTGATGTGAGTAAGGTGGTGAGAATGAGGAGACTGTTGGAGATGACCATTTGGGGGCAGGCCTTTTACCGGTTTTCTGTGTTTTTTCTGAATAGTTAAGTGTTAATGTAGAAGACATTCACTGTACTGCTGATGGTGGTTGCAGTGGTGTGGGAGAACAGCGTTATTTCCTGCCTTACTGATACTTTCAGAAATGAACGTTCAAGGATGACTGACCATGGTGATTTGTGTCCTGTAGTAAAGTTATAGTCATTTTCCAGTGTAATAAATGTATTGAACCAGCATTATAATTAGATGAGGATAATTTTTTGAATTGTTCCAGAAAAATGACCTAAGATTAGAAAGCATGGACAATGTTAAGGATGATGCACTTAGGAAAATAAATGCTAAAGTAGGCTGTGCACTTTTGTGGGTTTCTTTACATTTAGCCTCGCTTTTTTTTGTTTCTTTTAATTTTTAAATTTATTTTTGTAATTTAATTTTTATTGGAGTATAGTTGATTTAAAATGTGTTAATTTTTGCTGTACAGCAAAGTGAATCAGTTATACATATACATATATCCACTTTTTTTTAGATTCTTTTCCCATATAGGTCATTACAGAGTATTAAGAGTTCCGTGTGCTATACAGTAGGTCCTTATTAGTTATCTGTTTTATATATAGTAGTGTGTATATGTCAATCCCAATTTTTTTTTTTGACCATGCTGAGTGGCTTGCGGGGTCTTAGTTCGCTGACCAGGGGTTGAACCCCAGGCCCTGGGCAGCAGAAGTGCTGAGTCCTAACCACTGGACTGCCAGGGAATTCCCGTAACCTCTTTTTTTTTTTTTTTTTAATTGAAGTGAAACAAGTTGTCTTTTTTTGGTTACAAAAGTTATATAAGGTAAAAAAAAAAAAAGTTACTTAAAATTAAATCTTGCAAGGTTATAAAAGGTAGAATGTGAGTCTCATCTGAAATCAGTCTCAGATGACCACTGCTGGGTAAAAATGGTAGGTTTCTGCCTTTTACCTTCATATTCTTGGCTATTTACCTCTGCTCTTTGTTCCACTCCAAATCCTGTGTGGAAGTAGCATGCCTTTTATAGTCTTTCAGACATGGATGTGAATCCTGACTCTTATTATATTAGCTCTGCGACTGTAGGCCAGTTAAAACTTCTTTGCCCCTAACTTCTCATCTATCAAGACAGAACAATGAGTATATTAAAAAGAAAGTGTAAGAACAGTGCCTGGTACACAGATACTGTTAACTTCCCTTCCTGTTTCTCTGTCGGGTCACTCACTTTCTTTTGATCTTGCTTGTGATTGTGGAAAGCATTCTAGTACTTACTTTCCTAAAGGTGCTAAGCTTCTTGGGTATTTGCATTTTCACAGGTGATCACCTTTTCTGTCTGATCCTAGAATTTCTGGGACAAGGACTGACACCTGATTCCCTCTACCAGATCATTCCACATCGGAAAGAGTGTCAGCTTGAAAAGTGAAGGGGAAGGGTTTCCATAATGTGTTTAAAAAGCTCTGACGCTGTTCCCACAGTGAGAAAGACATACTACCACATTTAGCTGAGTGTTTAAAGTTAGGATTTTTATTTCAGAAATGTCTTTGGTTTATAAGAATTACAATAAAAATTCTGATGCTTCATGTCCAAACTGTCATGATTTTGCCAAGTCGTGGGTTTAATATACAGCTAAGCTGTGTATTTAGTGTAGCTAATACTGTTCTGGAAGCCAAGAAAGACAAGTCCACAGACATCTGATTTCACACCAGACATCTGGTTTCACTTTGCTAAAGACTACATTTTGTCAGTAGATTACAGGCATATCAGCTGTACTGCTGTAGTTTGTGGCATTTCTATCATAAGCTGCGGTCTGTAGGATTTAGTATGATGTTTTATTCAAATGACAGCACACTGTAAATGAGCACCTGGTCAGATAAGCATATTTCTCACAGGTGTCTTCTAGTGTCATGGTTCTTACAAGTTAACAAGGTGAAATAGTTTCTATCCTTGGTGATTTTTTGTGGAAGAAAATATTCTTAAGGAAAAGCCTCACTTAAGAACTCCTTGTATTCCTCAAATTTTCAAGACCACTTTTGTTTGTCATGTTGAACAAATAAAATAACAAATAGCATTTAGATTTCCAGGCCAGGACCCCAAAGCTTTGCTAACTCATTGTGTGCCTTTGTGTATTAGTGATACTATAGACTGTAACCAACACTTATAATAGTGTTTTGGAGAATAATGTATTCTGAGTTGCAACCTAGAATGGCTGGACCACATCTCTCCATTTTGAGGTGGTCAGGGGTGTGGAAATACTCTGGAGAAATATTCCTGGGTTCTTGGGCCAGCTCTGTCATTGCTGTGTGACCTTGGACACAAATTTCCCATCTGTAAAATGGGGTACTAATTATAAATGATTACTGTGAGATTTAGGGAGTTTTTTTTTTTTTTTTTTTTTTTGCCCTCACCTCGGAAATGCAGGATCTTAGTTCCCTGACCAGGGATGGAACCCGCACCCCCTGCTGTGGAAGCATGGAGTCTTAACCACTGGACTGCAGGGAAGTCCCAGTGAGTCCAGGCTTGTGGCTCCAGCTGAAGGGAATTACCCACTGAAGCTGGGACTTGGCAGTGGGACTGGGAAAGGGGTATGGAGAATCATGACAAAGGGGAGGAGTGGTGAACTGAGAGAGGAAGGTGCCAGTATTTTGCTCAGTCCATGGACACAGGTTGTTGAATTACTTGACTCAGAGAAAGAACCACCTTTATCTCTGAGCTTTCTGCTAATCTTTTGTCAGCTGCTCCCTTGGAGACTCTTAGCTCCTTATTGCCCGCTTAGTCCAATGACAGATTTTCTCTTTGTCACCTTTGTACTATGTTAATAACCATATGTTTCTATTTTTTTTAATGGGTGGGACTTAATAATAGATGTCTGTACTTCCTTAAGATCTGGATTCTTTTTCTATACTTAAAGTCCCGTTGATCTTTTTTCCTTTCATTGGCCTACAGTTCATACATTAATTCCTTTTTAAAATTTTCTGTATGCTGTGTGCATTGAACTAGTGCTGAGGATAGAAAGTTGAAAAGTCATTTTCCTTGACCAAGGAGCTTAAAGTCTATAGGACAGTGGACATCTTGACCAACAGTTCAAATATTGTGTGCTATTTGCTCTAATGGAGATACCTACACATGCAAAACAAGCCTAGCAGAAGCTCTTGATCCCTGACAGGAATGCCAGAGAAGGGCTTTAGCCGTGGTTGTGTTTGAGCCGAATCTTGACAGCTGAGTAGGATTGGGCAGGGTGACAAGCAGCACAGAGCATTTCCAGGTGGAGCTAATAACATGAATAGTTGTGTGGTATTATGAGAGCATAGTGTGTTCTGGGAACTGTAGGCAGGTCATTATATTAGAGTGTGAAGGGCAAAGACAGGCGTGAAAGGAGATGAAAGTAGAAAGCTAATTCAGGGCGCATTTCCCATCCCATGTGTTGTAGTGAGCCACTGAAGAAATGTGAATGGCCTGAAAGATCACCCTGAAAGCAGTGTGCTGGGTAGATTGGGGTCCAGTGGGGTGGGGATGGGGTAAGATTGGGGGCCGGAGTGGACAGTGCAGTTAGTGTGGATGATAGGAGGTTGAGAGCCCAGACAAAGGCAGAAGTAGTAGGGGTGCTCAGAAGTGAGAATGTGTAGGAGAATATCTAGCAGGAGGGAGAGCTGGCTGGTCTTTGCGACTGTTTGAATGTGAAGGGAATGGGAGAGTGAGGCTGACTAGAATGCCTGCCAGGTTTCTGGGTAGTGGGAGGGAAAAGAGAAGAGGAAGCAGTTCTGAGGGGGAAGGTGATAGTTCAGATTTGGACACGTTGTGTTTAACGTGCTTGTGGGGCATGTCATTGGTGAGTTGGAGGCATCTAGGGGGCAGTTGATATGGTCTTGGAGCATCACAAGAGCTGGGGAGGCTGGAGATACAGATTTCTGAGTGCTTGCCACATGGAGAGTGGTTGAAGGCATGGGTAAGGATAAAAGTGCTCAGAGGAACTGCATAGAAAGAGAAGAGAAAAAGGCTGAAAGTAAGTCCTAGAGGATATTGACATTTTAGGGACAAACCAAGAAAAAGAAAGATGTAAGGATGCTGAAGGAGAGTGACCAGAGAGGCTGGGAGAAAAGAGAAAGCAAAACTTTTCAGGTTCTGGGCGGAGTGAACTGCCCTGGGTGAAGGGGTAAACAGTAGGGGAGGGAGTGGGGCTAGAGTAGATAGGCCTGGGTACTTTCTCAGAGCTTCTGGCTTCATTGGTCTTCAGTTCAGACGGTTGCCTGTAATCAGTGTTCTTTGTCACACCTTCTTGTGAATGAAAATCAAGTTGTCCCTTTGTTTGCCTAATCTCTCGCTTAAAAAAAAATTCATACCTGATCTTACCTTCGGGTATCTCATTTTACCCCATTTATCCCATTCTTTCTTGGCCTAGGGTTCCACTGCTGTCTTGCTCTCAACATGTCCGGCCTTTTTGCATACATTATGAGAAATTGAAAAATTTCAGAAGAGTGTCTACTAGGAGGCCAAGGTGGAAATAAACTTACCAAACATAAAAACCCAAAAACAAAAACCATACAATTCAGCAAATACTTTTTAGTATCTACTATCTATCTTCAAGGCTCTGGATACAAAGATATATAAGATGGGAAGGATGAATAATATAGGGACCCTACCGTTAAGGAGCCCTCAGGCCAGTAAGAGAAATGGATGTGTAAATAAATGCCTTGTGCAGTATGTGCTATTTAGAGGTAGAGTTCAGGGTAAGATGGATGCCGAAAAATGGGCTTCTTTATTTTGTGTGATCCTGAAGGCTTCATGGAGGAGGTGATGCTTGAGTTAAAGCTTGCAGTGGAGTTAAGGTGTGGGGTGATGGGGTTCAGGGAGAGGAATCAGGGGAATAAAATATTCCTTGGTGGCTCCATGAAAGTAGCAGAATGGGTTTGAGTTTCCCATCTCTTCTTCCTTCTTGTTCTGCTTCGTTTATTGCAAGGTATCTTTGTCTTAGGGGATAAGGATGTTTTAGCTAACATGTAGGGATGTCCACAGTTTCTCCCTTTGTGGCATAAACTTTGTGAATTTATCACCACTGGTTTATTATATATTAGATGGCTAAAACAGACCAAAGCAATTAAATCAGAATTTCTGGGGGATGATGTCCAGGTATGGGTAATTTTCAAAGTGCCCTAAGCATTCAGAGTAGAGAACCACTGGCTAAAACATGGTACAGAAGAAAAGTGTCAGGTTTGGAGCTAAAAAACTGTAGGTTGAATTCTTGCAATTCCTTTTAATAACAATGTGTCCTTAGTTAAGTTACATTTACAGCAGATGTGGTTGTAACAGTGAAATGTTCCATTGACTTTCTCTAGGAGTAGACAGGCTAAGAGCCAGCCACCTTGTCCTGCAAGATAGTAACCATTTTATGGATGGGACTTAAGATTTCACCATCATGAGCATTTTGATACTCTATTTTACTATGTGTAATGCTAAAAGTTGAAGACTTAAAGCAAAAAAGCAAATCCTTAAAGAAACAATGAACAGTGGAATTTTTCTTAGTGTGACATATTCTGTTTAAAATTACACAAATGTTTATTGTGATTAAGGTTGTAAAGTGTATAAATATCCTCAATGTCGATAATGTAATTGTTTAGTATTAACATGCTATAAATGTTAGGTTTTTATTTTCAAAATCTGTACACTTAAAAAAAAATCCAGAATTCTTTCAGAAGATAGTAAAAACCCCAAAAAGTACCATGAAGAGTCACAAATTCAATTATATTGCAGGTCTCATCATGTCTGTTAAGTATGCGGCGACATGTGCTGTATCTCTGTGCTGTGGAAAGCCTGGTGTGTTAGTGCCGGTTGTGTAATCATATAGAAATGATCATTCTTACAGTATTATAACTTATTTTACTTGAGAAGTGGTGTCACTTAATGACAAGGAAACTGAATCTAAAGCCTAGAGACTATTCCCGACGTGGTTTAAGTGCTCACTCCTATGTGGTAGTAGGTAAGTTAGCCTCTCTGAGCCTTTTATGTAAAATCTGGATGCATTTGTTCTCTGTTGCTTTGTACCATATCGAAAACTTTGTGGCTGAAAACAACAGTAATCGTTTATTATCTCATAGTTGCTATGGGTCCGCAATTCAGGTGGTTCTGGCTCAGGGTCCCGTGAGGTTGTCAGCAGATACCAGGTGGAGGTGCAGTTAGTGGAAGGTGTGCCTGGGGCTAAAAGATTCACTTCCATAGGGGCTGGCAAGTCGGTGCTGGCAAGTTGGTTCCTCTCCACGAGCTGTCCTCACTCAGGCTTTCCCAGAGTCCCATACCAAGAGACCAAGTTCTCTTCAGTGTCCCCCAGCACCTTTACCCTAGCGCTGGGTACTTTGTTGGTGCTTACTTGGTATTTGCTGAACTGAGTTGGATCCCTGGTGAAACTCCAGCCTTTGTGCCTCCCCTGAAACTTTAGATACAGAAGGTTGATTTTTGCTCAGGTGGTGGTGGTGGTGATGGTGGTGACTCCTGCCAGAACCATTCTTAAGCCTGTCTTATGGGTCCCTGTTTTGCCACTGGAGTCCTTAGCCTCTCCCAAATGACTCAGGTGTTTGGGTCTGCCAGTGCTTAGCCCTGCCTCGTCGTTGATGAACAGAGCAAACAAGCACACCCCCCCCCCGCAGTGGTTCCGTGTGACTGTTTCAAGATCTCAGTGAACTCCTGCTCAGTTTGGTAACTCATAGCGTGTTTCTGACGTCTGAGATTAAGAATACCTAGAAGATAAAAATGTACGTCTTTCTTCCATGTAATATATCATAAAAATTAAAATTTTGCAATTTTATCCAAAACTTTATTCTGAGAGCCAGGTCTTTGTAATGGCACTTTGACACACACACTTTTATATATCTTTCTGTTGAAAAATGTTTATAGCATTTACGGTCAACTTTTGAAAAGTCATCTTGCTTGTGGCCGGAGGACACATTGTAAACACATTATCAAGTTCTAGTTTTGGAATCATGTTCAGCAAAGACATTTTTTAAAGAAAAGGGAAATGCTTGTAATATCATGTTTTGTATTTTAGGACAATTTAATTTCATATGATTTTCGCATTATGTAGACCAGTAAGTTCAGAGCATCTCAGGATTGTTTTCTCCTTTCTGTGCTCTCTTGTGGATTTTTCTGCAGATTTCCCTCTTTCGTAATTCTTTACCTTCTTAGCCACTACCTGCCTTCTGCATCTGTTGTCTATACTTAATTTTCTCCGTGTCTTTGGACTTAGTCTACCAATGTCATGTTAGATGCTGAGCAGGCTATGAGGGGCAGAACAGGATTGGGAGGAGTGGTGGGTGTGTGAGGCAGAATGTCTCTGAAGGTTGATGGCCAAGGGTGTTCTTTCCTAAACAGGTGAAAGTGCACCTCTGAAGCAATGATTGAACAGATTAGAGTTGCCACAGATAATTTACCTTAATTTTAAAAATATACTTTATTTTTTGGAGTAGTTTTAGGTTTACAGCAAAATTGAGTGGAAGGTACAGAGATTTCCCACATGCTCTCTACCCCTACACATGCAGAGCCTCTCCCATTATCAACATTACTTCCCAGAATGGTACATTTATTACAATTGATAAACCTACATTGACACATCATTATGCCTAATGCTCAGAGTTTACATTAGGGTTCACTTTTTTTTTATAATTTAAATTTATTTATTTAATTTTTGGCTGTGTTGGGTCTTCGTTTCTGTGCGAGGGCTTTCTCTAGTTGCAGCAAGCGGGGGCCCACTCTTCATCGCAGTGCGCGGGCCTCTCACTGTTGCGGGCTCTCTTGTTGCGGAGCACAGGCTCCAGACGCGCAGGCTCAGTAGTTGTGGCTTACGGGCCTAGTTGCTCCGCGGCATGTGGGATCTTCCCAGACCAGGGTTCGAACCTGTGTCCCCTGCATTGGCAGGCAGATTCTCAACCACTGCACCACCAGGGAAGCCCCTAGGGTTCACTCTTCGTGTGTACGTTCTATGGGTTTGGACAAATGTGTAATGTCATGGATTCACCATTATAGTATCATACAGAGTAGTTTCACTGCTCTAGAGATCCATTGTGCTCTACCCATTCATCAGTCTTTCCTAATCCTTGGCAACCACAGATCTTTTTACTGTCTGCATAGTTTTGCCTTTTCCAGAATATCATGTACTTGGAATATACACACACACACACACACACACACACACACACACACACATATGTATGCCTGAATTTTTAGTTTGCCTGTGGTAGCAGATTATTTACTAAGCATTTTGGTATTTTTCCAAGAGCTTAGTTGTTTAGTAGTTACTTTAATAAGAGTTTTATTAGTGTCAGATTAAGATACTAAATACCTATTACTTGGTTTGTTAAGTATTAACAATTTAGTGTTATTATCTAAGAGTAGTTTGAAGCACTTTATAAACTAATTAGCTTGTGTTTTTAATGAGTCTATTTTTTATGGGTAAGAGAAGTACTATAATCTGAACAAATGGGTTATGAAAACACATTAGAAGATTAATAGTTTGAGGCATATCTGGTGTATATGGCTGCATGACGTTAATACTCTAAACATTTTATTAAAACTATTATTTTGAAATTAAAAATAGGCATTAAATGTAAATTTCTAGACATTAAAGTGGTGATGTATAGTGACAAAAATATGGAATGGGGTTATGAAGACTTTTTATTCAAGTGCTAGCTCTACTATCAGCTATGTGAACATGAACTTTTGGTCTCTGAGTTTCATTTTCCTTTTGGGAAAATGGAGATTAAAGTATACTTCATTGGTTAATTTTGAGGACTGTGTATGTAAGCTGTTTATTTGAAACCTATGTAAATTTTAACTCATTACAAAGAAATGTGAAGAATTATTTGGTTAATGAGTCATACTTGGTTACTGTCTCCAACTTAAATTTTCTTTTCTTTTTTTTTAGTTTTGTAGAAGAGTCCTCAAGGGAAATAATGATTTGGGGTTAAGAAGGTAGTACTTCTGAAAAGATGCTTATTTATCTGTGCCTGGGGGCGGGGGGGGGGGAACTGCATTTTTTTAATCTGAATTTGTCTTACTGATTAAGCCTGCTTGTGTCTTCTTATGAAAGGTGTACATTTTGGGATATTCTGCTTGCGTGCTTGGCTCCTAATCATATTTATTACCTAGCTGTCAGCTTGAAATGTTAGTCCTCCTTCCAAAAGCATGAATTATAGTGTCACATTCTGTATAGAGTCAGAGACACATTATTTCCTGTTTATGGTGAGAAAAACCTGGATTCTAAAGCTCTTATGACCAGACTCTGTGTGGTTGAAGCCACTAGGGCAGGGTAGAGTTTGGTAGAGAGATTCTGGGGGGAGAGCATAAAAATAGTTCCTGTGAAGTTGAAATCCTGAGGCAGTTGGTGTATTGAATATAATCCTAGTTTTCAATCAGAATGTCCCCCTCTTTTATAATACGTAGACCTGTAGTCAGTGACATTCTAATGAATTAAAATTATAGAAAACTTTACACTTTTGAGTTTGAGAATGCTCAAGAGAGCTTAATTAATACAAGACAAAACTGTAATAGTCATTTCCTGTCAGGACAGTTGATATCTTTATTATATTGTAATCTCAACTTTTTGTGTCTCTACTAATGTACAGTATTTTAAGAGGATTAATCTAACAAGTGTATAGGATCAGTTGGAAGGTAGAGGGAGTAATGAAAAGTAGACCAGTTGGGAAGCTGTAATTTACTTACAAGGTAGTGAGGATTTTCACTATGATAATTGTGGGAATAGAAAGTAAGAAATGCACAGAAACCATAAAAGAGAAGAATAGTGAAACTTGACTATATTAAAATTCTGCACTGCCAAAAACAGATTAAAAAAACTATATCAAAAAGCAAAGGCAGGGCTTCCCTGGTGGCGCAGTGGTTGAGAGTCTGCCTGCCAATGCAGGGGGCACAGGTTCGAGCCCTGGTCTGGGAAGGTTCCACATGCCACGGAGCAACTAGGCCCGTGAGCCACAGCTACTGAGCCTGTGCTTCTGGAGCCTGTGCTCCGCAACAAGAGGCCGCGACAGTGAGACGCCCGCACACTGCGATGAAGAGTGGCCCCCGCTCGCCGCAACTAGAGAAAGCCCTTGCACAGCAACGAAGACCTGACACAGCCAAAAATAAATAAATAAATTTACTAAAAAAAAAAAAAAAAAGCAAAGGCAAACTAGGATGATTTGCAATTCATATCATAGGAAAAGGGCTAATTTCATAAATATATTAATTCATATAATTGGAAAATTCATACTGTAGGAAAAGGGCTAATTCATAAATATATTGAAAATAACAACTCTGGGAAAAAGACCAACAATCAGAAAAATGGACAAAGATGAAAGGATATGAAAGGCAGTTCATAAAAGAGAAATGCAAAATAAAACTTCAGTGAATACTCATTTTTCAACCTATCAAATTGGTAAAGAAACAAATTTTGAACACATGAGGTGTTACTAAGGGTATGGGAAAATAGGCAATGTCATTATTGCTGATGGATGTAGGAATTTTTGTTGAGACCAATTTAGAAATAGTTATCAAAACTTAAAATACACATATCGTTTGATCCCCCTACCAGAATTTAACCCACAAATCTTGTACTTACGTGAAATAATGTATATTTAAGGATATTCTTGGCAGCAATTGGAAACAAGTGCTCATCTTTAGGGGACTGGATAAATAAATTATGGTACATGTAGTGAAATACTTAGTAGCTGTTAAAAAGAATAAAGCAATTTATATACACTGAAATGGAATAATTATTAAGTCAAAAAGGCAAGGTACAGAACAGTGGGTATTAGTAGGTTATTTTGGAGGAGACTAAATTAAAATATGTATTTTCTTGTATATGCACAGAGTATCTCTGGAGGGAATTATAAGAAAATGGAAAATGCCTCTGGGGGTTGAAACTTGGTGGCTGGATAACAGGGATGGGAAGGAGTTTCATTTTCCACTGTATACCCCTTTTTGGATATCCTGAATTTTGTATTATACCCCCCGACCCCCTCCAAAAAAAAACCTAAAAAAGGAAGAAACATCTTCAACTCAAAATATATTTCTGTAATACTTATAGCCAACTCTGAAAAATTAGGGAATAGAAAAGTGAATTAAAAAAGAGCTCTGGGGCTTCCCTGGTGGCGCAGTGGTTGAGAGTCCACCTGCCGATGCAGGGGACACGGGTTCGTGCCCCGGTCCAGGAGGGTCCCACATGCCGCGGAGCGGCTGGGTCCGTGAGCCGTGGCCGCTGAGCCTGCGCGTCTGGAGCCTGTGCTCCGCAACGGGAGAGGCCACAACAGTGAGAGGCCCGTGTACAGCAAAAAAAAAAAGAGCTCTGGTTCATATATCTGATGAGGGGTTAATATCCAGAGTATATAAAAATTCTTACAACAAAACAACAAGCACAAACAGTCCAATTAAAAATTGAGCAAAGGACCTGAAGAAACATTTCTTCAAAGAAGATATATAAATGGCTGATAAGCACATGAGAAGCTCAAAATCACTAATCATTAGGGAAATGCACGCTTGTTAGGATGGCTATTATTAAAAAACATAGAAATTAACAAGTGTTGGTGAGGATGTGGAGAAATTGGAAAATTTGTGCACTCTTAGTGAGAATGTAAAATGCTACAGGTGCTTTGGAAGGCAGTTCCTCAAAAAAAATGAAAATAATGTTTCCATATGATCCAACAGTTCCACTTCTGGGTATATGCCCTAAAGAATTTAAAGCAAGATCTCGAAGACCTATGTTCATAGCAGCACTATTCAAAATAGCCAGAAGGTGGGAGCAACCCAAGTGTCCATGGGCGGATGAATGGATAGACAAAATGTGGTATATGCACACAGTGGAATTTTATTCAGTCTTAAAGAGGCAGGAAATTCTGACACATGCTGCAGATGGATGAACCTTGAGGACATTATGGTAACCAAAATAAGTCAGTCATGAGAAGACAAATACTATATGATTCCATTTATATGAGGTACCTAGAATAGTGAAATTTATAGACACAGAAAGTAGAAAGTTGGGTGCCAGGGGCTGGGGATAGGAGGGAATTGGAGGAGGTGTTGCTTACTGGGTAAAGAGTTTCAGTTTTGCAAGATGAAGAGTTGTGGAGATTGGTTACAGAACAATGTGAATATACTTATCACTTGAACTGTATACTTAAAAATGGTTAAGACTGGGGCTTCCCTGGTGGCGCAGTGGTTGAGAGTCTGCCTGCTGATGCAGGGGACACGGGTTCGTGCCCTGGTCTGGGAAGATCCCACATGCCGCGGAGCGGCTGGGTCCGTGAGCCATGGCCGCTGAGCCTGCGCGTCCGGAGCCTGTGCTCTGCAACGGGAGAGGCCACAACAGTGAGAGGCCCGTGTACCGGAAAAAAAAAAAAAAAAAAAAAGGTTAAGACAGTAAATTTTATACCATGTGTCCTTTACCACAATTAAAAAAAAAGATAATATAACTCCACCGCCCCCCCAACCCTGTGATATGGAGGTAGGGAAAATGAATATGTAAATAAATGTCTGTGATTCAGAATATAATCTGTGTCCAAAATGGGTTTAAACAAAGCTCTGGTGTAGCACAGAATGAGATGTAGCTAAGGGAGATTGCCTATGACTTCGCACAATAGGAGGTGATATCTTGAGCTGGTGTTAGAATGCAGTACTTATGCTGTAGAGAGGATGGAAAGAAATTCTAGGCTGAAGGAGTAGCACAAGTAAAGGCAAAAAAAGGGAAGGTGAAGGATACTATCATAGAACAGAACAAGATGATGCTGGAAAAGAATCAGGATAGATTCTCAATGTCTTTGAATGGTGGGTCACAGAATTTGGGCTTTTTCGATGTCTAGTCATGAAAGATTTTGAATTGAGTAGTATCATGGTCTACATTTTAGAAAGGTATATTTATAGAAAGGATAGAGGGTCATGTGGGAGGTAAGGAGATTACTTAGGAGCCTGTTGAGGTTCTGTGGACTCCTTAAATGTAGCCATTTTGCAGGATTGTGCCTTTGCTTTACCACAGTGGCCATGAATCCCTCTCTTGTCAGACAAAATGGGACAAATTCTGTGGTTGACTCTGGGAAATGAAGATGTGGTCAAAAGAGGTTCCATGGGGGCTTCCCTGGTGGCGCAGTGGTTGGGAGTCCGCCTGCCGATGCAGGGGACGCGGGTTCGTGCCCTGGTCCGGGAGGATCCCACATGCCGCGGAGCGGCTGGGCCCGTGGGCCGTGGCCACTGGGCCTGCGTGTCCGGAGCCTGTGCTCCGCGACGGGGGGGACCACAGCAGTGAGGGGCCCGTGTACCGCAAAAAAAAAAAAAAAAAAAAAGAGGTTCCATGGAGTTTGTAGGAAGCCTCTGTGGGCAGAGCTGACCAACCAGGCATAGCTGTTTTCTTCTTGGTTTTCTGTTAATGTTGTAAAAGATGTTGTCCCTTTGCTCTGAGAGTATGAGAGAGAGAGGAGAGGGAGGGAGGGAGGGAGGGAGGGAGGGAGGGAGGGAGGGACAGAACCAGAGCACCTGAATTCTAGGTTGAGACTTCTTTGTTGTTGGTGGTGTGTCTTATTCTGTCTCTCTCAGTAAGAGAGGCGGTTGGAGTTTTGTCTTTTTCCTACCTGAGTTTGTCTCACTCTTTTCTTGTTTGGGGGTGTAAACCACTCTCAGGCCTACTTAATCCTCTTGCTGTTTTGTTTCTTGCCAAGGTGATTCCGCCTATTTCATTCTTAGTGTTGCCGGTTACATTCCTTTCCCAGTAAAAAGCCAACGTGTATGATTTTTACATAAGTGGCATATAAACCTTCCCTCCCCAGCTGCTTTTCTCCTGTCTTGTTTTGCTTCTCTGTTAAAGTATAGCTTGAGTCCTATTTGCCCTCTACCCAGAGGCCATCTTCTTAAAGTTTTTATCCAGCCAATGGAGCAGAATATGTTTAGTACACAAAAAGCTAAAGACATTATATTTCAAAGTTTTTCCTTAAGTAAGTCTGTGTACAATATAAATTCATTGAGCCTTATTGATTTTCTCTGTGACAGGTGAGGTATCTAATTTAGTTGCTTTGTTGATGTTTCTCTGTTTTGTCTCTTCATGTTGTAACCTTTTTCTTTCACTCTTTGAATTAAAGAAATATGAACTGAATTCCTAGAGTTGATAGAAACTGTATTCAATTTTTTTTTTTTTTGAGGTACGCGGGCCTCTCACTGTTGTGGCCTCTCCTGTTGTGGAGCACAGGCTCCGGACGTGCAGGCTCAGTGGCCATGACTCACGGGCCCAGCCGCTCCGCGGCATGTGGGATCTTCCCGGACTGGGGCACGAACCCGTGTCCCCTGCATCGGCAGGCGGACTCTCAACCACTGCGCCACCAGGGAAGCCCTGTATTCAATTTTAAAGATAGAATTTGTCCTTTAGCCAGATATTAGATTGCTCAGTTTGTTTCCTTGAACTCTTTTTCTTCCTAATTTTCAGGTGTTAAAGGCAATGGGATATACACATCTACACCATTTAGTAAGTGGGAATGGGGTGGATTCTGAATTCATTTTTCTTGCTAATTTTTCTCTACTGCTAGGAGAGGTGCAGGGAAAAAAAATAGTCTGAGAAAAAGTATTTTCTGATCAGCTTCTATTGAAAATACTTAATCAAAGTAGTCAAAAGGGAAAGAGAGGTTCTCAAGGATTGCTACTTGATTATGAAATAAAAAAATTATGAATGGCGATTTATCTGAAGTGTGATTCTCTCTTGGGGAAATTTTGCCAACCCATTAGCATTGATTTGCATATCTTTACTTTTAACAAATGTATGATTGGATCTGAAGATGGAAGACTACATTTGCTCTCATTCAAAATTTAATTTTATGATAATATCGACTACCTAATTATTATCTTTGCTTAAAGTATCTTTGACTGAGGAGTCTGGTTGGTTTGAAAAATGTGCTGTTGATACCAGTGCCTTGGGGATTAATCAAGCGTGGTCTTGTTGGCTCACAGAGAGGGCCCATCTTGGCCTTTTGCCCGATACATAGTTTTGTTCTCAAGCAAACTAATATGGGTAAATTGGGGGAGAATTCGTCATACAACTAGGCCCTACCAGTTGCAGAGGTGACTGGGGTAGGGTGACAGTGGTTTCATCAGTTTTGTATTTGAAAAGCAGAGTACCCTTATAGGTTATGAATGTTTAAAATATATATGATGTAACTACTACGGAAAAAGTGGTAGTTTAAAATTAATTGCAGTTTTTGTTTAAAAAATGTGGTTGAGGGCTTCCCTGGTGGTGCAGTGGTTGAGAGTCCGCCTGCCGATGCAGGGGACACGGGTTCCTGCCCCGGTCTGGAAAGATCCCACATGCCGCGGAGCGGCTGGGCCCGCCGTGAGCCATGGCCGCTGAGCCTGCGCGTCCGGAGCCTGTGCTCCGCAAAGGGAGAGGCCACAACAATGAGAGGCCCGCGTACCACAAAAAAAAAAAAAAAAAAAAAAAAAAAATGTGGTTGATTTTTAAGTACTTTGTTCTGTATTTGCTTTTATATTTGCTTCAGATATTACACATGAAGATTATGCTTTAAACACTGTAAAATGTTTTTCTAGTATTAACTAAACGATTGTGGGAAATGTTACACTTTAAAGGTCACGTTGATTTTGCAGCATTTCCAATTTTACATTTTACACATATCTTTGAATTGGTTTAGCTTCTAGTTGAGTGTTTTAAAGATCTGGGTAATAAATATGGAAGGGAAATTGCAAAAGGGTACAATGCTTTGGAATGCACATATTTTCCACCTTTCTTTTGTTTCAG
This sequence comes from Monodon monoceros, assembly GCF_005190385.1. NCBI lineage: Eukaryota > Metazoa > Chordata > Mammalia > Artiodactyla > Monodontidae > Monodon > Monodon monoceros. Next base: position 67,755,219 of record NW_021703776.1, on the reverse strand, counting down.
CAGTGAAATGTCAAATTCTAACAGGCAACTCAAAGGGCTGAAAGGACAGCAGGACAATAAGGGTTTTCAATACTTGCTAAGTCCAAAGACAACTCTAATTATATTTTTCTGTTAATTGATATGTTATATAGATTTGTACTTTTCTTCCTTTTGTATCCTTTCCCAATTTGAAAATTTATTAGAAATGAATGAGACTTAAGCATTTACTTTTTATATAGTGGATTGAACTAATTGTGTATTCAGACACTTCATATAAATTGCATCTCAATGCTCTAATGGCAGTTATGGAATCAATAACTCATCCTGCTCTGTGTTTACTGGGAGTAGTGAATATTTACTGGGAGTGGTGACTAACTGGGAGGCAGTGGAGAATAGTGCTTAAGTGTGCAGGCCACCGGCCAGAAAATCTGGACTCAGCCCTGCTGCTTAATATCTGTGTGACCTTAGGAAGATTACTCAGATACGCTGAGCATAAGTTTACATCTGCATTTAGGGATAAAAATAGAGTTAGTGTAGGGATTATTTGATGTAATTAAAATAACAAAAATGTTTATTGTAATATCATTGATATAGTGATATACTATTTTAGACAATACAAAATGAATTTTCTCCACTAGACTAAAATTTTTATTTCATTGGTTTCACAAAATTGTTTTTTTTACAGTTTTTCTTTCTTTCCAATTAATGCTTCTTTCAGAGTTTATAGATTTGATAATAATTTGTGGAAGAGTACTTTTGGCTGATTTTGTATGAGTGGCCAATCACTCTATCTCTGTTAAAAATGAAGCAAAACCTCATTGTTCTGTTAGTCAAAAATTTTTATGCAACTGTTTAATATTGGTACTAGGGTTAACACCCAAGATGTAGCAAAATGTTGGTCTAATTTTGGCCAAGGAAAAATAACATTTAAATATTTCCTGGAGGATTCAGTTACCTACATCTCACTTCTAAAACTGACCTTTTCATCTGTGATTTTATCATGGCTGTTTTTGCTGGACAAGAAGAAGTGAAATTGCCACTTTCCTTTTTAATTAATTGGATAACAAGTTACTTGGCTAGGGAAAGGTCTGTGTGTTATATGCCTAGTCTTTTTGCAGAACAAAACTACATTAGGTTCTGAAAAACTTCTTCATTATTCAAAACTGATAGATATTAATTTAAATTGCTTTGAATTTCTATATGGCTCATATATTCTTATCTAGCTCATATATTCCCCCAAATCTATCAAAATTGTTACTGGCTTTTCTTTCTAAGCCATTTACTGTAACAACCATTGTGACATTCCCTAATATCATTTGATGTTGATTAGCCAATAAAAATAAGTTTCTTACAAAATTGGAAAGGTCAGGGAATTATTCTCAGGGCCACTGAGCTGTTGATTAAGTTGAAAATAACCTATCTCGTGACCAACATGAAAATAGTTTAATTTTATTTATTATTACTGGTGCTTCTTTGTAAATAGGGTCGTACTTGTCTTTGCTGCTGAAAGCAGGAATGTATTAGAAATTTCCCCAAGTGTGTGTGTTGTCCTGTACTATCCAATTAGCCACGCGATGTGTATTTGTTAAATGAGCACAGGTATGAAGTAAAGATCAGATGAGAAATTTAAGTGTCATCATTAGAAGTGAACATACTTTCATGAATATGTTAACCTTGCAGCCGAAGTCAGAAAGGTCTTGGAGCACAGGTGCAACAATGATGATGATGGGCGGTATCACGAAAGACAGGTAATTTTAGTACTGGGAGAAACGGGCCATTCCATGGATTTCGGATATGGAAGGAAAAGGCTTGAAGTTAGTCTCATAGAATCATAGATAGTTAGAGCAAAGAACCTTAGAGGTAGTCTACTCAAGTAGATGAAATGAATTGCCCAGTCCCTGGCATAACTAAGACTTGAATCCAAGTTTTGTGATTTCTAATTTGGTACCTAGCATGGGAAGAGGAGGAAAGGTTTAGCTCTAGATGAGGATGGGTGCTTTGTTCTTTGGGGGTGACACATGCATGGAGGTACTTTCAGATGGATTGGGTGGCTCTCAAAACAGCCTGCTCTGGTCACCCAATTTTTCCCTTATGCTCCTGACTGTCATTTAAAGGAATGGAGTGTCTGACACAGCCATACCAAGCTGTCTTTCCATCAACATTGTAAGTGGGTATTAATATAAACCACATCTAAAATGAAACAAGCAGTCAAAAAGTATTTATTTAGCACCTGCAAATGCTCAGTAAAATTCTCATATCTTCAGGGTGTATAGGGAGGAATGAGACATGGTGCTTACCCTTTTGTGGTTTACAATCTAGTTGGAGAGAATGGACCTTCTACAAAAAGTTAACTAACAATACTGGCTGGCAAATGTGGGCATGGCTAGTACATGCCAGAGGAGTTTGGGGGTGAAAGATGGCTCTGTAGGTCAGAGTACTCATGTAATGTTTCCTGGAAGAGGTGAAAATTAGGTTGGTTGTTCTGTTAAATTAAACAAGGAGGCCATTAGACTGAGGTAGCTCTAATGCCGTGGGGTGACCTACTTAAGCCGAAATCTAAGCCTGTAGATGCCTCAAGGTTACAAAGTTGAAACCTAAGGACCACCAATCACCAATGGCCAACTAGGCTTTCACCTATAGCCAACCAATTATTTCCTTTCTTTGCTTCCTCCTTTCCCCTGAACTCCTCTTGGTGGAGTACTTCTAACCACTTCCAGTTCGGCACTGCCCTATTTGAATTGATTTTTGCTCAGATAAATGCTTAACATTTTAATATGCCTCAGTTTATCTTTTAATCCTTCTCAGCTCAGTAGATCTTATGAATAATTATATGTGTTCACCTCTAAAGTTTTCGGATTCACCCAACTTACTGTTACAGAGCTGGGACTTGATTGCAGGTGTTTATCAGGTGTTTTCCAGTGAGTACCATTCCACAATCCCCATGCTGGTGTGCATAGGACAGCAGAAGGTTTCTGTCTGAGAGAATCCCATTTCTCCTTCTCATCCATGAGTGTATTCAACAGCAGATCAAATTCTCCCTACTGGTCTTCTGAATGTTGCATGATGGAGGGCCCCCTGGTTTCAGTTACCTTGTTCCCCTTTTGTTTCTTGGTAAAATAGCTAAAGTTGCTAGTTAAATGTGAGTTTGGTGGAGTTTTCCATTTAAGACGATCTTTTTCCTAAGACAATATTAAAGCAAGATGAGATATTTGTTGATAGTACATGAAAATATAGCAGCAGCTGGCATTTACAGTGGGCTTTTCTGTTTTTCAATTAGATTATTTTGGTATTCTGTGTTATGAATCGTTAGCTTGAAGATTGGTACATAAATAATGCCATTAAACATTATAAGAGAAATTAATTTAGAAACAGCTGCATCAGAGAATAAATATACTTCTCAAAACTTGTTGTTTTCTCTCTACCTGGATATTTCTGTATTCAAATGGTATTTCTCATTTTAGAAATAAACCAGCCAATAAACCTGACAGAGATGAATGTACAAGAAATAAACAAGAAATATGAAAGACATTAAGGACTTGAATTATAGAGTGTGAGCCTCAATCCACCACTGATTCTTTAAGGTGGTGATTTTTAACCTTTTTCTTTTTTCTTTTCTTCTTATTTTAGTGTAGTGAACTCTTCTTCAAGGAAAATCTTTTTTGGAATTCTATTGTTAGAAAAAACCGATAAAAGCAGAGTGGCTCAGATTGAAGCAGGGAGTCGGGGCTCAAAGCTCTGCTCACTTAGTGCCTGCTCCTTTTGGCCCCTAACCCTCTAGGGAATCCTCAGGACACCATGGAGCATGGATTGAAAAACACTGCTTTTAAAGGAAAAACAAGCTAAATACTTTCTAAAAGTAAGCTGTTAATTGAAAAGAAAATTCATAATGCCTTATAGTTGAATGGGTTGTGAAAAGTTATTTGATTCTTGTTACCCATCTTTACTGCCTTTAGACATGAGTGCTGTGCTATGATTTATTGAAGAAAAAAAGCACCCCCCCCAAAACCTCTTGAAGTTACACACACACGCACACAAATTTTTTTTTAGAAAACCACTTTCTCCATAAATATCTTCAACTACCAAGTAGAACTATCAGGTGAGAGATGGGGATAATCAGATAAACATATGCACATGCTCACGTGTGTGCACACACACACACAGTTTGTTGCATGTGATTGGGTAATGCCTTTTTCTCAACCCATGCATCCCCAACATCCATCACACTCTGAATCTAATGTTTAGATAGTTTACATGGACAGGAAATTTTGAGGTTAGCTTACCAAAATTGTTAATTAAAGAATTATTTTTAGTAATGTTATTGGAAATGTTTTGTTAATTTCATTAATAACACTGTATTGAATATTGAACACTTCAGTGCAAGGCACCGAGGTATGGCAGTGAACAAGAGTCCCTCCCCTCACAGAACTCACAGCCAATTGGAGGTGAGGATGGGAAAATCAGGTGTGATAAATACTACACTAGGGGGAGGATAGGCTTTTTGTGAGAACACATAGGAGGGGCATCTAATTCAGCTTTGAAGAGTCAGGGTGGACTTCCAGTGGAGTGACATAGCAGACCTGAAAGATGCATTAAGAGGTGGCCAAGACAAGAAAGGTAGGGAGAGTGATGAAGACAAAAGGGAGAACATGTATAAGGGCCCAGAGACAAGTAAAAGCATGACACAATCTAGAAATTTTGTGTTGCTGGGTTTGGCTAGAACGTGACGTGCTAACGAAAGAGTAGAAGTAATGAAACTAGGGACCTAATCATAATTAGCTGTGTATGCTAAATATAAAGAGCTTGATATTATGCTATAGGAAGTGGAAAGTTATCGAAGGATTTCAAGCCAGAGAAGTTATGATTTGTATTTTTTCAGGAGAGGGCCCTTTGGTTAACTACCATGTTGACCTTGGGGCAGCTGTTTGGATGATGGAGTCATTCTCTGAGAGTAGATGGGCCGAATATAGAATACTGTGTAGTTTGTCTTTCCGTAACATCCCCAATTGCTTCTGTCTCTTATGAAATCCATCTTTATTTTATTTTTATGGCCCTCACAAGGCTAGAGTAATTCAAAAGAACAATGGTTAATGTTCAGTATCTATATAGATGCACAGATACGTCTTCACTCTTTCAGTATAGAAACTGGTATGATGCCCAGCACACAACAGGTACTCAATAACTGTTTATTGACATGAAAGGAATAAATACTGAAGGAAGAGATGCCAACTCAGTTCTCTTTTTTTGGTAATCATCACTCTGGTGCCCTGCCCTGGCCCCATGTTCTTTAGGTTTAGATAATTTTAACATCAGCTGTTTCTTAAACCTGCAAAGTTCCAATCATTGTATACTACTGGTACTAATGATAATTACTAAAACTGTACGTTTTAAATAGTTCAGATTCACAAAATCTCCATTTCACGCTGGATCCCAAATTCACTTGACAGTTGGATGTGCTGATATAGTAATCAAAGAGCAGTGGAAAACTTTATTTAGTCAGGTCAACGATTATACTTTGGAAATTACGTAGAAGGATACTATGAATTGAAAAAAAATTCCCTGCCAGGAAACTGCATTTCTAAATGTATATCTGAGAACGATCACAAAGGAAAACACTATTTTGCATTTTATTAAACAACAGTTTATAGAATACTTTCATGGTATTAATTACTTATATGAAATTAAATTAGCATTACCCAGTTTACTTTTTGAGGCTAAATACTCAGTTCTTTTAATATTGCCCAATTTCAGAAGATAAGCAGATCCACAGGTATTTTTCAGTGGTTTATAATCATTACTGACCTTATTTATTTAGATGGTCACATTTTTTCATATTTAACCAGTAGGAACACCTTCAAGCAGGCCCCTGTGTCCTTTTGACGTGCTTCCATTGTTTTTCTGAGCACTTCCTGTAACAAGATGTTCCAGGCTCATTCTGTACCTTGCTTGCCCAGCCCTGGAATCAACCCTTTCTTGAAGAGCCCTAGTTCCCTATTGTGAGGAACGGTATTAGAACCTAAGATCCAGGTACTAGATATAGTCGTTGCTACCGGGGTATCTTTGCTTTTATGTCTCCAGAGGGTTCTTCCTTGGCTCCCTGCTGTGTATTTATATCTCCCTTTTTCCATAGAGAGCACCCTGGCTCCCAGCTAACACGGGTTTCCCATTTGCTCAATGCTACAATGTATCTAAAATAGTTTCAGACCTGCTTCCCTCATTGTTTGCATTTCTCCTCCACTTACCTAAATTGAGGATATATAATTAAATACGATGTTCAAAAATTAATGGGATTAAAAGAGGGTGGGAGGAAACTTTTGGAGGTGTCTGGTATGTTTATGGAATATATTGTGGTGATGGTTCCATGAGTGTATACTTATCTCCAAACTCATCAAGTTGGATACATTAAATATGTGCAGCATTTGGTATGTCAGTCATACCTTAATAAAATAGTTAAAAAAAAAAAAAAGAAAGATGATGGGTGAATTGCCATGGTGGACAATACAGGGTCAGTTTGAATTGCCTGCCTGCAGAATTTTTTTATATGAGAAAGAAATAAATCTCTTTACTGTTTGTGCCACTTAAAAAAAATTTAATTTGATTAATCCCTCCTTCATCTACCACAATTGATGCCTGTTTAATTCTGTCTTGCTTAGATTTTAAGTGTCTAGTGGGGGCAAGGACCATCTCTTTTCTCTCTCTCTCCTTCCCTCCCTCTGTGTGTGTGTGTGTGTGTGTACGTATCTATTTATATATATATATATATAAATTTGTGGTGTAAAGCAAGATTATTGCGATTGTTTTGTCCTGTGTTTCACATCTTTCATTAGAAACTATTGCTGAAGCAAAATAAAGTTTAATGTTTCTTTTTGTTTTCCTTTTTTACTTATGGAATGTTTCTCTACATCTTTGAGTTTTCCTCAGAACAGCAGAGGCATTTTTCTCTTCCTGCCATGTTTGCATTTCTGAAAAACCTTTAATTCTGCAAAATCATGTGCTAAAAGTGATAGGGCTTCTAGAGGAAATGGGGTGAGGAACAGATGGTTGGAAACCAGTAGAATTTTGTAAACAGACCCAGCACCAAAAAGTGACAATTGTAATAAAAACAACAACGTGGTTATATCTCAACTGACATTTATACCCAGCATCACAATCAGTCCTTGGCCTTAAATCCTGGTTTTCCTCCTTTGAATTGTTGGTCCTTAAAGTCACCCACTTCTAACAGAGACCAATTTCATCAAAGTTAAAAATCTGATCCAGGTTGTTGACTCAGTTTTATTTTAAACACAAGGGGAAATATTTTGCATTTCTTCATCTGCACTCTCAACTTCCTTGGATAGCTTACCTTAGGGGAGGGTCTTGAAGACAGGAAATACGACTTTCCTGCATGTGAACTAATTTACATTAAAGAAACATCTGTTGTAGCAGAAAAGGCTAATGTTAATTTGCTTTAGTATATAAAGATAATATATACCCATTATTGAGAATTTAAATAATATGGAAAAGAATAAAGAAGAAAGTAAAAATCTCTTGACTGCCAGTAAATACTACTGGCATCATTTGTGCGCCTGTTGTTCCTCACCCCACCTCTTTTGATGATGATGATGATGTGTGTGTATAAAAGTTCACATAAATTAGTTCATATTATACTTATAGTCTTCCAACTTTTTTTCAAGACACAATGTCAAACAGTGTAGCTATACAATGTCCTTTTTAATGATTGAAAATTATTTCACTGTATGCCTGTCGTAGTTTATTTCTTTATTTTTTCATGGACATTTAGGCTGTTTTCAGTTTTTCACTGTTGTAAACAGTGGCGTACTGAAAATTCTTGATCATATCTTTGTGCCCTAGAAGTGGTGTCTCTGCATCAGAGGTGTGTGTTCATGTAACACTTTAGTACATATTATAATATTACTTTCAAGAAAGGTTGTACCCATTTACACTCCCAGGAGAGCATGATAAATTCTATGCTCCTACACTGGGTAGTTTTAGTTTTCTGAATCTTTGCCAGTCTGATAGGTTAAAAAGGTGATATATTTTTTTTATGTGTATCTGTTTTATTATTAATGTGGTTGAACATCTTTTTATATCTTTATATACTATCCATATTTTGCTTTTGGTGAAATGCCTTTCATGTATTTTACTCACTTTTCTCTCAGAACATTTACCTTTTTTCTTCTAAGAATTGTATAATTTTAGCGATATTAAACCTTTGGGATTAATATATATTGCAATTTTTAATATCATGCTGATTATCTTATAACCTTATTTATGGGATGTTTTGATTTTTATGAAGTTAAATCCATCAATCTTTTTTCTTTTATGTTTCCTGGGTTTTATAAAATGTTCAGAAATGCCTCTTTCCACTCTTAAAATACTGTCTGCCTTTATTTTCTTTTGTTGCTTTTATGTTTTTATTTTTTACATTTAACCTTTGAATTATCCGGAATTTATCTTTCTATAATGAGTAAAATATCCACCTTTGGTTTTTTTTTTTCTCCCTCCAAACTGTGGTTATTTCACATCATGTGTTAATTCAGGCTCCTCCCTATCAATGTGAACATCTCTGTCATAGACCAGATTTCTTTGTGTCTTTGGATTTATTTCTGGGTTTACTATTGTATTAGTTATTTCTGCAAAACAAATTACCCCCAAACTCAGTGGCTTGAAACGTTTATTCTCTCTCACAGTTTCCACGGGTCAGAAATTTGGGAGCAGCTCAGCTCCACAATTCTAGTTCATGGTCTCTCTTAGGGTTGAAGGAAAGATTTCAACCGGAGCCACAGTCATCTGAGTGCTTAACTGAGGTGGGAGGGTCTTGCACCTTGCAGGTGGCTCACTCATGGCTGGTCAGGGGGTGCTGGCTCTTGTGGGGAGGGAGGCCTTAATTGCTCTCTAATTGGGCTTTTGCCAGGGTTGGCTGTCCTCAGGACATGGTGCTGGCTTGCCTAGAAGTAGTCATCCAGAAGAGAGAGGCAGGAGGAAGCTATCTTTTTTTTGACTAGCTTCAGTCATATAGCATCACTTCTGCCACATTGTGTTTCCTAGAAGCAAGTCACTAAGTCCAGCCCACTCTTAAGAAGATGGGAGTTAGGCTCCTCGTTTTGAAGGGAGGGCTGTCAGGGGTTTGCAGGAATATTTTTAAACCACCACAGCTCCCTTGACTGTTCCATTCATGTATTTGACTACTTCTGCACTAATATCACATTAATTCATTTAAAGAGTCTAATATTGAACTGATGGAATGTTCCATAATACTATGCTCGACTGTATGTGAGAGCCATTGACTCTTATTGGTCAAGTATCTAATAACAGATTCACAAAATAATATTGATAATAATGTGGTGACATTTAAGTTGCTTTATTTCCCCAACTTCTTTGGAATTATACAGTAGGGATCATTGTATTTCATTGCAGATACCTGCTTACAGTATTGAACAGTTTTTTGTTTTTTACACTATTTCATATTTCTATGAGTAATTTTAAATACTTTGATAGGCAGATACATTGTAACTTCAGGGCATTGCATGTTAATGAAATTTCACAGGTATCTTAAACAGAATCTTCTAATATACCAGCAAGTAGGCAAAATCAAAATAGGTCATTTATGTGTGGGGAGCAATCTAAATAAACATCCCAGCTCCATTTGCTGTAATGTTCACCAGGGGCTCATTGTGATCCCTGGACTTTCTGTGCAGCAGTCTCTTGAGTCCAGAGAGTGCTGTGCTCCATCTGCCTTAGTTCCCAGGGTGTACAGAAGGAGCCTCTTTGTACTCTGACCTCTTGGCTGCCTTTCTTTTGTTGTTAAAAACATGTTGCCAGCCTGGCCTTTGTTGCCATTTCAACAAGTGCATGTGCCTGAGTGTGGGCTTACACTTATAAGTTTAAAGGACCACAACCAGTCATTCCAAAGACCTTGGTCACTGTTGCTTTCACTTTAAATTGCATAAATCTTCTCATCTGGCTGAGTCTTTATCCAGTACTGAGCCTGCACTGCCACTGTTTGAGCGTCCCGTGGACATGCAGCTGCCATAGATGGGCCGTGGGCAGCCTTCCAAAACTTCCAACCATAGTTTGGACAGGCTTTATTTTTGACAGACTAATCAGAGCCTTAAAGTGTTTCCCCTGCTGCGGGAGCCTGTGTTTCTAATTTTTAAATTTATCATTCTGTGAGAGTAGTATCAGTCCCTGGGCTGGCTGTAAGTTTTGCTGGTTACATTGTATCTCCCAGTCTTACTTTTTTGTGACCTTACCTTCCCATCTTTGCCCGTTGGCGGGCTGGTGGGCTTGGCTATTTTGAGAAACCTTCCTATTTCCTCTTCTTAATCCTGATCAAAGGAAAAGCCATGTTTTTGTTCCTTATCTCTTGATATGAATTTGAGTTATTGTCTGGTTAAAGAAAGCAACACATTTGAGGCATGAGGGATAGGGGTCAGGATAGGATTTTCATGAGACCCTAAAATCACGTATTTAAAAAAAATTGACTATTCCACTTTACTGCTCAACCCATTGGAGACCCTTGTACCATTTAAAAATAGGGCAGAAGCAGAGATGTTGTGAAAAGTAATAAGAAATGAGTATGAAGTAGTATTAGACAGTAGGCCAGGATCAGAGGTAGCAAGATAGGTCAGGGACAGCTGTGCTCCGGGAACTGTGTGTCACATGGAGTTTTAGGGGACATTTCCCCAGAAACTCATATTATCGCCTGGCGCTTACTTCCTATTATTCTTCTTGTTGATCTTGTGCCCTTCTTTTTATAAGTTCTCAGTGTTATCATCTTTTCCTTATTTCCTCTTCTATTGCTTAGTTTTGATTTTTGAAGGGTTTTGAGATTTTGTTTTTGGAAAGCATATTTTTTCTGTTTACAGGCTCTCAATTTTTTAAAAGCCAATTTCACTCACAGTCTAAATGCTAAATAATGCTGTATTTTCTTTTTAGCTGTTCAGCAAGTATTCTGATGCTGGAAATACGTTCTTTAGCTAATTCAAAGTATTATTGCTTCAGGAATAAATAGGTTTATGGTGAAATAGTCCAAAGTCCTCTAATTACTTTCTTTGGGGTGTAGATAAGTACCTGGTCTGTTTCATTTACACATATATTTAAGTTGCTACATTGTTAGCTTAATATCCACATTGCCTTTAGCTTCTACTTAATGACAGCAGTTATGCTTTTCTATTACATTGGAAAAAAAATAGAGTACAGTGTTGAAATCTAAATTTTGTGGTTATTAGAGTTTAAATCTTGCCAAGCTTCTCCCTGCTAATGGTCATCATTTAATACGGTTTTCCTCATTTCATGGAAAGCTATTTTCCGTCCTGTTAATTTTTATGGTAAACTACTTTTGTAGAATCTATGGCATCTTAATAACTGAAATTTGAGATTGGGCCTTACTTGTAAATGCAGTCAAATGGTGTCTACATGGACTTAAAGGATAAGGATATAGGATTAGGGTGGCCTGAGCCAGCTCTTAGAGAGGGCAACTGTTGTGATGTGGATTTTGTTTTATATGGTTTCCAAAAACATTGGGATGATGATTTCCATATTGCTAAGAAACAAAACAAAGCAAAATAAAAAATAAGCATTAAATCCAGTCTTATTCCTCACTGCTCTTAATATATCTCCTGTTCCCTGGTCTGGCCCGTATTCTCACTATTTGAAATAGGCCATTATGTACCTTTACTCTCATAATCACATTTTCCTCTTGTCTGAGAAATTTACCAAATGTAATTTATCCTTCTTTTACTTTCAACATTTTGATGAGAAATTTTAAACGTACAGAAAAATTGTAAGAATTTTAGAGTGAACATTCTTAAACTTACCACCTACATTCTAATTCATTTTTTTCTTTTCAGCTTTTTGCATGCATTTTTTTTCTTGCAATTCAGCTCTTATTTTTCTTTTTTTTCCCAATGTCTATTACATAAATTATTCCTCTGGTCCAATTTTGTTGCTAAGTCATATATTTCTTATATTCTGCTTAAAAATAATTCTCAAAACACCTAGGACAGTGCTGGTGTTGGGACTCCATAATTCTTGTTATTTGGCAAACATCAGGAAAGATGATCATCCCTAACCCATCAAATCTTAGAACAAGATTAGATTAAAGTAGAACAAAACTATCACTCTGGATATTAGGTGTCCCATTATTTAGAAGATAGGCTTTATAGGTTTTATTGTATGTAATGGACATCCTTAAGTCTCTTGCCCTTTTTTGATTTGTTATTGCTAGTCCTTTTCTTTGGACATGGCTAATGCTTTTATCTGAAGAAACACCCTTTTTTTTTTTTTTTTGCTGTACGCGGGCCTCTCACTGTTGTGGCCTCTCCCGTTGCGGAGCACAGGCTCCGGATGCGCAGGCTCAGCGGCCATGGCTTACGGGCCCAGCCGCTCCGCGGCATGTGGGATCCTCCCAGACCGGGGCACGAACTCGTGTCCTTTGCATCGGCAGGCAGACTCTCAACCACTGCGCCACCAGGGAAGCCCAAGAAACACCTTTTATTTGATGATCTAGCCATTGTTCTCTAATACATTACACATAATATGTTCAGATGCTAGTTTTATGGGTTTTTTACTTCCCTTCATATTAATGCTTATTTTTTAAAAAAATGCCACACATCTGAACATTCTGAACTTCCAAAACACCCCGCAAGGTTTCTCATGTGGAAAAATTGTGGCTCAGGAAGATGAAGGAATTTGTCCAAAGTCACATGATTGAATCATGATTTGTACTGAGGTCTTTTGGATTCTCAGGGAATCCAGGGAAGTCCCACCAATGTGGACTTTTATTTTTTTATTTATTTTAACATCTTTATTGGAGTATAGTTGGTACATTACAATGGTGTGTTAGTTTCTGCTGTATAACAAAGTGAATCAGCCATACCTATACACATATCCCCATATCTCCTCCCTCTTGCGTCTGCCTCCCACCCTCCCTATCGCACCCTTCTAGTTAGACACAAAGCACTGAGCTGATCTCCCTCTGCTATGCGGCTGCTTCTCACTAGCTATCTGTTTTACATTTGGTAGTGTATATATGTCAATGCCACTTTCTCACTTCGTCCCAGCATACCCTTCCCTCTCCCCATGTCCTCAAGTCCATTCTCTACGTCTGCGTCTTTATTCCAGTCCTGCCCCTAGGTTCTTCAGAACCATTTTTTTTTTTTAAGATTACATATATATGTGTTAGCATATGGTATTTGTTTTTCTCTTCCTGACTTACTTCACTCTGTATGACAGACTCTAGGTCCATCCACCTCACAACAAATAACTCAATTTCGTTTCCTTTTATGGCTGAGTAATATTCCATTGTATATATGTGCCACGTCTTCTTTATTCATTCATCTATCAGTGGACATTTACGTTAGTTCCATATCCTGGCTATTGTAAATGGTGCTGCAATGAACATTGTGGTACATGACTCTTTTTGAATTATGGTTTCCTCAAGGTATATGCCCAGTAGTGGGATTGCTGGGTCATATGGTAGTTCTATTTTTAGCTTTTTAAGGAACCTCCATACTGTTCTCCATAGTGGTTGCACCAATTTACACTCCCACCAACAGTGCAAGAGGATTCCCTTTTCTCCACACCCTCTCCAGCATTTATTGTGTGTAGATATTTTGATGATGGGCATTCTGACCTGTGTGAGGTGATACCTCATTGTAGTTTTGATTTGCATTTCTCTAATGATTAGTGATGTTGAGCATCCTTTCATGTGTTTATTGGCAATCTGTCTATCTTCTTTGGAGAAATGTTTATTTAGGTCTTCTGCCCATTTTTGGATTGGGTTGTTTGTGTTTTTGATATTGAGCTGCATGAGCTGCTTGTAAATTTTGGAGATTAATCCTTTGTCAGTTGCTTCATTTGCAAATATTTTCTCCCATTCTGAGGGTTGTCTTTTGGTCTTATTTATGGTTTCCTTTGCTGTGCAAAAGCTTTTCGGTTGCATTAGATCCCATTTGTTTCTTTTTCTTTTTATTTCCATTTCTCTAGGAGCTGGGTTGAAAAGGATCTTGCTGTGATTATGTCATAGAGTGTCCTGCCTATGTTTTTCTCTAAGAGTTTTATAGTGTCTGGCCTTATATTTAGGTCTTTAATCCATTTTGAGTTTATTTTTGTATATGGTGTTAGGGAGTATTCTCATTTCATTCTTTTACATGTAGCTGTCCATTTTTCCCAGCACCACTTATTGAAGAGGCTGTCTTTTCTCCATTGTATATTCTTGCCTCCTTTATCAAAGATAAGGTGACCATATGTGCATGGGTTTATCTCTGGGCTTTCTATCCTCTTCCATTAATCTATATTTCTGTTTTTGTGCCAATCCCATACTGTCTTGATTACTGTAGCTTTGTAGTATAGTCTGATGTTTGGGAGCCTAATTCCTCCAGCTCCGTTTTTCTTTCTTAAGATTGCTTTGGCTCTTTGCGGTCTTTTGTGTTTCCGTACACATGGTGAAATTTTTGTTCTAGTTCTGTGAAAAATGCCATTGGTAGTTTGATAGGGATTGCATTGAATCTGTAGATTGCTTTGGGTAGTGTAGTCATTTTCACAATGTTGATTCTTCCAATCCAAGTACATGTTTGTATCATCTGTTTGTATCATCTTTAATTTCTTGCATCAGTGTCTTGTAGTTTTCTGCATACGGGTCTTTTTTCTCCTTATGTAGGTTTATTCCTAGGTATTTTATTCTTTTTGTTGCAGTGGTAAATGGGAGTGTTTCCTTAATTTCTCTTTCAAATTTTTCATCATTAGTGTATAGGAATGCAAGAGATTTCAGTGCATTAATTTTGTATCCTGCTACTTTACCAAATTCATTGATTAGCTCTAGTAGTTTTCTGGTAGCATCTTTAGGATTCTCTATGTATAGTATCATGTCATCTGCAAACAGTGACAGTTTTACTTCTTCTTTTCCAGTTTGGATTCCTTTTATTTCTTTTTCTCCTCTGATTTCTGTGGCTGAAACTTCCAAAACTATGTTGAATAATAGTAGTGAGAGTGGGCAACCTTGTATTGTTCCTGATCTTAGAGGAAATGGTTTCAGTTTTTCACCATTGAGAACAATGTTGGCTGTGGTTGTGTCATGTATGACCTTTATTATGTTGAGCTAAGTTCCCTCTATGCCTCCTTTCTGGAGGGTTTTTATCATAAATGGGTGTTAAATTTTGTCAAAAGCTTTTTCTGCATCTATTGAGATGATCATATGGTTTTTATTCTTCAGTTTGTTAATATGGTTTATCACGTCGATTGATATGTGTATACTGAAGAATCCTTGCATTTCTGGGATAAACCCCACTTGATCATGGTGTATGATCCTTTTAATGTGCTGTTGGATTCTGTTTGCTAGTATTTTGTTGAGGATTTTTGCATCTGTGTTCATCAGTGATATTGGCCTGTAGTTTCTTTGTGACATCTTTGTTTGGTTTTGGTGTCAGGGTGATTGTGCCCTCATAGAATGAGTTTGGGAGTGTTCCTCCCTCTGCTATATTTTGGAAGAGTTTGAGAAGGATAGGTGTTAGCTCTTCTCTAAATGTTTGATAGAATTTTCCTGTGAAGCCATCTGGTCCTGGGCTTTTGTTTGTTGGAAGATTTTTAATCACAGTCTCAATTTCAGTGCTTGTGATTGGTCTGTTTATATTTTCTATTTTTTCCTGGCTCAGTCTCAGAAGGTTGTGCTTTTCTAAGAATTTGTCCATTTCTTTCAGGTTGTCCATTTTATTGGCATATAGTTGCTTGTAGTAATCTCTCACGATCCTTTGTATTTCTGCAGTGTCAGTTGTTACTTCTCCTTTTTCATTTCTAATCCTATTGATTTGCGCGTTCTCCCTTTTTTTCTTGATGAGTCTGGCTAATGGTTTATCAATTTTGTTTATCTTCTCAAAGAACCAGCTTTTAGTTTTATTGATCTTTGCTGTTGTTTCCTTCATTTGTTTTTCATTTATTTCTGATCTGATCTTTATGATTTCTTTGCTTCTGCTAACTTCGGTTTTTTTTTTTCTTGTTTCTCTAATTGCTTTATGTGTAAGGTTAGGGTGTTTATTTGAGATGTTTCTTGTTTCTTGAGGAGGATTGTATTGCTATAAACTTCCCTCTTAGAACTGTTTTTCCTGCATCCCATAGGTTTTGGGTCGTCATGTTTTCATTGTCATTTGTTTCTAGGTATTTTTTGATTTCCTCTTTGATTTCTTCAGTGATCTCTTGGTTATTTACTTGTGTATTGTTTAGCCTCCATGTGTTTTTATTTTTTACAGATTTTTTCCTGTAATTGATACCTAGTCTCATACTGTTGTGGTCAGAAAAGAAACTTGATACGATATCATTTTCTTAAGTTTACCAAGGCTTGATTTGTGACCCAAGATATGATCTGTCTTGGAGACTGTTTCATGAGCACCTGAGAAGAAAATGTTTTCTGTTGTTTTTGGATGGAATGTCCTGTATATATATCAATTAAGTCCATCTTTTTTAATGTGTCATTTAAAGCTTGTTTTTCCTTATTTATTTTCATTTCAGATGATCTGTCCATTGGTGAAAGGGGGTGTTAAAGTCCCCTACTATGATCGTGTTACTGTCGATTTCCCCTTTTATGGCTGTTAGTATTTGCCTTATGTTTTGAGGTGCTCCTATGTTGGGTGCATAAATATTTATAATTGTTATATCTTCTGGATTGATCCCCTGATCGTTATGTAGTGTCCTTCTTTGTGTCTTGTAACATTCTTTATTTTAAAGCCTATTTTGTCTGATATGAGAATCGATACTCTAGCTTTATTTTGATTTCCATTTGTATGGAATATCTTTTTCCATCCCGTCACTTTCAGTCTGTATGTGTCGCTAGGTCTGACGTGGGTCCCTTGTAGACAGCCTATAGACGGATCTTGTTTTTGTATCCATTCAGCCCGTCTCTGTCTTTTGGTTGGAGCATTTAATCCATTTACATTAAGGCAGTTATCGATATGTATGTTCCTATTACCATTTTCTTAATTGTTTTGGGTTTGTTATGGTAGGTCTTTTCCTTCTCTTGTGTTTCCTGCCTAGAGAAGTTCCTTCAGCATTTGTTGTAAAGCTGGTTTGGTGGTGCTGAGTTCTCTTAGCTTTTGCTTGTCTGTAAAGGTTTTAATTTCTCCGCTGAATCTGAAGAGATCCTTGCTGGTTAGAGTAATCTTGGTTGTAGGATTTTCCCTTTCATCACTTTAAATATGTCCTGCCACACCCTTCTGGCTTACAGAGTTTCTGCTGAGAAATCAGCTGTTAACCTTATGGCGATTCCCTTATATGTTATGTGTTGCTTTTCCCTTGCTGCTTTTAATATTTTTTCTTAATTAAAAACATTAAAAAAAATTTTTGGCTGCATTGGGTCTTCGTTGCTGTGCGCGGGCTTTTCTCTAGTTGCGATGAGCGGGGGTTACTCTTCATTTTGGTGCACTGGCTTCTTATTTCGGTGGCTTCTTTTGTTGCGGAGCACAGTCTCTAGGCACACGGGCTTCAGTAGTTGTGGATCATGGGCTCTATAGTGCAGGCTCAGTAGTTGTGGCACACAGGCTTAGTTGCTCCATGGCATGTGGGATCTTCCTGGGCCAGGGCTCAAACCCCTGTCTCCTGCACTTGCAGGTGGATTCTTAACCACTGTGCCACCAGTGAAGCCCTGTATTTAATTTTTGATAGTTTGATTAATATGTGTCTTGGCATGTTTCTTCTTGCATTTATCCTGTATGGGACTCTGCACTTTCTGGACTTGACTGACAATTTCCTTTCCCATATTTGGGAAGTTTTCAGTTATAATGTCTTCAAATATTTTCTCAGTCCCTTTCTTTTTCTCTTCTTCTTCTGGGACTGTTATAATTCGAATGTTGGTGTGTTTAATGTTGTCCCACAGGTCTCTGAGACTGTCCTCAGTTCTGTTCATTATTTTGTCTTTATTCTTCTTTGTGGTAGTTATTTCCATTATTTTATCTTCCAGGTCACTTATCTGTTCTTCTGTCTCAGTTATTCTGCTATGGATCCCTTCTAGAGAATTTTTAATTTCATTTTTTGTGTTCTTCATTGTTTGTTTGCTCTTTAGTTCTTCTAGGTCCTTGTTAATCGTTTCTTCTGTTTTCTCCATTCTGTTTCCAAGATTTTGGATCATCTTTACTATCATTACTCTGAATTCTGTTTCAGGTAGACTGCCTATTTCCTCTTCTTTTTTTTTGGTCTAGTGGGTTTTTACCTTGCTCTTTCATCTGCTGTGTATTTCTCTGTCTTCTCATTTTGCTTAATTTACTGTGTTTGGGGTCTCCATTTCACAGGCTGCAGGTTCATAATTCCCAATGTTTTTGCTGTCTGCTCCTAGTGGGTAAGGTTGGTTTAGTGGGCTGTGTAGGCTTCCTGCTGGAGGGAACTGGTGCCTGTGTTCTGGTGGATGAGTCTGGATCTTGTCTTTCTGGTAGGCGGGACTGCATCCCAAGGTGTGTTTTGGGGTGTCTGTGGCCTTATTATGATTTTAGGCAGCCTCTCTGCTAATGGTTGGGTTTGTGTTCCTGTCTTGGTTGTTGTTTGGCATGGGGTGTCCAGCACTGTAGCTTACTGGTTGTTGAGTGTAGCTGGTTCTTAGCATTGAGATGGGGATCTCTGGGAGAGCTTTCGCCATTTTGTATTACGTGGAGCTGGGAGGTCTCTGTTGGACCAATGTCCTGAACTTGGCTCTCCCATCTAAGAGGCTCCGTCCTGACACCCAGCCAGAGCACCAAGACCTTGTCAGCCACATGGCTCAGAAGAAAAGGGAGAAAAAATATGAAATAAAAAGTAAAATAAAGTTATTAAAATAAAAATTAAAAAATATTGTAAAAAATAAAAAAATAAGGAAGAAAGAAGAGAGCAACCAAACCAATAAACAAATCCACCAATGATAACAAGCGCTAAAAACTATACAAAAAACCCAAAAAAACCCCAAACAGACGGAACCCTAGGACAAATGGTGAAAACAAAGCTATATAGACAAAATCACTAAAAGAAGCATACACATACACACTCACAAAAAGAGAAAAAGCAAAAAAATATATATATAAAAGGAAGAGAGCAACCAAATCAGTAAACAAATCTACCAGTGATAGTAAGCTCTAAATACTAAATGAAGATGAACATAAAACCAGAAACAAATTAGATGCAGAAAGCAAAGTCCAAGTCTACAGTTGCTCCTAAAGTCCACCGCCTCAATTTTGGGATGATTTGTTGTCGATTTAGGTATTTCAGAGATGGAGGGTACATCAAGTTGATTGTGGAAATTTAACCCACTGCTCCTGAGGCTGCTGGGAGAGATTTCCCTTTCTCTTCTTTGTTCATGCAGCTCCTGGGGTTCAGCTTTGGATTTGGCCCCGCCTCTGCGTGTAGGTCACCTGAGGGCGTCTGTTCCGGCTCAGACAGGACAGGGTTAAAGTAGCAGCTGATTAGGGGACTCTGGGTCACTTAGGCCGGTGGGAGGGAGGGGTACGGAATTTGGGGCGAGCCTGCAGCGACAGAAGCCAGCATGATGTTTCACCAGCTTGAAGCATGCCGTGTGTTCTCCCGGGAAAGTTGTCCCTGTATCACGGGACCCTGGCAGTGGTGGGCTGCACAGGCTCCTCAGAGGGGAGGTGTGGATAGTGACCTGTGCTCACACACAGGCTTCTTGGTGGCGGCGGCAGCAGCCTTAGCGTCTCATGCCTGTCTCTGGGGTCTGCGCTGATAGCCATGGCCCCCGCCCATCTCTGGAGCTCATTTAGGTGGTGCTGTGAATCCCCTCTCCTTGCGCACCCCGAAACAATAATCTCTTGTGTCTTAGGGAGGTCCAGACTTTTTCCCGGACTCCCTCCAGGCTAGCTGTGGCACACTAGCCCCCTTCAGGCTGTGTTCACGCAGCCAACCCCAGTCCTCTCCCAGTGTGGACTTTTAAAATTGGGTTTCTTTTCCAGAACATGATTCACTTTATGTGTAACCCCATTACATTTCTTTCTTTCTTTTATTTTTTTAAATAAATTTATTTATGGCTGTGTTGGGTCTTCGTTGCTGTGCACAGGCTGTCTCTAGTTGCAGTGAGCAGGGGCTCCTCTTTGTTGTGGTGCTCAAGCTTCTCATTGCGGTGGCTTCTCTTATTGCGGAGCATGGGCTCTAGGTGTGTGGGCTTTGGTAATTGTGCCTCATGGGCTTAAGTAGTTGCGGCTTGTGGGCCCTAGAGCGCAGGCTCAGTAGTTGTGGTGCACGGGCTTAATTGCTCTGCGGCATGTGTGACCTTCCTGGCCCAGGGCTTGAACCCGTGTCTCCTGCATTGGCAGGCGGAGTCTTAACCCCTGTGCCACCAGGGAAGCCCAGCTTTCTTTCCTTTATTGTTTTTGACTACTTTTTCTTCATACTTTATTTTTTCTTGCCGTTTTGTCCTTTCTGCACATTTTTGAGTGAGAACTATTAAGTCACACAAGTTAAAAGATAAATAATTTCATGCTGGAGTTCACATTCTAAAGATTACCAATTATCTATTTTTATAGTATTTATTTATAATCTGAAAGGAGGAAGGTGGCCCTGTAATTTATTTCAAATTGGTATCCATCAGTTACTTTCCCAGATCTGCTTCCAGTGGAATCAAAATTGTTCTAGTTCATCAGTTATTATTTTTCCCTTGATTCAGTGTAAACGTATCCTAATGCCTCCTGCCTCCTATTGCACATGCTTATGCTTTGTTTGCAGAGTGAGGTTATTGGTACCAGGAGCTCCTGGAGAGATACATGGAGGAGGGTAGCCTGATCGTGTGTGGTCATCTACTCATTTCTTGTGATCTTATCACAGGTCCTTTGGGAAGGAACTATGACTCAGTGTACCTTTTTACTTTTGGTATCTTAGCATAGTGAGTAGCACAAAGTAGGCACTTAATGTAGAGAGAATGAAAATGTAAGCTCCACGTGGCCAAGGACCAAGCCTGCCTTGTTCTGCATTATGTGCTCACCCCTTAGTACAGTTACATAGTAGGTGATCAATAAATATATATTGACTGAGTCAGGAATTGGGTGTCAGATTTGTTTAGGTCCCTGCTCTTTTATTCTCTGATATTCATAGTTTGAATTTACAAATAAAATCTTGATTTGGCTATCCAAATGTGCAGGCTGATTTCTATGATGGAAAGGTTACATTTTATATAAGATACTGCTTTGTAATTTATTGTTTTCCTCTTACCTTCAAACCTGCCACACAATTTTAAAATAGTTTTTATAATTAGGATGACTTGAGTTGTATTTATTCACCTGGTTGCTGTGGATGAGTGATTAGTGACTTTGTATAAGCTAAAATATATGCAAATTTAAGAATGATTTTAGATGAATTCATGTATGATCAAACCATAACAAGTTGTGAGAGGAAAGAGAGGTATTTAGAGTATAGGTCATTATGTGGTTGAGGTCAGTAGCACCAAAAAACCTTTTACTTGCAGGTGTTTTATACCAGGTGGCAAATATGATTTCAGTGAACTCTGAAAGCTTATTTAAAAATATTCTCAGTTTATGTACTTTAGCAATGAACCAGATTTGCCTGCTACTTAAGCAATAATTTTCTCAGGAGCAGTGTTTTGAACCTAAATGACTTGCATGGTTACTAGAAGAATTGAGTTCACTAGTTCACTAGGAATAAAAATTATTCCTTTTTTGCCAGGGATGGTCACATTATTATTGCTTAAAGGAAATTTTGGCAGAGGAAGTGGATGCTAGGTGCTTATTAGTATGGTAGTTTTAAACATTTAAGGTGTTAACAAAACACCAGATCATCCCAATGGTTCTTTATAGAAAAAGAAATACATTAACTTTAATGAAGTGTGAATGCCATAGCACTTTAAACATTTTATTTGATATGACTTGACATAGAAGTATAATATTCATTTCTTCATTTATGTATAGCTTTAGTATTCTAATGATAGTGAGAAGCTTCTAAAAGCGTTTTATTATGAGGTAGAGGTGTGGTTCACAATTCGGGTAGGACAGGACTGTACTGAGACTTTGCTTTTAAGCCTCTGAAAATAGTGACCCCTTATCTGCAAGGCAGCTTTTATTTTCCCCCTTGGTTTGGGGCAGAATCTGCACACCTTCAGATTGGCACACCTCCCACAGCTCCCACATGCTCTTTGAGAATCTCTCAGTAGAAAAATATTTGTCCTTACCGTTGTTCAGGAGATGGCAGCAGTGCCCTGATGAGCAGTGGAGTTGTGAGTGTGAGAAGGGAAAGGGCAGTGGCTTTCAGGTCTTTACCTGTATTTAAAATGTCCTTTCACAGAAATTGCACTATTTCCAACTTCCTCTTTGCTTCCCTTTTTAACTATTTGTTTAATAAAAGCAAAGTTATTTTTTCGTTTCAACATTAAAAAAAATCTCAAACCTAAAAGGCAACATAACATTTCTTCTTAGTCAATAAGCTAAGTGCTTTTCTTAGTTTTAGTACCTTTTCAACGTCCTGGAGAAACAATCAAAAAATGTATAGAAATATAGAATGTTAGCCCTAGAAAGGATCTTAGAAATTGAATCTAACCCCTTTCGTTTTATAGATGAGGAAACTGAGGACCAGAAGTGAGTTGATCAAAGTCATGCAGCTAGTTGTAGACATAGAGAGGACACCACCTCAGGGCCCCTGACTCTCGTTACCATGCTCCTTCCTGGGTGCCACAGTGACTGAATGGAGTAGCAGTATAGGGGGGAGTTTATATTGGAAAAGAATTGGAGGTGTAAAATTATGAGAACCTTAATTTAATGCAACTTATGTTAATGTATTTTTCCCCTTTAATTTACATTGTAATCATGCATGCTACCTTACAACTGGGATAGCTGTGGCGTCATCGTATTTGAAGCTTTCCTAGTTTCTATCCTGCTGCTATCCCTAGTTATTTAGTGAAGGTGAAGGTCCATGCATGCAGGGCACAGGGAACAGCCAAGAGAACACATTATATTTTCATTCTGTCAATATATTTGCTACTTTTGTTCTAAGAGCCACAGATATATAGAAGCATGTTTTTCTATTTGTATTTGTTCTATCCATTTTTTTTTGAGTCTAAATCCTCTGGTTATCTAAGTCTCTTTGACCTGATTATTAAAATATATTTAAGCAAGCATAGGTTTGTGTGTTTAAAGCCAGTTTATTAATTACTTAAATAGTCAAGTGGTCAGGTTAGTTGTTATATGAATTGTCAGTATTTTTTTCCTGTTTGAACTAAAGTACTTAACTATGGGTGAGTAGAAAGGTAAGAATTTCCAAGGCTCTTCAGACTTTCAAGATGTTTTCAAAAGCATGTAATATTCTGTCATAGTCTGAATCGGCTACATAAAAGAATTGCAGTCAGTTATAATATATCGATCGGTGCACAAACAGAGAAGAATCTTACTTGTTCTACTTGGAGCAGCAGGGACTAGACTGCAAAAGTGTGGTTTGTTTATTGTGATGGGAAAGAGAGCAAGACTAGTTTTACCCCATAGTATCTATACATTAAAGTGACTTCTGAGGACCATCTTTCTTTTTTAAATATTAGAAACCAACTGAAGTTCAAAGAAGAAAATAGTTCATCATCTACTTTCTCAACATCTAGAATGAACCATTTTTAGCATTTTGATAAACCTGCTTTTTTATGTCTCTCTATATTTTAATAATTATTCAAGTGACATATGGGTGTTTATTAAATGATTAAAACAGTACTGCAGATAACTATTTAAAATGCTTTTATATGCATACATTTATATAGAAAATATATTTAGTGAGAGTTTTTAAATGATATTATACTGTATATGTAGCTGTCTTTATATCCTCTGCACTTAGCATTGGTGTTTAGCAGGCAATAAATAAATGTTTACTGAATTAAAAATTGAGAATTAACATAGTAAAGTTTGTGTATACTCCATCCAAACTGAACTTCTTTTAGTTTCTATAATAACCATATTTTATTTTGCTCTGAAGACTTCATACATGCTGCTCCTTTTGCTGAAGAGCCCAGGTCTCACCTCAAACGCCATTTCCTTTGAGAGACCTTCCTGAATCATTTTCTGATGGATAGACTTCCTTGCTCCATGTTCCCGTACTCCAGAGACATTGGCCCATTTTAATGCTCATTTCCATTGGAAATATTTGTTTAAGGGCAGTCTTCCCTGGCACTTTGTAACTCCTTGAGTGCAAGGACCGTATCTACTGTTCACTCCTGTATCCCTAGCACCCACCTTATGACCTTGTACTTATTAGAAGTTTGAGGAATTGAATTATGAGCATGTTTTTAGTACTTTGGAATGCAATCCAAGGGAATGACAAAATAACAGTGCTTGGATAGGTCACAACTACCCCTTGACAGTTTTCTTGTCTCCTCTCCTCTCCCCAGCCCTTGCCCATCCATTTTCAATCCTGTCAGTTTAACTTCCAAAATAGGTATAAGTTTGCCCATGTTGGTCCCTCTCCACCACCACCACCACCACCATAATCCATCCTACCATCATCTTTGCCCTGGACGGCTAGAATAATCCGGTCTCCCTGTATCTATCTAGTCCTGTTCAAGAAATAAAACAGACAAAAATTATAGTCTTTTACACAGTATGAATAAGTATTGTTTTGAGAAACTGGTGAACAAACTGGTCATTTGTCTTTTCCAGCCAGGAAGATTCTTCATCTGTTGGACTAAGTTTGGGTCCATTGGATCTTCTAGGGTAGCATATTTTGATCTCTCACTATTTTGTTTTTCATTGCTTGAGACAGTTTAAGGATTGCCTTAGCTAGGCAATCTGAAATCTGAAAATTAATCAAGTTACAGGGCTAAGTGAGGGTTGATAATTTTCTGTATTGAATTCATATTCAGTGATTTTTTTTTCTTGATTTTTCATAGATTTCATTGTTGTATTAGTTAGGATCAGTCTGGGTGCTATAACATAGGCCCTATAGCATTGGCTTAAATATAATGGAAAATGATTTACCTCTTAATTAACAGCTCGAGTGTAAGCGATGCAGGGCAATGACAGTGTCTGCATGGTGCTGGGGACCTAGGACCCTTCTATTTTGTTGCTTTGCCATCTAAAACTTGAGATGGCTACTCCTGTTCCTACAACCACGTCCTTATCACAGGTATCACAAAATGGGAACAGAAAGTGGAGGGCATACTTCTTTTAAGGGCACAGTGTGGAAGTATGTAATTGCTGCTCATATGCCATTCATCAAACATAGTCACATGGTCACACGTAGCTGCAAGGGAGGCTGGGCAGCCATGTGTCCCGCTAGAACTTCTATTATTGCAGAAGAGAACAGATATCAGGGCTTTAAGGAGCATCTCCACCATAGTCAGCAACAGGAAAGGATTTACTTTTGGAATGCTTATTTTTTTTCTAACTCATTGCTTTGTGAGGAGAAGTTTTCTATTGAAATGAGTAAGCTACTTGAGCTACTGAAAAGTTAACCTAAGTTAATGTATTTGCCTTTGGGATTTTAAGTCAAATTTATTCCAGTGGTTATAGGGATGAGTGTGAAACATATTGAGATGAGGTTGCTTTTTCTTAACTCTTATTTTTCTTGGGCTGTTTTTATGTTTTTCTTTTTCACCTTATTGAGGCTAATTTCATATTTGTTTTCTTTGTGCTTTTAGGTATGGCACTGTCTCAAGGCCGGGTGAAGAGATACTTCAAGGCATTTTGTAAAGGCTTCTTTGTGGCAGTGCCTGTGGCAGTGACTTTCCTGGATCGGGTTGCCTGTGTGGCAAGAGTGGAAGGAGCATCAATGCAGGTGAGACTAATATGACTTCGTTCTTTAAAGCACATGCTTCACTGTTTCTCAGGCATTAGAAATGATATTTCTGTGTATTATCTCTATGCTGGAACTGAAAGGTTTTAAAAAGGCCTTGAACTGAAATTTAACATTGCTAAATTTCTTTACAAGGTCTTTTACTGTAGTCATATTAAAATCAGAGCAGAGGTGAATAAAATTAGCTATCAGATAGTTCTCTGTATCTGTGGCTTTTTTTTTTTGGAATTGTAAATGGAGATTCTAAAGAAATTTTACTACATGATACCATTTTTTGTGGCTGTGGCTTGAGATTTTAAGATTTTTATGTTATCCATATTTGAATACATACTTAAATATCCTTTTAGGATCAAATTATTAGTACAGCTGCAAGACGGATTTGGCTCAAATTCGGTTACTCTGTTGTTACACACACACACATACATACACACACACACTTCTGATAGGTAGAAAAGTCTAGAGCGCTGATCTCAGATATTCTAGTGTATTCTTTAAGCCTGTTGCTGATTGAAAACATTAAGTGCTATTTACATTGAAAGAAATTTGGAGTGGAGATTTCCAAAAGTTATATGCAGATAGTCTTCTGGAGTAACTTAGAGAAAACTCGATTATTCTAAAATTGATGTCTGGAACCTAGCTGTTTAAGTAAGTTTATGCAGCTAAGAAGAATTTGCATTTTGTAATATAATTTGTTTTCTTCTGTTATTAGCATGTATTAAGTTCATGCGTTGTGCTCAATATGTGTATAAAACATAAATGAAATGAATGTATAAGCTTCTAAAAGCTTAAAATTATACAGAGAGTAAACAGCTTACTTTTTTTCTTTTTGTCTTAGAACTGGGTGAGGGCATAGACATCAGCTCTGAGGAGTTAGAATGAATTTGCTTTTTAAAAAATTTTTTGAATTTTATTTTATTTATTTTTTTATACAGAAGGTTCTTATTAGTCATCAATTTTATACACATCAGTGTATACATGTCAATCCCAATCGCCCAATTCATCCCACCGCTATCCCCACCCCCCGCCACTTTCCCCCCTTGGTCCATACATTTCTTCTCTACATCTGTGTCTCAATTTCTGCCCTACAAACCGGTTCATCTGTACCATTTTTCTAGGTTCCACATATATGTGTTAATATACAATATTTGTTTTTCTGTTTCTGACTTACTTCGCTCTGTATAACAGCCTCTAGATCCATCCACATCTCTACAAATGACCCAATTTCGTTCCTTTTTATGGCTGAGTAATATTCGATTGTAGATATGTACCATATTTTCTTTATCCATTTGTCTGTCGATGGGCATTTAGGTTGCTTCCATGACCTGGCTATTGTAAATAGTGCTGCAATGATTATTGGGGTGCATGTGTCTTTTTGAATTATGGTTTTCTCTAGGTATATGCCCAGTAGTGGGATTGCTGGGTCGTATGGTAGTTCTATTTCTAGTTTTTTAAGGAACCTCCATACTGTTCTCCATAGTGGCTGTATCAATCTACAATCCCACCAACAATGCTAGAGGTTTCCCTTTACTCCGCACCCTCTCCAGCATTTGTTGTTTGTAGATTTTCTGATGATGCTCATTCTAACTGGTGTGAGGTGATATCTCATTGTAGTTTTGATTTGCATTTCTCTAATAATTAGTGATGTTGAGCAGCTTTTCATGTGCTTCTTGGCCATCTGTATGTCCTCTTTGGAGAAATATCTATTTAGGTTTTCTGCCCATTTTTGGATTGGTTTGCTTTTTAATATTGAGCTGCGTGCTTCCCTGGTGGCGCAGTGGGAGTCCGCCTGCGATGCAGGGGACACGGGTTCGTGCTCCAGTCCGGGAAGATCCCACGTGCCGCGAAGCGGCTGGGCCCATGAGCCATGGCTGCTGAGCCTGTGCGTCTGGGGCCTGTGCTCTGCAACGGGAGAGGCCACAAGAGTGAGAGGCCCGTGTACCGCAAAAAAATGACGAATGAGTCCTAAAAAATATATATATATATATATATATATATATATATATTGAGCTGCATGAGCTGTTTATATATTTTGGAGATTAATCCTTTGTCCTTTGATTTGTTTGCAAATATTTTCTCCCATTCTGAGGGTTGACTTTTCATCTTGTTTATGGTTTCCTTTGCTGTGCAAAAGCTTTGAAGTTTCATTAGGTCCCTTTGTTTATTTTTGTTTTTATTTCCATTACTCTAGGAGGTAGATCAGAAAAGATCCTGCTGTGATTTATATCAAAGAGTGTTCTTCCTATGTTTTCCTCTAAGAGTTTTAGAGTGTCTGGTCTTACATTTAGGTCTCTAATCCATTTTGAGTTTATTTTTGTGTATGGTGTTAGCGAGTGTTCTAATTTCATTCTTTTACATGTAGCTGTCCAGTTTTCCCAGCACCACTTATTGAAGAGACTGTCTTTTCTCCATTGTATATCCTTGCCTCTTTTGTCATAGACTAGTTGACCATAGGTGCATGGGTTTATCTCTGGGCTTTATATCTTGTCCCATTGATCTATATTTCTGTTTTTGTGCCAGTACCATATTGTCTTGATGACTGTAGCTTTGTAGTATAGTCTGAAGTCAGGGAGCCTGATTCCTCCAGCTCTGCTTTTTTTCCTCAAGACTGCATTGGCTATTCAGGGTCTTTTGTGTCTCCATACAAATTTTAAGATTTTTTGTTCTAGTTCTGTAAAAAATGCCATTGGTAATTTGATAGGAATTGCATTGAATCTGTAGATTGCTTTGGGTAGTATAGTCATTTTCACAGTATTGATTCTTCCAATCCAAGAACATGGCACATCTCTCCATCTGTTGGTATCATCTTTAGTTTCTTTCATCAATGTCTTATAGTTTTCTGCATACAGGTCTTTTGTTTCCCTAGGTAGGTTTATTCCTAGGTATTTTATTCTTTCTGTTGCAATGGTAAATGGGAGTGTTTCCTTAATTTCTCTTTCAGATTATTCATCATTAGTGTATAGGAATGCAAGAGATTTCTGTGCATTAATTTGTATCTTGCAAGTTTACCAAATTCATTGATTAGCTCTAGTAGTTTTCTGGTGGCATTTTTAGGATTCTCTATGTATAGTATCATGTCATCTGCAAACAGTGACAGTTTTACTTCTTCTTTTCCAACTTGTATTCCTTTTATTTCTTTTTCTTCTCTGATAGCCGTGGCTAAGACTTCCAACACTATGTTGAATAATAGTGGAGAGAGTGGACATCCTTGTCTTGTTCCTGATCTTAGAGGAAATGCTTTCAGATTTTCACCATTGAGAATGATGTTTGCTGTGGGTTTGTCGTATATGGCCTTTATTATGTGGAGGTAGGTTCCCTTTGTGCCCACTTTCTGGAGATTTTTTATCATAAATGGGTGTAGAATTTTGTCAGAAGCTTTTTCTGCATCTTTTGACATGATCATATGGATTTTATTCTTCAATTTGTTAATATGGTGTTTCACACTGATTGATTGGCATATATTGAAGAATCCTTGCATCCCTGGGATAAATCCCACTTGATCATGGTGTATGATCCTTTTAGTGTGTTGTTGGATTCTGTTTGCTAGTATTTTTTTGAGGAGTTTTGCGTCTATATTCATCAGTGATATTGGTCAGTAATATTCTTTTTTTGTAGTATCTTTGTCTGGTTTTGGTATCAGGGTGATGGTGACCTCATAGAATGAGTTTAGGAGTGTTCCTTCCTCTGCAGTTTTTTGGAAGACTTTGAGAAGGATGGGTGTTAGCTCTTCTCTAAATGTTTGATAGAATTCACCTGTGAAGCCATCTGGTCCTGGGCTTTTGTTTGTTGGAAGATTTTTAATCACAGTTTCAATTTCTTTACTTGTGATTGGTCAGTTCATATTTTCTGTTTCTTCCTGGTTCAGTTCGGAAGGTTATACCTTTCTAAGAATTTGTCCATTTCTTCCAGGTTGTCCATTTTATTGGCATAGAGTTGCTTGTAGTAGTCTCTTAGGATGCTTTGTATTTCTGCGGTGTCTGAGGTGTCTTCTCCTTTTTCCTGTCTAATTTTATTGATTTGAGTCCTCTCCCTCTTTTTCTTGATGAGTCTGGCTAATGGTTTATCAATTTTGTTTATCTTCTCAAAGAACCAGCTTTTAGTTTTATGGATCTCTGCTATGTTTTCTTTGTTTCTGTTTCATTTATTTCCACTCTGATCTTTATGATTTCTTTCCTTCCCGCTAACTTTGGGTTTTGTTTGTTCTTCTTTCTCTAGTTCCTTTAGGTGTAAGGTTAGATTGTTTATATGAGATTTTTGTTGTTTCTTGAGGTAGGCTTGTATTGCTATAAACTTCCCTCTTAGAACTGCTTTAGCTCCATCCCTTAGGTTTTGGCTCGTCATGTTTTCTTTGTCTATTGTTTCTAGGCATTTTTTGATTTCCTCTTTGATTTCTTCAGTGATCTCTTGGTGTTTTAGTGACGTATTGTTTCGCCTCCATGTGTTTGTGTTTTTTTCCCTGTAATTGATTTCTAATCTCATAGTGTTGTGGTCTGAAAAGATGCTTGATATGATTTCAGTTTTCTTAAATTTACTGAGGCTTGATTTGTGACCCAAGATGTGATCTATCCTGGAAAATGTTCCATTCACACTTGAGAAGAAAGTGTAATCTGCTGTTTTTGGATGGAATGTCCTGTAAATATCAATTAAATCTATCTGATCTATTGTGTCGTTTAAAGCTTGTGTTTCCGTATTAATTTTCTGTTTGGTTGATCTGTTTATTGGTGTAAGTGAGGTGTTAAAGTCCCCCAATATTAATGTGTTACTATCGATTTCCTCTTTTATAGCTGTTAGCAGTTGCCTTAATATTGAGGTGCTCCTATGTTGGGTGCATATATGTTTATAATTGTTATATCTTCTTGGATTGATCCCTTGATCATTATGTAGTGTCCTTCCTTGTCTCTTGTAACATTCTTTATTTTAAAGTCTACTTTATCAGATATGAGTATTGCTACCCCAGCTTTCTTTTGATTTCCATTTGCATGGAATATCTCTTCCCATCCCTTCACTTTCAGTTTGTATGTGTCCCTAGGTCTGAAGTGGGTCCCTTGTAGGTATCATATATATGGGTCTTGTTTTTGTATCCATTCAGCAAGCCTGTGTCTTTTTGTTGGAGCATTTAATCCCTTCACGTTTAAGGTAATTATCAATATGTATGTTTCTACTACCATTTTCTTAATTGTTTTGGGTTTGTTTTTGTATGTCCTTTTCTTCTCTTGTGTTTCCCCCTTGGAGAAGTTCCTTTAGCATTTGTTGTATAGCTGGCTTGGTGGTGCTGAATTGTCTTAGCTTTTGGTTGTCTGTAAAGCTTTTGATTTCTGCATTGAATCTGAGTGAGATCCTTGCCAGGTAGAGTGATCTTGGTTGTAGTTTCTCCCCTTTCATCACTTTAAGTATATCATGCTACTCTCTCTGGCTTATAGAGTTTCTGCTGAGAAATTAGCTGTTAACCTTATGGGAGTTCCCTTGTATGTCATTTGTCTTTTTTTCCTTCCTGCTCTCAATAATTTTTCTTTGTCTTTAATTTTTGCCAATTTGATTACTGTGTGTCTTGGCGTGTTTCTCCTCGGGTTTATCCTGTACAGGACTCTCTGCACTTTCTGGACTTGGGTGGCTATTTCCTTTTCCATGTTAGGGAAGTTTTTGACTATAATCTCTTCAAATATTTTTTCGGGTCCTTTGTCTCTCTCTTCTCCTTCTGGGACCCCTATAATGTGAATGTTGTTGCATTTAATGTTGTTCCATAGATCTCTTAGGCTGTCTTCATTTCTTTTCATTCTTTTTCTTTATTCTGTTCCGCAGCAGTGAATTCCACCAGTGTTTCTTCCAGGTCACTTATCCGTTCTTCTGCCTCAGTTATTCTGTTATTGATTCCTTCTAGTGTAGTTTTCATTTCAGTTATTATATTGTTCATCTTTGTTTGTTTTTTCTTTAATTCTTCTAAGTCTTTGTTAAACATTTCTTGCATCTTCTCGATCTTTGCCTTCATTCTTTTTCCGAGGTCCTGGATCATCTTCACTATCATTATTCTGAATTCTTTTTCTGGATGATTGCCTATCTCCATTTAGTTGTTCTTCTGGGTTTTTATCTTGTTCCTTCATCTGGTTCATAGTCCTCTGCCTTTTCATCTTGTCTGTCTTTCTGTGAATGTGGTTTTTGTTCCACAGGCTACAGGATTGTAGTTCTTGCTTCTGCTGTCTGCCCTCTGGTGGATGAGGCTATCTATGAGGCTTGTGCAAGTTTTCTGATGGGAGGGACTGGTGGTGAGTGGAGCTGGCTGTTCCCCTCGGGACTCATTTATTTTTCCAGCATCTAGAGGCACCTGCACTTCTTGGCCTGTGGCCCCTTCATCTGCAGAGTGGGAATTGGCAGGCCAGGTCCTTATCTCGCTGCCATCTCTCTGTTTCTCCTGCTTCTGCTGAATTTGCTTTTTTAAAATCGTAATTATTGTACTGAGAATCAGGTCTCTTCCTGAGTTCAGGTGGTCAGTGAGATCCTTAGAGTGTGTGCTCTTTGGGTGAAGCTAAAGTTCTAAAGCAGTGCTGTCTGAATATTTACTTCTGCTTTCATCATTTGAGGGTGATTTAGGGCCTTCTCTTGGGCAATGGATTCTAAGCTCAACCCTGTCTCTTAGGTTCCCTCTAGGTTGGGTCACCAGCCCCAAGCAAACTGTTCACTTGCGTTGAATGCAAAAATATTGTATTGCATGGGGTACAGCAGGCATAGGAGGAGGGATTTACAGGTGTATGGCTTTATTTCTAAATGCAGTTTAATACTTTGAACACAGATGGGATTTTACATTTCCTACTTCTTCAGTTGTGAATTCCTAGCAGCCTCATCTTAGACCCAATTCTTTGGGAAAGCTAAACTTTCTTTGTTGAGCTTTTGAGTCAGATCCTTCATTTGAGATTAAAACTGCCTTGTCCATAGCCATCGAAATTCCTTTTTGGTCCCTTTCATCCCTTTGAACCCATCCACAGGTATTATCCTTTGGTAACAAATAATCATGTGAATAATGATTATTCTCCAGTTTAGTTAGTGCTATCTTGCTATACAACCCTCACTGTCCTTAGATGGATTTTTCCAGAACACAAAACCTCCTAACCTGGGATCTCATGACATTCCAGAGGATCATATGGCAATCATAGTATCCCAATCTTCATGTTTGTAGCCCAGTATATACCCACTGAACACCTATGTTCATGGCTTGTGCTCAGAGGAAAAAAACACAAGGAACCGACCATTTTATGAAAAGAGAAGGCTTATCCCCAGTGAAGAACGTGTTAAATAGTGTCATCCTTAAATGCCACGTCTGTTAACTAAATAGTAAGTTTGTTGAACATACATTAGAGTTTCTTACAGTATTCCTGAACCACTACCCCCAATAAGTCAAATTTGTTAACTTGTAGTTTGTTTGGTAGATTATGTAGAATATCCTTGGCTACTTGTTACAGAAAAACAGCTTGAATTGACTTAGATCTACAGGGGAATTGACTGGAAGGCTTATGATGTACCTAGGAGAAAGGAAGGACTGTGGCAATTATCAGAGACAACTGGAACCAGGGATTTGAATGCTGCCAGGGTGCTCAGTCTTTTCTATTTCAACGTCTGCTTCTGTCTGCATCTTGGCTTAGTTCTCTCAGACCAGCTTTCTTCTCAATGCAGGGCACATGGCAGCTGGCAGGTCTCATGCCTTTAGATGCCAATTTCATCACCGCCTGAGAGAGACTTCTCCTTATGCCTTAATTTCACTTTGAAAAATCTTGAGGAAGGGCTGTGATTGATTCATCTTGGGCCATATGCCCTTACCCATACAAATACAGATCAACTTTGGCCAGAAGATTAGGGTGCCATGACTGGCCCAGCTTTGGACAGGTGCACACCCCTAGCCTGTGGCTAGCTGGAGTGAGAATATGACAGCGTATATTTGAATCACATTGTGGGCTTTCATGGTGAGGTAAGGGTGACACTTCCCAGAAGAAGAGGGGGTGCTATTTTTGGAATAAAAGGGGAAAGAATATTCTGGGAAGAAAGGAAAAAAAATGTATGTTTATTATGGTTTGACCTATATTTTAGGAATTTTAGACCACTTTTAAGTATAATAGATAACTTGTTTACACTTTCATTAGATATCACTAAATCATACTTAAAATTATTTAGGGGCTGAAAGTGCAGTAAGAAATATGGTGATTAATTAATTCAGCATAGTTGAAGAGATCTTTGCTACTATACAGCTTTGATAACTGAACATGTTTAGACCATGGGGTTCAGCAGAATTTTTGGCAAAAAATTCAAAAAAATTCTTGTCTTCAAATTTCTTTAATGATTCAAGTACTAAATAGTTGGCAGGGTGTGTGGAGCTCTCTGGACGTCCCTGAGCTTCCTTCAAGGAGCACATCTGCTTTTATTGACTCTGAGGCCTGAAAATTATATCCAGGTTATTGCAGTTGGTTGATTTGTCGTGGAACAGGAGTATTCTGGATCCATGGTGATGTCTTCTTGTACCAGGGCTTAAAAGTATGAAAGGAAGGCAGAAA
Source organism: Monodon monoceros (assembly GCF_005190385.1). Taxonomy (NCBI): domain Eukaryota; kingdom Metazoa; phylum Chordata; class Mammalia; order Artiodactyla; family Monodontidae; genus Monodon; species Monodon monoceros. The sequence goes on along the minus strand of NW_021703776.1, from coordinate 67,720,978 downwards.
AAGCAATAGTCAAGAAAGAAGAAAAATGTGAAGAAGAGGAAAGAAAATAAAAGATCAGTTGGGTGATGGAGAAAATTAGATAACTGGGACACTGAGCAGGAGACAGAGTGGCACAGAGGACCAGTGATGAACAGACTCAAGACAGAAAAGTGCTCCAGTGAAGGGGCTTATGGACCCCTTTCTGGAAACTCCCTTGGAATTGTACCCTCGAATGCTGACCCATCTCTGCTACATGTTTGTGTGTAGCACCGTGAGATTCATCATCCAGCTATCCATTCTAAATCTCAGTATTCATTAAAGGAATCTGTGTGCCATTTTGAGGGAATTCCTACTGGTGTAGGTTATCAGTCTTGAGCATCATTCATTGCATAGTACTTTAGTTCCCCTGTGTATTCAGGTAGAAAGATCATATCTAGTCATTTCTGTCATTTCAAATATATGAGTAATTTTGTGACTCGGGGTCACTTTGGGATATGGATAATAATAATAAGCACTGGTAACTGAGAGTTGGAATAGGGAGTCATTTATCAAATGGCTAGTATGTGCAAAACTATTTTAGGTGCTATAAGGGTGGGTGAATCAGTTACAGATTCTGTCTTCAAGGTACTCTTGCTTTAGCAGGGGAGGTTCAAGAATTACTAATCCTAGTTGACAGATAAATCTTCAGATGAGATTTAATATAGAAGATATCAAGCTGTCAGACAAATGTTTGGTCAGTGCCTGGTACATCCAGAAATGAAATAACTTGATTGGTTTAGCATACTATTTTAGAGAATGGACTTGGAAATTTTAATTTGAGACAGAGTGGCACCAGAAAAATAATACCTTTTATGGTTGGACACTGTATTAAGTTTGTTTGTTACTGTGGCAGCAAACAACCCCAAGATTTCAGTGGTTTACTTAACAGGTTGTACCTGTTTACTGCACAGGTTTACTTAACAGGTTTCTTACTCATGGGTCTGTAGATTGATTGTAGTCACTCTAGACTAAGGGTTTGGATCAGTCTGCTTCCTGTATCTCTCACTGGAGCCTCTGCTGAAGGAATAGTGACAGCTTGGGGCGTGCTCTTCTTATGGGTGATAGCAGGACACAGGTGGGTGAGTGGAAACACTCAGAATGTCTTAAAGCCTCAGTTCAGAACTTCTACCCTTCTGTCCACATTCCATTGGTAAAAACAAGTCACATGGCAAACCCCAAAGCAACTAGTTGGAAGTATATTCCACCCACAGGGAAGTCATGACGAAGGTGGGGAGGGAAGGAGGAATTGTGAATAGGTAAGTACATCTACCACAGCCACTAGGATGCCAAAGACACATGATTGATTTCAGAGGTAATCTAAAAAGTTGTATTTACCTTTGAGTCTACCTAGAATGACCCTAGTCTTTGTAGTCCAAGTCCGACAAAATTGGAATAGATTGAAATTCTGAGTCACTGAATTCTGGAATGGATTGATACAGTTTAGATGCCGTTAGGTTGGAAATAGCCCAGGGCCAATTGGTTCATCACTTTAGTGTGGCTTTTTTAAAAGGTCACTCTGCAACTTGTAGACATGTTATTTAAGGAAATCCAAGAAATGAAAGTTAGAATTTTATTTAAAGGACATATAATACCAAACCTTTGTAGTTTATTGAATAAATACTGTTATAACAACACGAAATTCACTTTGAGTGACAAATTTTGCATTAGAACTCTTTTTATGTCTTTAAAAAAATTCTGTTGGCTTGAGATTTAATAGGACAAGCTCATTTTCAGGATTCCCTCTTATAAGAAATAATTCTTTACTTTTTAAACAATACTCAGTGGTTCTTTTTTGAGGTTAGGTTTTCCAGTATTAATTTACAAATTCATTAGGTATCTGACTAGAAGGATAGAGGTGATCAAACATGGGGAGTCACAGCTAGTTGAAGGTAAGTCATAAATGCAAATAAAGTTAATGATATAATTCAGTGGAAAATAGGATTCAGTTTATGAAATATTTGATTTTTTTTATCAAGTTATATAGGCATATCCCTTTTATTGGATGAGATGTAACTTTAGCAATGCTCTGCACACAAGGAACACTAGCAGATATTGTTGGTTAATGATTATTCATACTGACCTATTCCCTTCTCATGCACATGAATCACTTCTACTGGTTGCTTGAAAGGTTACCATGAAAGTAGATGCACTTTTTTTTTTTAAAGAAATGCCGTGTTACTCAACATTAATTTAACTCAGGAAACGAAAACTGATATTGCATACAGTTGAAACTACAGAGGGAATTTATATTGGTGAGATGAAATTACTCAGATTAGGAGTTCAATCGCTTACAGAGACTTTTAGAGTAAAAAGTTACCCTAGGAAACGTTTAATGACCTCACACCAAAGTTTTAGATTTTATTTGAGTGAGAATGCCTGCAGCAGCGTCACTGGTTCTTATAAAAGGTGTATGCCTTCTACGTGTAAAATTAAGATTTAAGACATAAAAAAATAAGTGAAAGAAATAATTGTAAGTGACATTGTCCTGTTTTTGTTGCAGTTGCCACACAATTTTTAGGTAGTATGCCCTTTTCCTTTTACCATTTTGCATAGCCAGAAGGGAAAATACTTGAAAACATTACACAATACTATCTCTCTAGCTCAGACTTCAGGGAAGGATTTATGCAGAATAGATTAGAAAATTAGAGAATGTGAGGGAAAATAGAGTCTAATCAGCATTTAGGTCTTTATTCATCAATACCACACATTCATTGGTTCAAAATTGCCTTGACTTTCAGCTACCTGCAAATGATCTTGAAGAAACTGGTTTGTAATAAACCTCTTCGACTTCTACCTGGCTCTTTGCAGTCATTATCTTGTTCCCTGCTGAGTTTAAAATTAAAAGTTCTATCAAAAAAGCAAGCAAAGAGGCTGATGCTCTTTCTCTCTTTCTGTCACATTATTTTATTAAAAAAATTTAAAACCTATAGTGGGCTTAATATACAATGGTTATAGTGGTTGTAACTATTATTTTGACATTCTGAGAAGCTAAATACAAATAGACTCTCAAGAAAAGAGATGTACTGTGATTTATATGCCAGAATTTAACGTGGAGTTAGGGAGTTTTATGTTACCTGCTGAATTTTCGCTTCTAAGATGCTGGGAACCGCTGGGCACACATTTCCTGTGATGCTGACTGCTCTGTGCTCTTAGTCCCCTTGGTTGGCTGAGGCTGACTTTGAGGGAAGCCAGGTGTTAATGTTGGAAGGCTTTATTAGCTTACATGTGTGCTTTCTTCCCAAATTACTTTTCACTCAAAAATCTCACCTGAGGTTTTTACCCCTTAGGATGTTATGCATTTTTATGTAGTTCTGCAACCTGTCATTAATAGAGAGTTTAAATAGATCAGTTTGTATTTATAGCAACAAACATATGTGATACTGAAACAGTGAGTGAGTGATAACTTTATAATGTCCCTTCATGGATTTTCTTCACATCCCGTGATAGAATAGCAGTGAGCTTCTGTTCTATATAGCCAGGGTTAGGTCTGTTGTTTAAACACTGACTTCACAGCACTCTCTCTTTTTTAAACGTTGAAGTAATTTTAGATTTACAGAAAAGTTTTAAGAGTAGTACAGATAACTCCCATGTGCTCTCTACTCAGATTCACCAGTTTTCAGTATTTTGCCGGGTTGATTTTATTCTCTTCCTTTCTCTTTCTTTCCTCTCCTCCCCCCCATATATAACATATAATAGATAACATATAACATATAATATATGCATCTATGTTTCTATGTGTATATACTCACACATATGTATGTGTGAGTATATATACCCACAAACGTTGTTATTGAACCAGTTGAGAGTAGGCTCTGCTGAGTATACTCATGATGCTCGCTGATTGGTATAGTAATGATTTTTACAGATTTTTAAATTAAAAATTTAACATTTTATTCAGATTCATATACCTAGAATTTTTGATACATTAAGAGATATTGATTCAGGTTCTAAACTTTACATTTGAGAAAACTGAGGCCAGACATTTGATATGATTTACATTAACTTACATAGCCATTAGGTTTTAGAAGTGATTTGAACCAACTCTGATAATGCTTTCCATTTTACTAAATAATAGCCAATAAAAGTTGTGCTTTATCACTGTGCTATAATGCCTCCTGATAGTATTCCTGTTCACAGAGATATTTCGTTCCATTTTGTTTTGGTTTATTGAATGATGTAATTAGTAAGTTATTTAATTTGGGGATGGTTTCATAGAACATTTGGCATTTAAACAAAGATAGAAATTAAGCTTATGTTATTTTTTTTTGAATTTTATTTTATTTATTTTTTTATAGAGCAGGTTCTTATTACTCATCCATTTTATACACAACAGTGTATACATGTCAATCACAATCACCCAATTCATCCCACCACCACCACTACCCCTGCTTCCCCCCTTGGTGTCCATACTTTTGTTCTCTACATCTTTGTCTCAATTTCTGCCCTGCAAACCAGTTCTACTGTACCATTTTTCTAGGTTGCACATATATGCATTAATATATGATATTTGTTTTGTCTTTCTAACTTTCTTCACTCTGTATGACAGTCTCTAGATCCATCCACATCTCTACAAATGACCCAATTTCGTTCCTTTTTATGGCTGAGTAATATTCCATTGTATATATGTACCATCTGTTGATGGGCATTTAGGTTGCTTCCATGACCTGGCTATTGTAAATAGTGCTGCAATGAATATTGGGGTGCATGTGTCTTTTTGAATTATGGTTTTCTCTGGGTATATGCCCACTAGTGGGATTGCTGGGTCGTATGGTAGTTCTATTTTTAGTTTTTTAAGGAACTTCCATACTGTTCTCCATAGTGACTGTATCAATTTACAGTCCCACCAACAGGGCAAGAGGGTTCACTTTTCTCCACACCCTCTCCAGCATTTGTTGTTTGTCAATTTTCTGATGATGCCCATTCTAACTGGTGTGAGGTGATACCTCATTGTAGTTTTGATTTGCATTTCTTTAATAATTAGTGATGTTGAGCAGCTTTTCATGTGCTTCTTGGCCACCTGTATGTCTTCTTTGGAGAAATGTCTATTTAGGTCTTCTGCCCATATTTTGATTGGGTTGTTTGTTTCTTTAATATTGAGCTGCATGAGCCATTTATATATTTTGGAGATTAATCCTTTTTCTGTTGATTCATTTGCAAATATTTTCTCCCATTCTGACGGTTGTCTTTTCGTCTTGTTTATGGTTTCCTTTGCCTTGCAAAAGCTTTGAAGTTTCATTAGGTCCCATATATTTATTTTTGTTTTTATTTCCATTACTCTAGGAGGTAGATCAAAAAAGATCCTGCTGTGATTTATGTTGAAGAGTGTTCTCCCTATGTTTTCCTCTAAGAGTTTTACAGTATCTGGTCTTACATTTAGGTCTCTAATCCATTTTGAGTTTATTTTTGTGTATGGTGTTAGCGAGTGTTCTAATTTCATTCTTTTATGTGTAGCTGTCCAGTTTCCCCAGCACCACTTATTGAAGAGACTGTCTTTTCTCCATTGTATATCCTTGCCTCCTTTGTCGTAGACTAGTTGACCATAGGTGCGTGGGTTTATCTCTGGGCTTTCTATCTTGTTCCATTGATCTATATTTCTGTTTTTGTGCCAGTACCATATTGTCTTGATGACTGTAGCTTTGTAGTATAGTCTGAAGTTAGGGAGCCTGATTCCTCCAGCTCTGCTTTTTTCCCTCAAGACTGCGTTGGCTATTCAGGGTCTTTTGTGTCTCCATACAAATTTTAAGATTTTTTTATTTCTAGTTCTGTAAAAAATGCCATTGGTAATTTGATAGGAATTGCATTGAATCTGTAGATTGCTTTGGGTAATATAGTCATTTTCACAATATTGATTCTTCCAATCCAAGAACATGGTATATCTCTCCATCTGTTGGTATCATCTTTAATTTCTTTCATCAATGTCTTATAGTTTTCTGTGTACAGATCTTTTGTCTCCCTAGGTAGGTTTATTCCTAGATATTTTATTCTTTATGTTACAATGGTAAATGGGAGTGTTTCCTTAATTTCTCTTTCAGATTTTTCATCATTAGTATATAGGAATAGAAGAGATTTCTGTGCATTAATTTTGTATCCTGCAAGTTTACCAATTCATTGATTAGCTCTAGTAGTTTTCTGGTGGCATTTTTAGGATTCTCTATGTATAGTATCATGTCATCTGCAAACAGTGACAGTTTTACTTCTTCTTTTCCAACTTGTATTCCTTTTATTTCTTTTTCTTCTCTGATTGCTGTGGCTAGGACTTCCTACACTATGTTGAATAATAGTGGTGAGAGTGGACATCCTTGTCTTGTTCCTGATCTTAGAGGAAATGCTTTCAGATTTTCACCATTGAGAATGATGTTTGCTGTGGGTTTGTCATATAAGACCTTTATTATGTGGAGGTAGGTTTCCTCTATGCCCACTTTCTGGAGATTTTTTATCATAAATGGGTGTTGAATTTTGTCAAAAGCCTTTTCTGCATCTATTGAGATGATCATAGGGTTTTTATTCTTCAATTTGTTAATATGGTGTATCACATGGATTGATTTGTGTATATTGAAGAATCCTTGCATCCCTGGGATAAATCCCACTTGATCATGGTGTGTGATCCTTTTAATATGTTGTTGGATTCTGTTTGCTAGTTTTTTGTTGAGGATTTTTGAAGTGATATTATATCACATATAATATTTGCAGAAAATTACAGATCATTAGTGATATTGGTCTGTAATTTTCTTTTTCTGTAGTATGGTTATCTGGTTTTGGTATCAGGGTGATGGTGACCTCATAGAATGAGTTTGGGAGTGCTCCTTCCTCTGCAGTTTTTTGGAAGACTTTGAGAAGGATGGGATTAGCTCTTCTCTAAATGTTTGATGGAATTCACCTGTGGAGCCATCTGGTCCTGGACTTTTGTTTGTTGCAAGATGTTTTTTTTTTTGTGGTACGCAGGCCTTTCACTGTTGTGGCCTGTCCTGTTGCGGAGCACAGGCTCCAGATGCGCAGGCTCAGCGGCCACGGCTCACGGGCCTAGCCGCTCTGAGGCATGTGGGATCTTCCCAGACCGGGGCACGAACCCGTGTCCCCTGCATCAGCAGGCAGACTCTCAACCACTGCACCAGCAGGGAAGCCCTGTTGCAAGATTTTTAATTACAGTTTCAATTTCATTACTTATGATTGGTCTGTTTATATTTTCTATTTCTTCTTGGTTCAGTCTTGGAAGGTTATACCTTTCTAAGAATTTGTCCATTTCTTCGAGGTTGTCCATTTTATTGGCATAGAGTTGCTTGTAGTAGTGTCTTAGGCTGCTTTTTATTTCTGTGGTGTCTGTTGTAACTTCTCTTTTTTCATTTCTGATTTTATTGATTTGAGTCCTCTCCCTCTTTTTCTTGATGAGTCTGGCTAATGGTTTATCAATTTTGTTTATCTTCTCAAAGAACCAGCTTTTAGTTTTATGGATCTTTGCTACTGTTTTCTTTGTTTCTATTTCATTTATTTTTGCTCAGATCTTTATGCCTTATTTCCTTCTGCTAACTTTGGGTTTTGTTTCTTCTTCTTTCTCTAGTTCCTTTAGGTGTAAGATTGTTTATTTGAGATTTTTGTTGTTTCTTGAGGTAGGCTTGTATTGCTATAAACTTCCCTCTTAGAACTGCTTTAGTTGCATCCCATAGGTTTTGGATCATTGTTTTTTCATTGTCATTTGTCCCTAGGTATTTTTTTGATTTCCTCTTTTATTTTTTAGTGATCTCTTGGTTATTTAGTAACATATTGTTTAGCCTGCATGTGTTTGTGTTTTTTATGTTTTTTTCCCTGTAATTGATTTCTAATCTCATAGCGTTGTGGTCAGAAAAGATGCTTGATATGATTTCAGTTTTCTTAAATTTACTGAGGCTTGATTTGTGGCCCAAGATGTGATCTATCCTGGACAAGGTTCTGTGCGAACTTGAGAAGAAAATTTAATCTGCTGTTTTTGGTGGAATATCCTATAAATATCAATTAAATCTCTCTGGTCTGTTGTGTTACTTAAAGCTTGTGTTTCCTTATTAATTTTCTGTTTGGTTGATCTGTTTATTGGTGTAAGTGAGGTGTTAAAAGTCCCCCACTATTATTGTGTTACTGTCGATTTCCTCTTTTATAGCTGTTAGCAGTTGCCTTAATATTGAGGTGCTCCTATATTGGGTGCATATATGTTTATAATTGTTATATCTTCTTCTTGGGTTGATCCCTTGATCATTATGTAGTGTCCTTCCTTGTCTCTTGTAACATTCTTTATTTTTACATCTCTTTTATCTGATATGAGTATTGCTACTCCAGCTTTCTTTTGACTTTCATTTGCATGGAATATCTTTTTCCATCCCCTCACTTTCTGTCTGTATGTGTCCCTAGATCTGAAGTGGGTCTCTTGTAGACAGCATATATATGGGTCTTGTTTTTGTATCCATTCAGCAAGCCTGTGTCTTTTTGTTGGAGCATTTAATCCCTTCACGTTTAAGGTAATTATTGATATGTATGTTCCTACTACCATTTTCTTAATTGTTTTGGGTTTGTTTTTGTATGTTGTTTTCTTCTCTTGTGTTTCCCCCTTGGAGAAGTTCCTTTAGCATTTGTTGTAGAGCTGGTTTGGTGGTGCTGAGTTGTCTTAGCTTTTGCTTGCCTATAAAGCTTTTGACTTCTCCATCGAATCTGAGTGAGATCCTTGCCGGATAGAGTGATCTTGGTTGTAGGTTCTTTCCTTTCATCACTTTAAGTGTATCGTTCTACTCCCTTCTGGCTTGTAGAGTTTCTACTGAGAAGTCAGCTGTTAACCTTATGGGAATTCCCTTGTATGTTATTTGTCGTTTTTTCCTTCCTGCTCTCAATAATTTTTCTTTGTCCTTAATTTTTGCCAATTTGATTACTGTGTGTTTTGGTATGTTTCTCCTTGGGTTTATCCTGTATGGGACTCTTTGTGCTTCCTGGACTTGGGTGGCTACTTCCTTTCACATGTTAGGGAAGTTAGGGAAGATACTATAATCTCTTCAAATATTTTCTATGGTCCTTTCTGTCTCTCTTCTCCTTCTGGGACCCCTATTATGCGAATGTTGTTGCGTGTAATGTTGTCCTAGATGTCTCTTATGCTGTCTGCATTTCTTTTCATTCCTTTTTTCTTTATTCTGTTCCATTGCCGTGAATTCCACCATTCTGTCTGCCACGTCACTTATCCATTCTTCTGCCTCAGTTATTCTGGTATTAATTCCTTCTAGTGTATTTTTCATTTCAGTTATTGTATTGTTCATCTCTGTTTGTTTTTTCTTTAATTCTTCTAAGTCTTTGTTAAACATTTCTTGCATCTTCTCGATCTTTGCCTCTATACTTTATCCGAGGTCCTGGATCATCTTCACTACCATTATTCTGAATTCTTTTTCTGGAGAGTTGCCTATTTCCACTTCATTTAGTTGTTTTTCTGGGGTTTTATCTTGTTCCTTCATGTGGTATATAGCCCTCTGCCTTTCATCTTGTCTGTCTTTCTGTGAATGTGGTTTTTGTTCCACAGGCTGCAGGATTGTAGTTCTTCTTGCTTCTGCTGTCTGCCCTCTGGTGGATGAGGCTATCTATGAGGCTTGTGCAAGTTTCCTGATGGGAGGGACTGGTGGTGGGTAGAGCTGGTTGTAGCTCTGGTGGGCAGAGCTCAGTCAAGCTTATATTATAAGTGGGAGATGAAAGATCTTAAAGTGAAACTCAGGTTGATGGAAGACACTCTATGTTAAACTGAAGATTATAGATTTTCTAAGAAGGAATTAGAATTCAGTTTCTGGAAAGATGGCAGAATAGACATCTTGAAAATATTTCCCATGCAGAACTCATTAAAAAATAACAATAAAACATTAAAAATCTTTAAAAATGTATAGTGACCTTGCAGAAAGGTAAGGGAAATGACCAGAGACCACACATAAGGGGGAATACATTTCTAGAGTAGTAAGTACACATTAAAATAATCAGCTGTCTTCTGGACATTTGTCATTTCCTGGTAACTTAGAGTTTTGGTTTTAATGGCCACATGGGGATCAGCCCTGGACTGATACAAAGTAGAGAGTTGGGACAGAAATTCTGAATAAATTCAGGATCATGGAAGAGACACATCTTTGGGGAACTGATAAACTAAAACCAGAATCTGTTATGAGAGAAAAATTGTCAAGTCTCTGAGTACAGAGTAAAAGCCCTAAGGTGGAATTGAGATTTGAATTCTCTTTCACTGTAACTGAAAAACCCTAAACAGGGATAGTAATTTATAGTGGACAGGGGTTTAAGGGCAGCCTCAGGCACCTGGCAGAAGCTATCAGCAGTCCTCCTGGGCACATGCAAAGTTTGATGAACATGATATCACAGTAAAAAATATCATACAAGGAAGTGAGTGCTTTAAATGAGAGTCAATAACAACCCTTGGTAGAATCAGACCTTAAAGACTTTAGATATTAGAACTATCAGCTGTTAAATGTAGTTTGTTTAAAGAAGTAAAAAAGGAAACTGAAAATATGAGAAAGCAACAAAATATTATTTAAAATGGTCAAGCAAAGTGTGCTTTAATATATTTTTTAAGATGTAAAAATGATATTGTGATTAGGTTAAAAATCCTTATCTTCTACACTATGAATCTAATAAAATTTGCAATGAAATATACATACATACCTATACATACATATATATAAAATAGCTGAAATTTATTTTAATATTAGAGGAGGAAAAGTGGAGTGGGGTTACAGATGAAACAAGATTGGCCATGAGTTCATAATGTTGAATCTAGATGATGGATAACATGGTAGCTCATTATTTTATTCCATCTAGTTTTAAAAAAACAGGTTTATACCCATTCTGAGTGACTTAATGATTTTTATTGAATTTGTAGCACTGTGCAGTCATCACCTTTTAGAAAGTTTCCAAGATCCCTCATGCCTGTTTGAAGTTAATTCTTGCTTCCACCTTGCCTTAGGCAGCCACTGATCTGCTTTATAGATTTGCCTTTTCTGGACATTTCCTATGAATAGAACCAAACTATATGTGGTCTTTTTGTCTGGCTTCTTTTACTTACCATAATGTGTTTTGAGGTTTGTCTATGTTGTACCATATATCAATAGTTGGTATAATTTTATTGCTGAATAGTATTCCATTGTATGGATATATCACATTCTGTTTATCTGTTCACCAGTCGATGAACATTTAGGTTGTTTCTACAGTTTCATTATTGTGAATAATGCTGCTGTGGACATTTGTGTACAGGTCTCTGTATAAACATGTTTTCATTTCTCTTGGGCAGATACCTAGGAGTGGAATTGCTAAGTTGTATGGCACATTTATGTTTAATTTTTAAAGAAATTGCCAAACTAACACTGGGGTAGGAGAAAGTGTGCTGATTAGCACTGCCTGCACTCTCATTCTACCTCTTTGTTGCTGAGTCAGGGGAAGTGAAGGGACCCTGCCCAGCCTCACGGCTGCTGGGTGAGGCTGGAAGTCTAGGTCCCTGCTCAGCCCACCGACACGACGGTGTTGGGCCAGTTTTTCCTTTGGTGTTTGGCTGGATTAGGACAGGTATTATAAAAAATGTTTTTTTTTGTTGCACTTGGCCATCCTTTTCCAGTCTTTTGGGTAAAAAATAGGCTCTTCTTCAGGCTTTTTTGTCCTGACTATTGGTGGTTCCTGGTTGCAGGCTTCTCCAGCACCTCATCTAGGATGAACGGGAAGCAAAAGGAAAACCCAGGGAACTCACCACCATGTCACTCCTCAAGTCCTAAGGTCCCTAGCCTCCAGTATATCTTCTTTACATCTTTCAGAGTCTTCCTGTATTTGTTAATTACTTCTAGGATGTTTTAGTTGTGAGAGAGAGCTAGTGATGAATGGAGGTACACCATTTTGGTCCTAGGCTGTATTTTTTCCTTTCCTAGTAGTCAAATGTGACTGAGTTCTGGCCAGCGAAAAAAGACCAGAAAAATGAGGTGCCATTTCCAGGCCTGACCCATAAAATCCTTCTTTGTAATCCATGCTCTCTCTTCTGTCTGCCAGCTGAATGCAGAGGATCCAGTTGAGGACTTGGAGGCCACAGGAGATGGTGCATCTACAAGATAGAAAGAACCTGGGTTTCCCAATGACTGGGTGTAGTACTGGGTGTATTGTACTACACCCAATAGTGGGTGTAGTAAATCCACTCACTATTGTATTATAGACTGAGCTTTGGAGATTCTTTTTATACGCAGTTAGCCTAGTTTGACTATACAACAAGACTTAATACTGTACCTTTTCCTGTCTGCTTTTTCTTTATCTTACACTTCCTTTAAGGCTAAACTCAAGTCCTATCTTCTTTATACAACTTTCCCTAATTCCATCATTCACTTATTTGAAATCCTACAGCCCTGTAAATTTAACTTATGATTATAAATTCTTTTTTATTGTCCTCTAGTCATCTTAACTATGCGTTAATACTAATTACTTTGTAAGCTTCCAAAAGAAAGGGACCATATTTCTCTTAACTACCTGTTCAAGGGGATGGTGAATAACTGCATATTAAATTTGTTCTTTGAAGCATTAAAGTGCCTGAATAATTAAACCCTATAGCAATATGATAAAATGAAATTATCATCATTAAAATTTTTTTCCTTTAAATTTGAGGGTGTTTCTGCACTTTGCACCTGAAAAACTTTTTAGCTCCCTGATGAATCCATCATATTCTTTATAGCAGAAATTTTCAAACCTTTTTGCCCATGACTCATATTATAGGTTTTCATTGTACACACAGACACATGACTGAAACAAAAGTTTCATGTAATAGTGCTTAAACTGTAACTACCATCATTATGTGCAATGCCCTCTGATATTTTCTATTCTGGTCACAACCCATTAAATTGATTCTACGACTCACTCACTGGTCATGACCTGTAATATGAAAAATGCTGCTTTATTGCTGGAGGGAGGATTGAAAGGGTGAAGCTGCTCAAATTGAGCTATAACTAAGGGAGTGGAGCATGTTAGCTCTTGATTCTGAAATTTTAAATGTGGGCTTGTCATAATGGCTTCAAGCAGTAAATGCAACACAAAGGATAAGGAGGTGCATGGTCTGAGAAAGCCCTTTTGCAGTTAGTGTGGTTCTTGGGCCTTTTTTATTAACACTACCTGTGTACCCGAGCCCTATTTCAGATCTATGAAATTAGAATCACTGCTAGGATCTTGGAATCTGCATTGTGACAAGCCTGTAAATGCTCAAGTTTGAGAACTGGTTTTTTACAGAGAGCCCCAGCTCTTGGGTATGACGGATTGTTGGGGGATTTGCCAAAATGCGAACAACTTTTGCTTGAAAAATCCTGATTGCCTTGGTTTGTTAAGCTTTTGAATTCTAACTCTTAGTATTTTTTAAAAATATATTTTTTATTCCCCATCCTTTTGTCTATTGAATTATTTACCATATATCTGTGCTAGTTTTAGCTTATTTTCTTGTTTTTAATCTCATATCAGTTGTTTTATCAATTTATATTATTTTCATTGTAGATTTTCTTACTAGTTTATAAGCTTTGTTTTTATTTCCTCTTCCTAATTTTACTTTTATATTATCTTTCTACTTTATTAAAACTTTAAAATGTGTGTTCTGCACTTTGTAGCTTTAAGAATGTTTTTTAATTTTTAAGACATTTTAAGAATGTTAATTTTTTTTGCTTCATTTAGTTTACTTGTTTTACCAGCTAATTTTCTTCCTCCCTCCCTCCTTTCCTTCCTTCCTTCCTTCCTTCCTCTCTTTCTTTTTTACAATATAAACCATCTTTTATTTCTGTAGTTTTTAAAATGACCGATAGGAAGCACAGAGTGTCAGCTGAGAGAATGGCACATTCACTTAGGGTGGGAGACTTGTAGATTTTTACAGTAATAGCTTCTCAATGAATCATAAGTCCCTCATTGATTTGTATAGTTCCCCCCACATTGACTCTGGCCATGTGACTTGCTTTAACCATGGGGCATCAGCAGATGTTATTCAAGTGGAAACATGGTGAGCACTTGTGAACTGGGAACATGCAAGAAACAGGCTGTCCTGCTAGAGGGCACATTGAAGGACAAATGAGACATTCTGGCCAACAATCCCCAGGTAAATACCTGACATATGACTAGGGCCATCTAGGACTTCCAGCCCCATTTGAGCCCCATATGGTTACAACCACATGAGTGACCACAGGAGAAAGCAGCAGAGGATCTGCTCCCACTGAGTGGAGCCCAAATTGCAGCATGATGATGAAATAAATGGTTATTCTTTTAAGGCACAGTTTTGGAATGGTTTGTCATGCAGCAATAGGTGACTGAAACTAAAATTGGTATTATTAGTGAGGTGATGCCATAACAAAATCCTAAAATTTGTTGCATTGGTTTTGGGACTGGGTCGCAGTTGAGGTCTAGAAAAATGGTAAAGGAATTGTTGGCAGAGGCTGGAAAAATGACAAACAACTGTTAATGGAATCTGGAGAGGTGGTGAGGAAACTGTTATTGGAGATTGGAATGATGATGATGCATTTTTATGGTTCTGAAACAATTTTAAAAACTGTTACTTACAGGAACTTAGAATACAGAAGATGTATGTACTGAATTTGCAGATCTGGCTTAAGGATCCAGGCAGAATGTTGAAATTGTCAACTGGCTTCTGATAGCTTTGTATAACGTATGGGAAGAGAGAAATGAACTTAAAGCAGAAATTAGAGGAAATACAGGGTGTCCAGGAATTTCTGTATTGGAAAATAAAGCCGTTTCTTTAGTAGTCTCTGGCAGGCAAAAGATTCTTAAAGTAAAAAGTGGCCTGGAGTAAATATCAAGTACTCTTTATTAAGATCTTAGAAAGATTTAAGGTAGTTCCTTTTATCTAGATGAAAGAGATGATAAGATGATAAGAATCTTAAGGGTTTTGTGCCCTAACAACCTAACACTTCCAAATTAGAGCAAGATCTAGTTTGAAAGATTTATGGATATAGTTTTAGGGGGGGTAGAATGAACCTCAGTTAGATGCATAGGAAGTCTACAAAGTTTTAAGAGATTAGAATTGGCTTATACTAAAAGGGATGGTCAGTTTAAAAAGAGGCCTCTTGGCCTCAATTTACTATGAATAGGAGCATTTCTGTTTAAAAAGAACCCCAAAGCCCAGAGGGCAGAGCAAAGAGCCATGGAGAAGAATAGATTAGGAAACCATTCCAGATAACAGAAATGGGCCCTAATTAAAAGAATATTCCTGTCCCTGTGTTAGGAGGCTCTGACAACATCTGCTGCTGGATTTTAGACCTGTATGGATAAATGACTTCTGTGTTTCTCCTATTCCCTTTTAAAATCTATTGTAGTTATCCTGTCCCCTGTCTTTCCATTGTATGTTGGATATTTGGGGGACAAAAAAAAAAAATTCTTTTTGCTTCGTAAACTTCTGATTCAAGATGAGCTGCATTCAAGTTGTACCCTCATCCATACTTGGAGCTGATGCATATTATGAGGTAATAAAATTTGATCCTTTTGCAAAAGTCAGAGGAGATGTTGGAAATCCTGGGAAGGGTTGCATGTGTTTGCATGTGGGAGGGATATGATTCATTGGGTCCAGATGGCAGAACTTTGATAGATTGTTACATTAACATCCCCTCCCCTCCCCCCAACTCCTATAAGCCATGCCTCTTGGTTCTCAAGCTCTTTTGTAGACTTCTACCCTGACTCTTGGCTTGGCCATATGACTTCCTTTGGCCAGTGGAATTATAGCGAACATGTCTACAGAGGTTTGTTAGATGCTTACACAGTGGAGCTTGTCCTCTGGGATCACTGCTATCTCTATGATTGCAGTTGCCTGAATGATCTCAGGTCACACTAGCTTACTAACCACCTGGTTAGTCATTTAGCATAGCCTAAATGCAGAGAATCAAGAGCAAACAGCTGATTACTGTTTTAAGTTTTGGAGTAGTTTGTTTTATAGCAGTAGATGATTAATATAAGGATTGTATGCTTTTGTCCCTTTTATCTGCCACAGTGCTTCTTGATTCCTTTCAATAGATTGTTTTCTTCACAGTCGATCCCTTGAATTCTAATAGCTTTGATTTATGTAATTCAGAGGTCCCATGGACCAAAATTTCTCTTTATACCCACTTGTACTGCTAGAATGGGGGCTTTTTTTGTTTCATATGATGCAGTATCAGGTTCAGCAATGAAGAGCTGAAGGATTTAAAATCCATGGTCTCATTTTCACAGATTTGTTTATAGATATTGTACACGTGAAGTGAATAGATTGCTGTGCACTGCACCTACTTGGGAGTTTGGCCTCTTTGGAGTTATGTACACCTGGGGAAATCATCCCAGCAGCCTCCTAAAAACCTTTTTTTATTTGTTGAACCAAATTCTTTCTGTTGCTACACATCTTACTATGAACTTCTTTTTGGGTCAGGAGGGCACATCAGAGGGAAATATGGTTTCTTCTGGGCAATGGAGAAGGACGTACTAGTGAATAAGAAGGCCTTATTCAGTTTTATGAGTACGTTAAAGATTCATCAGTATATAGATGTATCTTGGTGTCAGTACATAGATGTGTCTGTGTCGCTGGCTTAGATGACATATAGTAATCTGTCTTCTTGTTACTATGTAGAAATGTTTATATCAATTTAATATTTCATTAATTATACATCACCTATTTCATTTTGTGATTAATTAGAACTCTTAATTTGAATAGCTGTCTCAATATGTTTTATTAGCAGGGAAACACCATACACATATTTAATGGTAGTGTTTTGTAGTAATTGCATTATTGCATTGAACCAGAAAGTTTGCAGATTGTAACCTTGCAGTCTAGTTACAGTGATGTGAATAAAGGGGATGCTTAAACACTAAGGAACTTAAGAAGAAAGCAAACTTCAAAAATATTTGTAATAAAAAGATATAAGAATCAGATGCTTGGGGCTTCCCTGGTGGCGCAGTGGTTAAGAATCTGCCTGCCAATGCAGAGGACACGGGTTCAGCCCTGGTCCAGGAAGATCCCACATGCTGCGGAGCAACTAAGCCCGTGCACCACAACCACTGAGCCTGCGCTCTATCCATGAGCCACAACTACTGAGCCTGCATGCTACAAATACTGAAGCCCGTGCACCTAGAGCCCATGCTCCATAACAAGAGAAGCCACTGCAATGAGAAGCCTGTGCACCACAACGAAGAGTAGCCCCCGCTTGCTGCAACTAGAGAAAGCCCGTGTGCAGCAACGAAGACCCAATGCAGCCAAAAATAAATAAATAAAATAAATAAATAAATAAAATTGTGAAAAAATAAAATTAGATACTCCTCTATTTAAAAAAAAAAGAATCAGATGCTTTTTTCCTTTAAAAAGTTAATAAAAATAATTTATATCACCTTCCAGAATTAATTACTTTAAGATGTTATTGTATAATACTAATAGTTAAAAAGTACTGAGTGATCAGTGTGTTCCAGGCATTATAGTATAGTATTCAGTTTAAATATAATAGTTTGTTTAATATCCCCGGAAATCCTATGATGAAGGTACTATTACGAATCCATTTTACAGGTGAAGAAACAGGAGCAGAGAGATTAATCTGTTGAAGATTACACAGATTTAAGCCCAGACTTTTGACTAAAAGTTTGCATTTCTAAACCATTATAAGTTCTTCTCATACCTTTCTGCAGTTTTCCTTCCTCCTTCCCTCCCTCCTTCTCTCCCTTCCTCCCTTCCCTTTCTAAGCTGGATCACACCAATTTGTTTTTTTCCATTTATCACATTTTCACCTAATTTACTTTGCCAGACATATCCAAATATCCTTAAATATTTCTCTGCAATGTGATTTTTAATGGCTTCTGGTATCCATATATAATATGGTTTAACCATTACTATTTTAATCAGTTTTCTATTATTGGTATTTAGGTTGGCTCAGTTATTCACCTATCATAAATAATATGAGCATCCTTGTACATATTTTTCATTATTTCCTTAGGATAAGTTTCTAAATATGACATTTCCAGGCCTAAGGATAAGACTACTTTAGATACATTTTGGCAAATTACCTTTCAGATAGTTTGTAAAGATTTTTATTTGTACAAGCAATATATGAGAGTGCCTGTAAAACTTTGATGTGTCCCTATATATACATAGAAAATATAATCTAAAGAATGAAAAATTAGCAAGTCACTATTCTTCCAAGTTAAATTAAAATGGTATATGTCCATTTAAAAATTTTATTAATATAGCTTTAAAGGCTTTTTAAAAAATAGTTAAGAAATTTAGTATCTACAGAAATACAAATTATTTTCCAGTGAATAAAATTTCATGCAGAAATATCAAAAGGATGAGAAAATATTCACCTCAATTTAAAGTGAATATTTTTTAAAAGGCTCTTAAATCTCTGACTAAAATGTGATTCGAATCATATTTGGATTTTCAAGGGTGAGGAATCCCATTGCCTAGCACAATGCCTAGCAGAATTGGAATTCAGGAGTTTTTCAGCGATGAAGGAATGAATGAGTAAAAGAAAGCGTGAATTAATTTTTATAACTTCACTTCCTTAACAAAGGCATCCTTTGTTGTCTTTTAAGTTGGGCATATAAAAATATATCTCTGTTCCAGCTCATGTGAAACCTGTCCAAAGTCTACACGTGTGAGCAGAGAGAGGCTGCCAGGATTATCTGGTCAAGGTGGAGTGACTGGTCTAGGCCAGAGCTCTAAAGTGACTCTGTGAAGCGGGGAGGTTTCTAATGGGGACTTCCTGGTATTGCCACATGCTCCTGTGGCGGCCTCTGGAAGCTGGAGCAAGTGTGAGGAGCCCATTATTCTAAACTTATTAATAAAGTGTCATATGTAACTAGGACTGAATAAGCATACATTTCCTGAGATGCTTTATGATATGAATTTCTTCCCTTTAGCACTCAAGTGTAACTGAGTATGTATGTGTGAGTCTAGGTTTTAATCACCTTGCCAGGTTAAGGGCCCTGAGGTCAAAAGTTTGAATAATTTTTGAATTAGATGGATGGTCATTGTAGGGGGTCAAGTATTCAGGGCTATGGGTAATAAGTACCCTTTACCTGGAAAGAATGCTCCACTTCCAACTTAAAGCTTCATGCAGACTTGGGTACAGTATAGTCCATTTTATTATGCATACCTTGTAAGACAAGTCTGAGAACTCTAGAAGCCATGCAAACAATAAGACACCTGAATGGCAAGAGAAGGAAGATGACATTTTACACAATTTTATGCATGTTTTTTCAAAAGTATGGCATCTAATAATAATAATTGTTCTGTAATCAGAATATACTTATTTTACATGTACCTCATTGCTTGCTGGCTAGTGCTACAATGTTAGAAAGTTTACAATGAAGTATTATTTCAGTTTCTTCTCTTACTTTAACAGTCCCACTCTGCCGCACCTCACCCCACCAATCAATTCTCTAAAATAATGGTTCTTCAAAAGACGTCTGGGGGCTGCTGTTGGTTCCTGTGGCTGCCACTGGGGACTATCTTATTGAAAAGCACAAAATACTATTTAAACATTTTAGATTGTATATAGTCAGGGCGGGTAGTGCTCGTTATAGGTCTGAAAAGATTGACAGTACTGCTCCCAAAGATGTGAGGTTAAAACCGGGCTTTATTGGTAGGCCACAGGTAGTGAATTGTGGCTGTGGACTTCTTTTGTTTTAATTAAAAAGTGAATGAGAGAATAAATGAATAAGAAATTTATAGAAAAAATCGAAACCATAATAATACCATTTATTATTTGGCTGTGGCTAAATCTTACAAGATGAGAAATCTATCATGTCTCTGTTTAATTGTCTAGGGGAGTTATATTTTCCTAAATCAAGACATATATTTCCCCCAGACTGTCATATGATTTGAACTTAGACACAAGCTGAGAATTTAGGATACCTTGACAATAATATTTGTTTGTAGGAGAAATAAAAATCCATCAGATTCATCAGAGAGAATGTTAAAGCTCAACTCCTGTGTTATATTTGTTTCAAAAGCAGGTTTGATATCTGCTATTTCAAGGTTTAACATAATTTATTAACATCTGTTGAAATCTGCTGACTTATATTTTCTTTCTTAGAGTGAATGATACAGTACTTAGGTCAGAGCAAAGCATATAACCTCTTTTTAATGTAACTTAAAGTTTTTCCAAAAAAAAAGAAAAAGAAAATTATAATCTCATCAACCAGAGCTAATTTAAGATTTTTTTTTACTGTATACCTTTATTTATATATGTATGTATGTTTTAAAAATGAAACTTAAAAACATAATGGGTATAATGTTTTGTTTTTTTTTAAATTTTTATTTATTTTTCGCTGCGTTGGGTATTCGTTGCTGCACACAGGCTTTCTCTAGTTGCGACGAGCAAGGGCTACTCTTCGTTGTGGTGCACGGGCTTCTCGTTGCAGTGGCTTCTCTTGATGTGGAGCATGGGCTGTAGGCACACGGGCTTCAGTAGTTGTGGCTTGTGGGCTCCAGAGTGTAGGCTCAGTAGTTGTGGCGCACGGGCTTAGTTGCTCCGCGGCCTGTGGGATCTTCCCAGACCAGGGCTTGAACCCGTGTCCCCTGCATTGGCAGGCGTATTCTTAACCACTGCGCCACCAGGGAAGCCCAGACATCATGTTTTTCTAGAAGATATTTTTCAATAGTTATGCACATTGAAATTTCATCTGGATTACTTCCTAGAGGCAGAACAATTGAGATCCAAAATAGAAGTATGCTTACTTTATTTGCTTAGCTGAAATGAAACCATGCACCAAGAATTTAGTAGTCGGGGGGTGATGGTGGTAAAAATTTCAGCCTGAGGACTTCCAGTTTAGTTCAGGCGTACCTCAGAAGTATTGCAAGTTTGGTTCCAGACCACCGCAATAAAGTGAATAGCACAATAAAGCAAGTCACATGATTTTTGTTGTTGCTGTTCGTTTCCCAGTGCATATAAAAGTTATGTTTACATTATTCTGTAGTCTATTAAGTGCAATAGCATTATGTCTAAAAATAACAATGAACATATCTTAATTAAACAATACTTTATTGCTAAAAATTGCTAACCAGCTTTTGAGCTTTTAGTGAGTCATAATCTTTTTGCTGGTGTAGGGTTGTGCCTCATTGTTGTTGCTGCTGATTTATCAGGGTTGTGGTTGCTGAAAGTTGGGGTGGCTCTAGCAATTTCTTTTTTTTTTTTTCCACAGCATGTATGTTTCTTTATCAATAGTAGAAATAGTAGACAAAAAAAAGTTGAAATTCCTCCTTGATCCATGGGCTACAGAATGGATGTTGTGTTAGCAGGCGTGAAAACAACATTAGTCTTATATATCCATCAGAGTTCTTCAATGACCAAATGCATTGTCAATAAGTAGTAATATTTTGAAAGGAATATTTTTTCTGAGCAGTAGGTCTCCACAGACCTTAAAATATTCAGTAAACCAGGCTTCCCTGGTGGCGCAGTGGTTGAGAGTCTGCCTGCCGATGCAGGGGACATGGGTTTGTGCCCTGGTCTGGGAAGATCCCACATGCCACGGAGTGGTTGGGCCCGTGAGCCATGGCCACTGAGCCTGCACGTCCAGAGCCTGTGCTCCACAACAGGAGAGGCCACAACAGTGAGAGGCCCGCATACCGCAAAAAAAAAAAAAAAATTCAGCAAACCATGTTGTAAAGAGATGTGCTGTAATTCAAACTTTGTTGTTCCATTTACAGAGCACAGGCAGAGTAGATTTAGCATAATTCTTAAAGG
This sequence comes from Monodon monoceros, assembly GCF_005190385.1. NCBI lineage: Eukaryota > Metazoa > Chordata > Mammalia > Artiodactyla > Monodontidae > Monodon > Monodon monoceros. The sequence goes on along the minus strand of NW_021703776.1, from coordinate 67,699,259 downwards.
CCCTGTGATTTTCACAATGGTAATTGAGCACTGGCTTCAGCTTAAAGTTACCAGCTGCATTAGCCTCTAACAAGAGACTCACCCTGTCCTTTGAAGTTTTGAAGCCTGGCATGGACTTCTCTCTAGCTATGAAAGTTCTGGATGGCATCTTCTAGTATAAGGCTCTTTCATCTACATTGAAAATCTGTTGTTTAGTGTAGCCACCTTCATAAATTATCTTAGCTAGATCTTTTAGATAATTTGTACAGCTTCTACATCAGCACTTGCTGCTTCACTTTGCACTTTGATGTTATGGAGATGGCTTCCTTCCTTAAACCTCATGAACCAACCTCCGCTAGCTTCAGACTTTTCTTCTGCAGCTTCTTCACCTCTCTCAGCCTTCACAGAATTGAAGAGAGTTAGGACCTTGCTCTGGATTTGGCTTTGGCTGAAGGGAATGTTGTGGCTGGTTTGATCTTCTCTCTAGACCACTAAAACTTCCTCCATATCAGCAATAAGGCTGTTTCACTTTCTTATCATTTGTGTGTTCACTAGAGTAGCACTTTTACTTTCTGTCAATAACTTTTCCTTTGCAGTCACAATTTGGCTAACTGACCTAAGAGGCCTAGCTTTCAGCTTTTCTTGGCTTTCCACGCCCTTTAGTCACTAAGCTTAATCATTTTGAAACAGGAGGGAAGGGGTCAGGGCACAGCCTTTAAAAGGATGACATAGCCCAAGGACACGACGTAAACTGATTAGAACCAAACAGGTCCAAGACGGTGGAAGATTTGACTTCCAGTGGACCTTGAATCTCATTATACGCTCATTGTAATACATTAGCATATGCTAAATGACACACCCACCAGCTCCATAACAGTTCTGAGGCTGACCATCAAAGATCAAAAAGTGTGCAGTGGCCCAATCCTGGAAATCTCTGCCCCTTCCCCAAAATAACTGGAATACTTCTCCAACTCATTAGCCTATGAAATTACCTGCCCCTATAAAAACTGACAACCCCATACCCTGGTGCCTCTCTCGCCTTCTGTGATGGCCCACACTCTGTCTATGGAGTGTGTTTCTCTCTAAATAAATCCACTACCTATCACTTTGTCTCTCACTGAATTGTTTCTGCCATGAGACATCAAGAACCTGAGCTTCAGTAAGTCCTGAGACCAGGTATGTGATCTCAGTTAAAAGAATGTGGGTTCAAGTCCTGGTGCATGGGTTCAAGTCCCAATCTGAGTTTCATGGTTTTAATTTCTAGCTTCTGATTTAAAGTGAGATACCTATAACTCTTCCTTTCACTTGAACACTTATTGTAGGGGTATTGACTGGCCTAATTTCAATATTGTTGTGTCTCAGGGAATGGGAAGGCCGGAGTGGGGGGAATGACCAGTCAGTGGAGCAATCAGAACACACACAACATTTATTGATTAAATTTGCTGTTTTATATGGACACAGTTTGTGGTGCCCCCAAACAATTATGATAACAACGTCGAAGATTACTGACCACAGGTCACCATAACAAGTATTACAAATGAAAAATTTGAAATATTGCTAGGATTATCAAAATGTGACACAGAGACACGAAGTGAGCATATATTGTTGGAAAAATAGAGCTGATAGACCCTTGATGCAGGGTTGAAACAAGCCTTCAATTTGTAAAAACAAAATATCTGTGAAGCACAATAAGTGAAGAGCAATAAAAAAAGGTATGCCAGTTTTTAAAAGGAAAAACATTCAGGGCAATAAGCAAAGGCTTAATCTTATCTTGAATCTTATGGAAAGGATGTTGTACTTGATTTTGTTTCCCTTTGTCCTGTTGTTGCTGTAGTCATCATTATCATCTTATTTGTTGACTGGTATCATGCACTATTAAGAATGTTTCCTGGATCCTCTGATTTAATTCTCATATGAGAACCCTATGAGGTGGGTGGTACTGCAATCCCCACTTTATAGATGTGGAAATCAGGTTTAGAAACGTTAAATAGTTTGTTTCAGGTAATCTGGCTAGTAAGCAAGTGGAGCCCAGTTTTGAACATAGTTTTCTGTCTTTAGAGCAAGGGCTATCCAAAAGATTTATCTAAGTTGTTTGATTTTTTTTTTCTTTTCTTTCCTTTTTTCAGTTATACATATACATGTGTCTATTCTTTTTCAAATTCTTTTCCCATTTATGTTATTACAGAACATTGAGCAGCGTTCCCTGTGCTATATAGTAGGTCCTTATTGGTTATCTATTTTAAATACAACAGTGTGTACACGTCCAAAAGACTTATCTAAGTTGTTTGATTTTTAATCCTAGTGCTCCACAGTAGAAGCTAAGGAATTGATTGTGTGAGAATGTAAATCACTGAAGTAAAGAAGGGCAGAGTTGCTTTTGGGTTTATTTTCTTCTTTATTGGTAATCCCAATGACTAGCAGTGTTTTCCCCCTTGCTGCTGGAAATCTCCTTGACTGCAAGCAGGAACATCTGATACAGTCACACATTTTGAGATACAGGTAGAAACTCCTAGATTGGACAGGTTGTGGAGGAAAGGGAACCCTCCTACCTTGTTGGTGGGAACGTAAATTGGTGCAGCCACCATGGAAAACAGTATGGAGGTCCCTTAAAAAATTAAAAATAGAGTTTCTGTATGATCCAGCACTCCCACTGCTGGGCAAATATTTGGAGAAAACTCTAATTCGAAAAGATACATGCATCCCAATGTTTATAGTAGCACTATTTACAATAGCCAAGACATGGAAGCAACCTAAATGTCCATCAACAGATGAATGGATAAAGAAGATGTGAGATATATATATATATATATATATATATATATACACACACACACACACAGGCGTGCGTGTGCGTGCATGCACACATACACACAAAGATATATTACTCAGCCATAAAAAAGAATGAAATAATGTCATTTGCAGCAACATGGATGGACCTAGAGATTATCATACTAAGTGAAGTAAGTCAGAAAGAGAAAGACAAATATCATATAATATCACATATGTGGACTCTAAAATATACAAATGAACTTACATACAAAACAGAAACAGACTCACAGACATAGAAAACAAACTTATGGTTACCAAAGGGGAAGGGGCGGGGAGGGATAAATTAGGAGTTGGGATTAGCAGATACAAACTACTACATGCAAAATAGATAAACAATAAAGTCCTACTGTATAGCACAGGGAACTATATTCAGTAAGAATACATTCAGTTTTATATATATGGAAAATAATCTGAAAAAAATATATAACTGACTCAATTTGCCATATACCAGAAACTAACACAACATTGTAAATCAACTATACTTCAATTAAAACAAAAAAAGAAACTCCTAGATTAAATATTCTCTGAGGTTTGTTACTTCAGAAAACATTGTTATTTTCAGTTGGTTATAATTTTGACGTAATCTCTGGGAATCTAGGATTTAAAATATTAACAACATGACAAGAAAATATGGACTCTTTGGTTACATTGGGTTCCCAAAGTTTATGACTTTTAATTTAGATTGCATGTGTATACCTTTGGTTTGAAAAGATTGCTTTCTCTGTCTGAAGCAAACTGCCCTTCCACAGGGAAAAACAAGTTGTAAAATTTCCAAGAAATAACATGGTTTACTAATTTTTCTAAAATTGCATCATCCAAATGAAGTTTTCTTCATTTCTTATATAAAATTTTCATTTTGAAGTTAGTGCATTATTTTTCTTCTGAAAAGTTGTTTTAGAAAACTCAGGAAGTAAAGTGTACTTATTTTTTTAAAAAATTTTAATTGAAGTACAAACAACTATGGTTTTTATAGTGCTATAGGAACAGTTTCCCAATTACAGAAAGTTTCTCTTTATGAAAAGTGTTATTCATATTCATAAGTGTTATTTACATTTACAAATGAATTGTAAAGAAAATTTTATTCTGTTTTGATTAGCATTATCTTATTATGGCTACTAAGAAAGCACTGTCCAACTTTATTCCTAATGCTTAAATTGCCTACATGATGCAACACAAAAAATTTCTTAATGAACTTACTCATCCAGAGTATATTTTCTTGGAAGATGTATACATTGTTTATTTTTAAAAAAATAAATAATTAATTAATTTTTGGCTGCGTTGGGTCTTTGTTGCTGCACGTGGGCTTTCTCTAGTTGCGGCGAGCAGGGGCTACTCTTCATTGTGGTGTGCGGGCTTCTCATTGCAGTGGCTTCTTTGTTGCAGAGCACGGACTCCAGAGCGCAGGCTCAGTAGTTGTGGCGCACGGGCTTAGTTGCTCTGAGGCATGTGGGATCTTCTCAGACCAGTGCTCGAACCCGTGTTCTCTGCATTGGCAGGCAGATTCTTAACCACTGTGCCACCAGGGAAGTCCAAGAGATGTATACATTGTTTAGATAACGTACATTGCTTGGGAAACATCTTAGTTAAATATGCTTTCAAACACCTTTAATCTTTTAAACTTCAAAGCATAGAAATACTATTTTCCAGCCACTGTTCTGGGATTGGGCATACAAAAATGAATAAAGTTTGGTTCCTGCAACTGAGAAACTTACAGTGAAAGAGTCATATGTATAGGCCCATACCTGTAATAAGGTTTTAAGAGCTATCCCTGAAGTTTACCTAAATTGCTCAGGGAGCACAGGTGGGGGAATGATTAATTTAGCCTTGTGGAGGAGAGGAAAGGTAAAAGAAAACTATTGTTTCCTTTGTAAAAATCAAACAAGGTCTTCCAGGTGTTGACTAATGATTCTAATATTTTACTTCTTGAAATTAGACGTGCGTCCTTCTGGGTTTTTTTTCCCCTACATAAATCTTTTGTTTACAATGCATTACCTTTTGGTTCTAACAATTAACATTAGAAAAGTTGGTAGATGATTGATTCTGTAAGGGAAAGATAAATGCAAGTGTCAAGATTTGAGTCTATAGGGATTATTCGGTCCCTAACCATGGAGCACCAGGATGTAATTTCCTAATTTCTGCAAGGGAACTTCAAGTTTTGTTGTGTTTTGTTTTAAGGCTTCACAGAGAAGTCACCATCATCTGAGCTGGGCTTTGAAAGATAAACAGAATTTTTCCAAGTAGGGAAAAGGCATTCTGGGAAGAGGGAAAGTCTGGTGATAGGTGACTCGGAGAGAGAAGTTGAGAAGGACTCAAGAGTTTTCTAGTATGGGGGATAAGGTGAGTGGTGATACTGTTAACTAAGGAGGAGAGTATAGAAGTATATTTTGGGGCTAGGATGGAATATGGTCTCTGTTTTGGGCATGTTGATTTGGGGAGTCTTTGGAAATTTCATTAATTGATTTTTAAAAAATTATTTCCACTAAAATTTATTAACATCCTTACTTGCCCACGTATCAAGAACACAGACATAAGAAATAATCTATTCTCAAAATGCTTATGGACTCTTGGAGAGAGAGAGAATCCAATAATTATAATATGTGCTTAAAACTGCTATGATAGCAGCAGTCACAGGTTTTGATGGGGAACTTGGGAGTTTTGATCACCTAATGGAGACTGAAGATGGGAATGGGGAGGAGAGATAAAGAGTGATAGGAAAGAATTCCTATGAGATTGCCTCATGGAATTCAAGTTTTTTTTTTTTCTGGATTTTAATCTTTAATATCTAACATTATATTGCTTTAGGACATGTTTTCCCTGAACCAGGAACAGAATGCTAATTATATAAAAATATACACATAGAAAAAGTAGTTCTCCATTTTCCCAGGGAAAAAACAGTAACTTCTAGAACACTCAAGTGTTTTGTTTTAATTATAAAGTCTTGGTCATCTCATTTATTAGCTCTGTAACATACATATTTAAATTAAAAATTATTAGACAACCGTTACAACTTATAAATGTAAGGTGCCATTACTGAGTAAATAGAGTCTCCTGTGAGTGGATGTGTCCCTTCTCCCGCCCACTAACAAGGCAGTAATATGGTTAGTTTAATTTTATGAGTACATGATCCATCGCTGCAAACACTAATTCTCGTCTCCACCCTGTGCTTATCTGTGCAAGTGTATGAGCTGGTTAGATCGCACGGGCAACCTCTCTAACTTCAACAGCAAGAGGAGCTGGGCTTGGGCTTTCGGTGCAGACTAATTGTGTCTGTCTGAATCAAGTGATCTGACCTATACTCGGTAGCAAGCACTCTTCGAACTGCTTCCTCAAAGGCCGCTGTGACATTCGTGGCATCTTTTGCACTTGTTTCAAAGTAAGGATGGTCGCTGTTGTCCCAGCACCAGGCTTGAGCTTCTTCTGCAGACACCTGCCGCTCGCTGATGTCAACCTTGTTACCCAAAATCACAAAAGGAAAGCTTTCGGGCTTTGTCACATCCGCATAATATATGAATTTTTTCTTCCAGTTACTCAAGTTCTGGAAGCTTTGAGAATCATCGACGCTAAAAGTAAGCAGGCAACAGTCAGAACTTCTGTAAAATGGCGTCCTCAGACTTCTGAATCACTCTTGACCGGCCGTGTCCCAAATCTGTATGGTAACAAAATGTCCGTCCACCTCCAAATCTTTATTTAAAAATTCCACACCTATTGTATAGAAGAGCTGGGTATCCAACTTATTAGACACATATCTGTTCATTAGAGAACTCTTCCCAACTCCACCATCTCCAAGGAGAATTACTTTAAAAAACAGTGATTTTCCTGCCATTTTTAATCTCAACATCTCTGATTTCAGAACCCTTAATTGTTCAGTTCAGATATCATCAGTATCTCTAGGGCTGTCGGGAAGATCCACTTGGGCACGGACCGCAGGAAAAGCCGTTCACCACTGTGCCAGGCTCATTATAGGAGTGCAGGGAGTTTCTCGCGGCCACACGGAGGAAGCCCGGGAGCTCCGGGCCAGCCCGTCCGGGTGCAGTGAGGAAAGAGAGAAGGTCGAGGACCCGGCGCGCAGGAGGCATCGGCGGCACTGCCCGGGTCCGACTGCAGTTGCTCCCGTCCAGCACCGAGGGAACAACGTGGCGACGGGGCGGGGCCCTTAAGTGTTGTTTTGAAGTATGAGTTAAACAGATTGTGGGAAGAGGGAAAGAGGGGTAACATTTCAGGCAGGAATTTTGCTTAGATGATGCCTTGGGAGTGTGAGGAACTAACCTGTGTATAGGGAGCATTGCTTGTGGTTTAGTGTTAACTTGCAGGAACTATGTAAGTGGGGATTGGTAGGGTCCTGCAGATCATATGTCTCTTGATTTTTATGTTGAAGACAGTCATGTTGGTAGTGTCAGGAAGCTAGTGAAGGATTTTAAGTAGGGGAATGGCTTGATCAAATTTGATGCCCAGCAACCAGTTAGAATTATGTTCTAGAATTTCAGAAATGCAGTTGGCGGGTAGGGTATAAATTTAACTAGGGGTCACAATAATGGATAAAGCGCTTCCTGTTTAGATGTGGAGACAGGTTAATAAAACTGACATCACAGTATGCGAAGTGTTGTAGTATGCAGTGCTCTGTATTGAGTATAGAGGAGGAAGTGATTTGGGACTTCACTTTTAACAGTCATAGGTATATGGGTGGTATTTGCAACTGAGAATATTGATGATCTTTTCTAAGGCAATAATATAAAGCAGAGATGAAAGAACTGATGGTAGAATTCCAGAAGAAAGCAGCCTTCATAGGATAATGGTTAAAGAAGAATCATCTAAAGCTATGATGTTAGCACTGTGGGCTACAACTGATTTGTAGGTTGCAAATCAATAATAGTGGATGGGAAATTAATATGGTTGGCTATAGACAGAATTTTAAAAATATGGATTAAGAGACAAAGAAAATATCAGGGTGTATGAAGTAAAGGTAATTATTATTTTGTGGCATTTTGTTCAGATGTGTGTATTCGTGCATGTGTGTATTGGGTAAAGTGTAAAATGTCTTTCTTATTAAGAGTTGTAATCACAAACTTTTGAAAAACAATAAAAGACACTAAGGAAGAGCAGTTGGAAATAATTAAATAACTTTTGTTCTTCACTACTCTGATGGCAAGGAAAAGAAATGGACCCAGAGCAAGTGCAGTAGAAAGGAGATTTTCTCTTTATGTGCAGGTGGTCTCCCCCAGGCCGCCTTTGCCACAGCAGTTATGTAGGAAGAGAAATACAAAGAAATAAGGGGAAAGGACTTGCAAGATACAGAACTCAAAGACAGAGAGGGAGAGGAAGAAATAGAGAATATGAATGGGAAATATGGGTGAGAAAGAATAAACCCTTATGGAAGCGTGACTTTCAGCTTAACCCTACTGTGTGATGGCAAAAGCTCCATACCCTAGCACCATGGCCCAACAAAGCCCCTTGGATTTATCCTGCCATATCAGCTCTGTTCCTTATTAGGGACAGAGCCAGAGGAGGAACCTGGGGAAAGGGTACAAAACTACCTCTAATTAAAGTTGTGATTTAGTAATATCAATAATAGAAGTTATTGAGAGCTTAACTATGGGCTAAGAACTATTCTAAGCACTTTAAATGCATGATCTCACCGAATAAGTTAATATTTGTAAAGCCCTTAGAACAATGTCTTGCACGTGGTAAGTACTCGGCAAATATTGGCTATTATTATTATTTAATTATTAATTAGAGAATAGTTACTAAATATCACCATTTTACTAGTAAGGAAATAGGAGTATAATAAAGTTAAGTAACTTAAGATTTTATAGTTATAAAGAAATAGAATCATGCACTTTTGAGTTGGAGGTGACAGACTGACTAGTATAGGTGCATGAAGTTATATGATGACTGGTGCTTGAAATATGATGGTAGAGAGGAGACAAGATGGGCCATAACTGAAAGATATTATGAAAAGAAAATCCCTTTAGCTTGGTGACTGGTTGGATATGAAGTAAAAAGATAATTAAGATTTTAAGTTGGTTGACTGGGAAAATGGTAAATAAGGATGTAAGAAAATAAGGAAGAAAATTGTTTTGGTAGGAAATGATGACAAATTCCATTTAATCATGTTGAATTTTATGTCAGATAGTCAAGTGATGATTAGCAGGGAATTCAAAACTAAAGTTAGAGATATTTAGGCATTATCACATAAAGGAGTCACATAAAGCAGAAGCTGTAGAAGGGTTTGAGACCCCCAAGGATAACCAATATTTTTTGGCCACAAAAAATCTGGGGAGTCAAAAATAAGATCATGATAATAGCCCCCATGCAAAATTTCCACAGCTTTGCCCATATCTGCTTTGTAGAACCTACAAGTAATACCAGGAATCTTTAAAAAAGAGTATGTCACTACTGCTCCAGGGATGGGCTGTTGTCTGGCATGCACTGTTTTCCTCGCTCCTGCCCTGGTTGCTGTGGCTGTGTCTCCTCTTGTGGCCACCATCTGTGAAGGTGGAGCGCCTCAGCTGTGGTTTGGTACCTTTCCCACCACCGCAGAAATTGCTGTTTCCCCTATGACATTCTCAGAGACCCTGGAGGGTCAATGGTGATAAAACTTTCCTACTTTTTCTCATTCTTTTGTCCACCCTCAGGTTTCAGACTTGATATCCATTGGCTTTTTCTGCACCCCTGTCCAGGTGACAGGTATGTTGGCTTTATGGCTCCTCAGTCAGTTTTTTACGCCTAGATGATTCCTGACCTTCAGATGAATTCTTACATGAAATGTTTCTCAGTTTTTGCCCCATCAATCCTTAGGCACATCTAGACTTGTCTGAATCCTAAGGTGAAGGTTACTTATTAGCCTTAAACTGGAGCCAGGACCCTTGTTGCATGCTCTCTGGAGAAAAGAGAGGTCAAATTGGCAAATTCCCATATTTTCCAAGATTATCCCATCACTCGTTTCTTCTGGTCCCTTTACTTCTTCATATGGGTGTTTTCCTGGTTGATTTGAGATTATTTCTTCTTTTCTCCAGATGGAACGATAATGTGTACTTACTGTGGAATTAGATCCTATCCGAATATTTTGTTGGGAGGTTTGATTCACTTTTTCCTTTTAATTCTTCTTACAGGTTTCCATGCTCTTTGTTGGAGTTTAGTAAAGATTTGAATATCTATCACGTTTTCCTTTCAAATAAGTATTGGTAATATATATATTTTTTCTGGTTCTCTGTGAAGAATCCCAATGAGCCTTTTTGAAAACTCATCATTTGCAGTTATTTTAGAACAGCAATTTGTTGAAAGCTACCATATTAGAAATGTTTTATTGCACTGCACTACAGCTATGAAGTGCAAGGAACCATGAAGATTGAAAAATACAAATGATAGATGTGTCTCTTTCATCTTATTTTTTAGCCTTCTTTGAATCCTGGGGGGAGCCAGTCATCTGATGTGGTGCTTTTGAACCACTGGAAAGTGAGGAATTTTGAAGTACAACGTGGTGACATTGTGTCATTAGTGTAAGTAAATCAGAAACATACTATATTCATATATAAGATTATTTATAATTATCTGATTTAACTAGTAATTCACTGTTTATACCATATTGTCAATTATTAAATTAATAGGTCCATTTAAAATATTGATATAATGCATTTTTCAAAATCAATTTTGAAATGTAACAGTGCTATAAGAAAGGATTTTTCTTTTATACTTAAAATATATCATTTGACTGATATACCTGGATTTGGTAGAACGTGTTTAATGAAATGTTGATTAGAAATTATTATATTGATGATCTAGAGTACATGAACTTGGTATTTTGAAATTCCACGTTTTGGAAGCAACTGTTAAGTTACTCTCATGGTTTATTAGCTTGTGTAGCTACAAAATATTTCTAGACGATGATAATTGTGACATGAAATTCAGTGGCATTTATATATATCGGTAATTTAACTGAAAAAAGGAAGTTTGGAAGACTAGTAGACTGGAGGCTTTTGTATGGGACCAAAAGGTGGCACTGTTTCTCTGTTAAAGTATTAAGACTGGTCCAGAACAAAAATTTCATAGTGTAGAAAAGAAATGTCAAAATGTACATAACTGACGTAATGATAGTCCTAGTACATGCTTGAGATTTGTTTGTTCATTTTAAAAGTAAATTTACATTGAGAAGACTGCAACAGAACTTGCCTAATTTCTGCTGGTTTCAGCTACTTATAAAAATGTTTTAATATGATTCCCTGTTATGCCAGTTAGTGCTTTGGGGTGGCAATTAATGTAGCAATTACTGTTACTTGTTTAGTGATAGTAAAAATCCTCCTGTTTGGTGAAGACTTCCAACTTATAGTTCTGATTCTTGAATTGGAATGATTGTTTTTTGTTGGGTGATAATTTATAATTGGTAAAAGCAAAATGTTATCTACTGGTTCATACTTACCTTTGGCTAGTACTTTGTGGAAGTAGATATTTTCTAAATGTGTCTCAGTCAAACCTGTTGTACCAAGATTTGAAAACATATTAAGTAAATCTGGTAAGTAACTAATGAAATAAATTTGAGTGAAGTTTTGTATGGCAGCCATCCAAGGATGGGAATTAAATGCTTCTCATGTTCTTGAGTGCTTTCTTTAATATTAACCTACTCTTTGGAGTATACTTTTATTTTGTCATTCAGGGAACTGTTTCTGCAACCTCCTTAACAACCTTTCCATGCTGGGTTAGCCTGTCGTGCACTCATTATTTTTTTGCCTTTGGTTTGACAAGGTTACATCCTCGCTTAGTGGTGGAGAGGATACCCACCCAAGTGAAAGAGGTCACACTATAAGCAGACAATCGTGCAGTAACTTTTTTCTATGAGAAACATACTGACTATCTCTAACCAAGTGAATTTGAATAGGTAGTTGGGAAAAAAAAAAGGCTCCTTAAAATTCAGGGTTGCATGGGTCCATAACAGTACCCTAGCATATTATAGACTATGTAAAAAAGAGAACACTATTCATTTACGTAAATATTAAAGTAATTGATATTTATTATATAAATTAATTTCAGAAATAGTGTATTCAAATTAAGGTTGATATACTGAATTGTAGCTACTTCGGTTGAACTGTATTTTTTTTTTTTTTTAAACATCTTTATTGGGGTATAATTGCTTTACAATGGTGTGTTAGTTTCTGCTTTATAACAAAGTGAATCAGTTATACATATACATATGTTCCCATATGTCTTCCCTCTTGCGTCTCCCTCCCTCCCACTCTCCCTATCCCACCCCTCCAGGCTGTCACAAAGCACCGAGCTAATATCCCTGTGCCATGCGGCTGCTTCCCACTAGCTATCTACCTTCCTACGTTTGTTAGTGTGTATATGTCCATGACTCTCTCTCGCCCTGTCAAAGCTCACCCTTCCCCCTCCCCATATCCTCAAGTCCGTTCTCCAGTAGGTCTGCGTCTTTATTCCTGTCTCACCCCTAGGTTCTTCATGACATTTTTTTCTTAAATTCCATATATATGTGTTAGCATACGGTATTTGTCTTTTTCTTTCTGACTTACTTCACTCTGTATGACAGACTCTAGGTCTATCCATCTCATTACAAATAGCTCAATTTCGTTTCTTTTTAAGGCTGAGTAATATTCCATTGTATATATGTGCCACATCTTCTTTATCCATTCATCCGATGATGGGCACTTAGGTTGTTTCCATCTCCGGGCTATTGTAAATAGAGCTGCAGTGAACATTTTGGTACATGACCCTTTTTGAATTTTGATTTTCTCAGGGTATATGCCCAGTAGTGGGATTGCTGGGTCATATGTTAATTCTATTTGTAGTTTTTTAAGGAACCTCCATACTGTTCTCCATAGTGGCTGAACCAATTCACATTCCCACCAGCAGTGCAAGAGTGTTCCCTTTTCTCCACACCCTCTCCAGCATATATTGTTTCTAGATTTTTTGATGATGGCCATTCTGACTGGTGTGAGTTGATATCTCATTGTAGTTTTGATTTGCATTTCTCTAATGATTAATGATGTTGAGCATTCTTTCATGTGTTTGTTGGCATTCTGTATATCTTCTTTGGAGAAATGTCTATTTAGGTCTTCTGCCCATTTTTGGCTTGGGTTGTTTGTTTTTTTGTTATTGAGCTGCATGAGCTGCTTGTAAATTTTGGAGATTAATCCTTTGTCAGTTGCTTCATTTGCAAATATTTTCTCCCATTCTGAGGGTTGTCTTTTGGTCTTGTTTATGGTTTACTTTGCTGTGCAAAAGCTTTGAAGTTTCATTAGGTCCCATTTGTTTATTTTTGTTTTTATGTCCACTACTCTAGGAGGTGGGTCAGAAAGGATCTTGCTGTGATTTATGTCATAGAGTGTTCTGCCTATGTTTTCCTCTAAGAGTTTGATAGTGTCTGGCCTTACATTTAGGTCTTTAATCCATTTTGAGCTTATTTTTGTGTATGGTGTTAGGGAGTGATCTAATCTCATACTTTTACATGTACCTGTCCAGTTTTCCCAGCACCATTTATTGAAGAGGCTGTTCTTTCTCCACTGTACATTCCTGCCACCTTTATCAAAGATAAGGTGTCCGTATGTGCGTGGGTTTATCTCTGGGCTTTCTATCCTGTTCCATTGATCTATCTTTCTGTTTTTGTGCCAGTACCATACTGTCTTGATTACTGTAGCTTTGTAGTATAGTCTGAAGTCAGGGAGCCTGATTCCTCCAGCTCCTTTTTTTGTTCTCAGGATTGCTTTGGCTATTCGGGGTCTTTTGTGTTTCCATACAAATTGTGAAATTTTTTGTTCTAGTTCTGTGAAAAATGCCAGTGGTAGCTTGATAGGCATTGCATTGAATCTGTAGATTGCTTTGGGTAGTAGAGTCATTTTCACAATGTTGATTCTTCCAATCCAAGTACATGGTATATCTCTCCATCTATTTGTATCATCTTTAATTTCTTTCATCAGTGTCTTATAATTTTCTGCATACAGGTCTTTTGTCTCCTTAGGTAGGTTTATTCCTAGATATTTTATTCTTTTTGTTGCAATGGTAAATGGGAGTGTTTTCTTGATTTCACTTTCAGATTTTTCATCATTAGTATATAGGAATGCCAGAGATTTCTGTGCATTAATTTTGTATCCTGCTACTTTACCAAATTCATTGATTAGCTCTAGTAGTTTTCTGGTAGCATCTTTAGGATTCTCTATGTATAGTATCATGTCATCTGCAAACACTGACAGCTTTACTTCTTCTTTTCTGATTTGGATTCCTTTTATTTCCTTTTCTTCTCTGATTGCTGTGGCTAAAACTTCCAAAACTGTGTTGAATAGTAGTGGTGAGAGTGGGCAACCTTGTCTTGTTCCTCATCTTAGTGGAAATGCTTTCAGTTTTTCACCATTGAGGATGATGTTTGCTGTGGGCTTGTCATATATGGCCTTTATTATGTTGAGGAAAGTTCCCTCTATGCCTACTTTCTGCAGGGTTTTTATCATAAATGGGTGTTGAATTTTGTCGAAAGCTTTCTCTGCATCTATTGAGATGATCATATGGTTTTTCTCCTTCAATTTGTTAATATGGTTTATCACATTGATAGATTTGCGTATATTGAAGAATCCTTGCATTCCTGGAATAAACCCCACTTGATCATGGTGTATGATCCTTTTAATGTGCTGTTGGATTCTGTTTGCTAGTATTTTGTTGAGGATTTTTGCATCTATGTTCATCAGTGATATTGGCCTGTAGTTTTCTTTCTTTGTGACATCTCTGTCTGGTTTTGGTATCAAGGTGATGGTGGCCTCGTAGAAGCAATTTGGGAGTGTTCCTCCCTCTGCTATATTTTGGAAGAGTTTGAGAAGGACAGGTGTTAGCGCTTCTCTAAACGTTTGATAGAATTCACCTGTGAAGCCATCTGGTCCTGGGTTTTTGTCCAGTTGTCTCTTGATGGGCATTTGGATTGCTTCCATGTCTTGGCTGTTGTAAATAGTGCTGCTATGAACATTGGGGTGCATGTATCTTTTTGAATTAGAGTTTTTGTCTTTTCCGATATATGCCCAGGAGTGGGATTGCTGAATCATATGGTAGCTCTATTTTTAGTTTTTTAAGGAGCCTCCATATTGTTTTCCATAGTGAGTACACCAATTTACATTCCCACCCACAGTGTAGGAGGGTTCCCTTTTCTCCACACCCTCTCCAGCATTTATTGTTTGTAGACTTTTTGTTGATAGTCATTTTGATTGGTATGAGGTGATACCTCATTGTAGTTTTGATTTGCATTTCTCTAATAATTAGTGATGTTGAGCATCTTTTCATGTGCCTCACAACATTTTTAATATTTACTGACTTTATCATTTTCCAGTCACTGGGCTTAGTTCTACATTCATTTTTATTTAATCCTCATTAAAATAAACCCCAGTAAAGTAGGGACTGTTGTTATTCCTATTTTATAGATGAGAACACTGAGGTACAGAGAGGTTAAGTAACTTGCTTGTGAACGTACAGCTGGCTGGTAAATGGAAGAGCGAAGGTTTGAAGGGCTTCCCATCAAATCCAGCGTTCTTTACTGTCAAACTATAAAGCCTCTGTATACTGTGGTGATGGTTTGGTTGAGGATACTTACTCATTCTTAGCAAAGAAGTCATGCAGACCCTTGTATCTCTGCATCTATCAGATTATCCCCGTTTCTGTAATGAAATTTCTGATACAGTGGTTCCTGAAATGTCTCTTTATTAATAGCAATAATACTTTATTATGAACATACAGTCTGCATACAGTTTTGACAGCTGGTTTGCAACATGCTAAACTAATTGCCATTTTCTTGCAACATGCTAAACTAATTGCCATTTTCTGACTGTGATGGCTACGTCTGTAGCAGTAAATATGACCAAAGAGTTATGAAGAATTGAGCCAGGGAAATAGATGAAATAGAATAGAACCCTTGGGGGCGGGGGAAAGGTGCTAGTTCGTTCGTGTCTTGAGCGCTTATAAATCTTTAAAGGTCCCTTGACCCACCAAGGGAAATTAATTGCAGTCTGCTAAAATACGAAATTCATGTTTTGAAACAAATGCCCAGGGCAATGATAATAATGAATAATGACCTATAATTGTATAAAAGCCAGTTAATCTGTTGAGCTGGGAGAACATAATTGTGATTACTAGTGTGATACTAGTCTATCTATACTTATTCCTAGTTTTTTTTTTGGTTTAGAGCCAAATTTTTTTTTTTTGAGTTTGTAGTTAATATCATGCATTTCAGGAGCACAAATTTAGAAATAACATGACTTTCAAAGAAAGGTTCTATAGGTAGGAAGAAGTGCCTAGGTTTTTGTTTTTTGTCTTTAATTGATAGTAAAAATGCTGGAGAGTGAAATCCTGGGCTGCAATTTGTTTTGATGAGAGATTTGGTTTTTGGCACTTTCAATTACACATAATAATTTGCATTCGTTACAAAGTATATTTACAAATAATACTTAAAAAATGAGACAATGTAAGTATTGTTGCTATTGTCTGATATAGATTAAACTGATTTTATAAATACTCTTCAGAGGCATACAGAAAGTTGGTGCCCTTAAGGTAGTCCTTTAAAAGCAATTTCCTTTCTTGAGTAGGATAAACTGCCTTCACAATTTTTATACATTTAATTATACAATAAAACCTTTTCTTAGCCCAGGCTCAAATTATAGCATAGAAATGTTTCAGTGATCATAAATTTCAATTTTGAATTATTGAGATTTTATGGCAATGTAACTATAGGAGATATCCATAGCTTCTGCTCAACCCATTTCATAAATCTTATATGCTTTGAGAGATGACTAGACGTTGTCAAAGAACAAAGTTATACATGCAGCATTCTTTGAAATAGTGGGTACTTAACGTAACTTATTGTGAAAAAAATCCAGTCTCTGTGAACACTATTACCCTATTTAAAAAAAAAGTGCAAGACAGCATTTACAATGAAGGTGCTCCCAAATGCTCCCAAATACACCTTTTATGTTATACATAAGGAGTCAGCTTGAACTATTAAGGAGAAACATTTGAATATAAGTTGAAATAATAATTCTAACAGAGAAATAATTGAAAAATTTAAGAAGTAAATGGTTTAGCTTTCAAGCAGAAGATAAAACTATCCCATAGGTATGTCAACCTGTCTTTAATACTTTTGGAACCAGTAAGATATGGATGCATACATAAAGCGAGGCCATTAAGATCACCAACATCTGATCTCCACTTTCAGGTATGATAGATTAGTTTATTTCAAGCTAAGGCCCATACTGAAAAAATGAGAAAGCTATATTAAAAAGAGTATCTACAGGCATTGTAGTACTACCAAAGGGCAAAGATCCCAGAGTGAAGAGAAACACACTGAGGTGAGCCCTGTATTCAGCGCCACTTTTCACCTTGGGTTATTTGTCACTTAATGACAGTACGGGCTGTGAGGCTGAGAAGCCAAGCAGCGGCAGCTAAGATGGGAGATGCTGGGTGTAATTTTTGGCAGTTTCACATTGCTAAGAGGTCACAAACTAGAATTCAGGGAGGAAGATGCAGGACCCTGGTAAAACACTCTAAACTTTTAATTGGGACCCCTGAAGGGCTACATCCTAGGAGTTACAGAGAACTAGAAATAGACTATTAAGTTACAAAAATTGAAATGCAGCCTCTGATAAACTCAATTGATTTTAAGGTGATCTGCCTTTACTTTAACTCTCTGTCATTGCCAGAAACAAGAGACATCATGCAGAGTCTCTGTAAGTTTTAAACACAGTACCTGACATTCTATAAAAATAAACCATGCCTATTGCAAGCCAGGACCAAGATTAAAAAAATATAAAACAACAATCATTAGAAACATTCTCATAGTGTTCTAGCTTTTGGAATTATCAGACATGGGCTATAAAATAATTATAATCAATATATTAAAAAAATTGATGAAAAGATGGATTTCATTAGAGAATCAGAATCTAGAAAAAGAATTGAAAGGAATTCTAGAAATGAAAACTAGTATAACTGAAGTGAAGGACTCAGTAGATGAGTTTAACAGCAAATTAGACACAGCTGTGGGGAGGATCGTGAACTGGTTGATAGGTCAGTTAGAAAATATTTAGGCCATGGGTGAGGGGAATAGCCTGAATAAATAAAGGCTAAGAATTTTGTAGAACTCATGAAAGATATCAACCTAAAGAATCAAGAAGTACTACAAATCCTATCAGGATAAATACAGTGAAAAACCACAATCAGGGCACAGGGTAGGTAGTCAAACCACTGAAAACCAAAAAAAAGAGAAACCTCTTAAAAGGAAAAAAAAGATATTAACCTTCAAAGAAGCAAAAATAATAGCTGACTTTTCAATTGGGGGGATACAGGAGAGAACTGAATGACATCTTTAAAGTGCTAAAGGAAAAAAAAAATCCCAACCTAGAATTTTGTACCTATTGGAACTATTCTGCAAAAATGAAAGAGAAATATACTCTTTTTCAAACAAACCCTCAGTACATGCTCCATTGTCTATAGGACTTTACTTACAAAACAAAGTATTAAGAATTTCAAGATAGCACCTGAAGAGCATTAATTAAGCCCCAAGTGTGGGGCTTTTCTGAGTCCAGGCCCATGGGTGATTGCACTGGTTATGTCCCTACGAAGCTGGCCCTGTGATTGGACCTAAGCAGGGCCAAGCTGAGCCATTCCTGGAGATGGACGTATAAATGTTAGGGGTGAAAATTTACATTTTTGTTAGAGTTGTTAAGTTTGAACAATAGGATCTGTTAAAAAAATGTAAATCTTTAAGGTTATGTTAGTAAAACAGGTGCTAAGTGTAGTAGGCAGAATTTTGGTCCTCAAGATTCCATGCCGTAATGCCCAGGACAGTGAATATGATGGGATATTGTGCCCATGAATATGTTACCTTGTACTGGCAAAGGGACTTTGTGGTTGTAATTAAGGTTGACCTTCAGTTGTCAGTGAGGAGGCTAGCCTGGGTTATCCAGGTGGGCCCAATGTAATCTCAGGAGTCCTTAAAAGCAGAGGCAGAGGAGGAAGTTAGGAAGATGCCGTGGAACAAGTCAGAATGATCCAAAGCGGGAGAAAGATTTGATGTGCTTTTGCTGGCTTTGGAGATTCAGGGGCCGTGAGCAGAGGAAAGCAAGCTGCCTCTAGAAACTAAGATGACCTTTAGCCAAAGGCCAGCAAAGAAATGAGGACCTCAGTCCCACACAGAATTGAATTTTGCCGACAACCTAATGATCCTGGAAATGAACTCTCCCCTAGTCTCTAGATAAGGGCCCAGACCAGCCGGCAGCTTGATTTTGGCCTTCTGAGACGCTAAGCAGAGTACCCAGCCGAACCTGCCAGACTTCAGTCCTGGAGAACGGTGAGATTATAAATGGCGGTTGTTTTAATTTTAAACCCCTTTGTTTGTTTTAATTTGTTAGAGTGGCAATAGAAAATTGTGTTAAGCAATGAAAAGATACAAACAGTTATAATACTGCTCTTAGAATGTATAAGGAGATGAACTTTCACAGAAGATTCTTATTAAGCATTTGAAAAACACTTTTATTAAGTTACTTGCCTAACTAATTAAAAGTTATTATTTTCTTTTACATAAAACAAATTTGTAAGCCTCTACCTGCCAGTTCGTTGGTGCAAGAATATAGGAGTAGGCTTCAGGAAATCTTACTACTTTCAGCTGTTATCACTTATTAACTGGCTGAGTGACCTGGGATAGGTTTTCTTAACTATGCTTAGGGTCAAGTCTTAGCACCTGCAAAGTAAGAGGTATAGACTAGTTGATTTCTAAGATCTCTTCCATTTAAAAAATTGCATGAAAATAGTTTTAGAATCCAGATGGAATTGTTAGAGAGCTAGACATAAGAATCAATCCCTCAGAATATTGAAAAAATATTGTTCCATACTTTTGAAGCTGGAGTCAAAATTGATTTTTGTAAAGAACAGAAGCCATGTTGGTACATTAAACAGAAATTTTAGAATAGGTAAGGAGACTTTGAACACCAGAGCTTTTTTAGTCAAAGGGATCAGATGAATAGTGCTTATTAAGGTTGAAATTATTGAAAATCAAAAAATTAAAAGTTGGCAGGTATTTTACAAGAGGATGAGCACAAAATCCTTTCCTTTCTGTTTAAAATTATTCAAAATAAGAAAGCTATAGAAATCTTATTTCTTTATCTCTTGTCGTTTATTCTGGGAGTTGAGTTTTTGGCTCTAATGGTTAATCTTGTTCTGGTTATCTCCATCTCTTTTGTCAACTTCAGATGCATTTCCCACCAGTCAACACTATGCACTTGTTCTTAGAAAAGAAATGATCCTAGATCCCATATTCTGTTTCATAGCTTAGGTCCCGGAAATGTGGAAGAAATCTCAAAATGAAACTTAAATATCACCTTATTTGATCTAAGGTCAGTAGCTACCTTCCCACTTTTTTTTTTTTCCCTTTTACAAAAAAAAAAGGCACTGTTTTGGAGAGGGGGTGGCAGTTCTTGGGAAATGTGTCTGTTGCTGATAAGAAAAGGAAAGGGCTTAAAGCAATAGCCACCAAACTTTATCAGTGTTTTGGAGTTAAGGAAAACATTCTTTCCAAGAAGAACAGGAATACTTTTTTTTCTTTTTTTGGTAATTGTTTATTTATATTAATGAGACGCCTCAATGACCCATTATTATGAAAGGTAACTCTGCATAATCTAGTGACAGGTTTACTCACATTCGGAGGTCACATTGATATTTACTGAAGGCACAATAAGTATAGGTTGCACTTTATTAAAAATTGTATAGCTCTTGAAATTGCTGACAGAGAGGCTGACTCAGTTTGATTTGGCTACGGATATGATAATTGTAATACGGCTCACTGTGGTTTTTAGAGGTCATAAGTTACATTGCAAAATTTGTGTATTTGGATTGTGGGAAAGTTACCGTGGAGTACTAAGACAATACAATAGGAAATACTTAAGTGTGAGTAGTATGTCTCACATAAATTGTACCATAGAATTAAATATGAATCATTAAAATATTCCAGGTTTATTAAAAATTTATTATTCTAAAGCATCTTTAAAGAGCAGTAAGAACTTGAAGAAATAATAGGAAAGCTTTGCTAACAGTGACAGTGTGTTGAGTTGAAAGAAGGTAAATAATTTATTAACAAAATGCATACAAAAAGATTTGTAGTAAATCAAGGGGGGAAATCAGTTAATAAAGAGGCCAGGGAGACCTTCAAGATGGTGGAAGAGTAAGACGTGGAGATCACCTTCCTCCCCACAAATACATCAGAAATACATCTACATGTGGAACAGCTCCTACAGAACACCTACTGAACGGTGGCAGAAGACCTCAGACCTCCCAAAAGGCAAGAAACTCCCCACATACCTGGGTAGGGAAAAAGAAAAAACAGAGACAAAAGAATAGGGACGGGACCTGCACCTCTGGGAGGGAGCTGTGAAGGAGGAAAGGTTTCCACACACTAGGAAGCCCCTTCGCGGGCAGAGACTGTGGGTGGCGGCGGGGGAAGCTTCGGAGCCGCGGAGGAGAGCGCAGCAACGGGGTACGGAGGTAAAAGCGGAGAGATTCCCGCACAGAGGATCGGTGCCGACTGGCACTCACCAGCCCGAGAGGCTTGTCTGCTCACCCGCCGGGGCGGGCGGGGCTGGGAGCTGAGGCTTGGGCTTCAGAGGTCGGATCCCAGGGAGAGGACTGGGGTTGGCGGCGTGAACACAGCCTGAAGGGGCTAGTGCTCCACAGCTAGCCGGGAGGGAGTCTGGGAAAAGTCTGGACCTAAGAGGCAAGAGACCATTGTTTCTGGGTGCACAAGAAGAGGGAATTCAGAGCACCACCTAAACGAGCTCCAGAAACGGGTGCGAGCTGCGGCTATCAGCGTGGACCCCAGAGGCAGGCATGAGACGCTAAGGCTGCTGCTGCCGCCACCAAGAAGCCCGTGTGCGAGCACAGGTCACTATCCACACCTCCCCTCCTGGGAGCCTGTGCAGCCCGCCACTGCCAGGGTCCCGCGATCCAGGGACAACTTCCCTGGGAGAACGCACAGCACGCCTCAGGCTGGTGCCACATCCTGCCGGCCTCTGCCGCCGCAGGCTCACGGTGCATCCATGCCCCTCCCTCCCCCCGGCCTGAGTGAGCCAGAGCCCCGAATCAGCTGCTCCTTTAACCCCATCCTGTCTGAGCGAAGAACAGACGCCCTCAGGCGACCTACACGCAGAGGCGGGTCCAAATCCAAAGCTGAATCCCAGGAGCTGGGAGAACAAAGAAGAGAAAGGGAAATCTCTCCCAGCAGCCTCAGAAGCAGCGGATTAAATCCCCACAGTCAACTTGATGTACCCTTCATCTGTGGAATACCTGAAGAGACAATGAATCATGCGAAATTGAGGTGGTGACTTTGGGAGCAAAGATGTATATATATTTCCATTTTTTCTTCTAGTGAGTGTGTATGTGTATGCTGCTTTGTGTGATTTTGTCTGTATAGCTTTGATTTTACAATTTGTCCTAGGGTTCTGTCTTTTTTTCCTTTTTTTGTATAGTTTTTAATGCTTGTTATAATTGGTGGATTTGTTTTTTGGTTTGGTTGCTCTCTTCTTTCTTTTTTTTAAATTAACATTTTAAAATTTTTAATATTTTTAATTTTAATAACTTTATTTTATTTTTTTCTTTCTTTGTTTTTTTCTCACTTTTCTTCTGAGCTGTGTGGCTGACAGGGTCTTGGTGCTCTGGCCAGGCATCAGGCCTGTGCCTCTGAGGTGGGAGAGCCAAGTTCAGGACATTGGTCCACCAGAGACCTCCCAGCTCCACGTAATATCAAACGGCAAAAATCTCCCACAGATCTCCATCTCAACGCCAAGACCCAGCTCCACTCAACGGCCAGCAAGCTACAGTGCTGGACACCCTATGGCAAACAACTAGCAAGACTGGAACACAGCCCCATCCATTAGCAGAGAGGCTGCCTGAAATCATAATAAGGCCACAGACACCCCAACACACACCACCAGACGTGGATCTGCCCACCAGAAAGGCAAGATCCAGCCTCATCCACCAGAACACAGGCCCCAGCCCCCTCCACCAGGAAACCTACACAACCTACTGAACCAACCTTAGCCACTGGAGACAGACACCAAAAACAATGGGAACTATGAACCTGCAGCCTGTGAAAAGGAGACCCTAAACACAGTAAGTTAAGCAAAATGAGAAGACAGAAAAACACACAGAAGATGAAGGAGCAAGGTAAAAACCCACCAGACCAAACAAATGAAGAGGAAATAGGCAGTGTACCTGAAAAAGAATTCAGAGTAATGATAGTAAAGATGATTCAAAATCTTGGAAATAGAATGGAGAAAATACAAGAGATGTTCAACAAGGACCTAGAAGAACTAAAGAGCAAACAAACAATGATGTACAACACAATAAATGAATTAAAAATTCTCTAGAAGGGATCCATAGCAGAATAACTGAGACAGAAGAACAGATAAGTGACCTGGAAGATAAAATAGTGGAAATAACTACAGCAGAGCAGATTAAAAAAAAAGAGTGAAAAGAATTGAGGACAGTCTCAGAGACACTACATTCAAATAAAGTCCTTTTAAGAAACTGGCTGTAAGATTTAGAGAATGGACTTGAGGACACGGGGAGAGGGAAGGGTAAGCTGGGATGAAGTTAGAGAGTGGCATGGATATATATACACTACCAAATGTAAAATAGATAGCTAGAGGGAAGCAGCCCCATAGCACAGGGAGATCAGCTCGGTGCTTTTTGACCACCTAGAGGGGTGGGATAGGGAGGGTGGGAGGGAGATACAAGAGGGTGGAGATTTGGGGATATATGTATATGTATAGCTGATTCACTTTGTTATAAAGCAGAAACTAACACACCATTGTGAAGCAATTATACTCCAATAAAGATAGTATAAAAATAAAAAAGAGAGGCCAATTATCAGTGAAGGGGGGGTGTATTTAATGATTCTGAATGAAAGGTTAAACTGCTGTGAATTTCCATTTAACAAAAAGGATGAAAAGCAATATGGATAATTAGACAGTAATAAGATCATACTGAAAAATATCAGAGAACTGCCTTAGGTGTTAGGGGAATATTGGCTAATGAACGTAACCTCCTGAAATTATCTTCGAATATTCACTTTGCTCTAGAAACGGAGGGAGTGTTGTTCTTAGTCATTTTCAAGGAGTTATGATTCTTTTGCACATTTATTTTTTTGTGGATTTTAAAAATGGTAGCAAATAATGAAATAGAGACTTTCTCATGAGAAAAATATCTAACATGTAATTTGTTAAAATACTGTAATTTTCACTATGTGTATATGTTATTGGTTAGTTGTTTACATTTGGGTTCTACTTATCTGTTTCATAATAGAAACAACTTGAGAGACTGTCAACCTACTTGAATCATTTATAGAAATTCAGTACAGGATATTATGATTCTTAGAAGAAAAAATATTTCTTTAGACAATATTTGGGATTTTTACTTATGTGTTTTTAATAAGACCTTAATTGAGATACACTTCTAGTTAGCCCAATAAGATATATATATAACATATGTATAATTGTATGTATAACATATATATAAATAATTGAAATCTTATAACGATGTTGGTAGATTCTTGGCCATTTTTGAACCTTCTTATGCCTCTGAATTAAGAGAAGATCTTGGAATCTTTCTAGAATCAACATAAGGACTAATTTTATATGACCTCTGTACTAATGATCAGCTAGAGGGAATAATAACTAAGATAATTAAGTTCATAGATGATTCCAAATTTAAAGATGTTGTGAATATAGAAATTGAGCTAATCTCAGCTCCTGTGATGCTTTGCTGAGAAAAAGGTCATTTGATATATAGAGAACTATACTTTATAATTAGTCTCTCTTTGTCACTGATATCTTATGATTAGCTTGGCTTTTCTTTTATTAGCTAGTATATCAAATGCAGTTCTGCACTGTATATTAATGTTGAAAACCAATGAAAAAAATCTGCTTTTCATAATGTTAGCAGCTTCCCAACAGGTTAATAGCTCAAATAGGTAATAACCCAAGGGGCAGTTAATGATTATCTAGCCAAAAAAGATTTGGACCAGATACCAAGAGACCTGGGTTCTAGGCTCACTCTGGCACTGTGAGACTTTATGTCAATTAATTTGTCAATTAACTTCTGTGGATAGGTTTTCCTTTTTAATAAAATGAAGGGATTGCACCTGATAATTTTAAGGTAACTTTTAATTTTACAGTTCTTTTCTCTATGATTTTATTTCCCACATGTGTAAGTTAAATTTATTTTATGATGGGAGGCATATCACAGCTTCTATTGGATATTTATAGTATTTTCTTATATTTAAATTATTGAGAGTTTGTTCATTTGGCAAATATTTTCCAGGTGTTTACTCTGGGTACAGAACTATCTACTGTGATACAGCAGTAAAGAAAATAGACAGGAAAAGCACCTTTCCTCATGGAACTTACTATTCCACTGGATAGGTGTGTCTAGAATGAGCCAAATTGAAAAGAGACATTTTTGAAACTTGTCAGAAATGTAACAGGTGGGCGTAGTAGAAGGGAAGCTTGATATTCAATAAATCAGCAATTGTGCCAAGCATGGTACAGTGCTTTGCACTGGTTCCCAAGAGTCAGTTTGCCTAAATGTTCCCATTCCCGCATTCAGCAACTTCATTTTTGTTGCTTGAAGTCAGTCATGGTGGGAGTGTTTATATCATGAAAACTGGCAAACACTTCACATCCAGGCTTACAGTTAAAATTTATGCTATTAAAATGGTTTGGTGGTAAATGTTGTCAGGTGGCACAGCAGAAATAGCAGACATAATTTCTCTCCATAGTTTCTATCCGCACACCTGGTGTGTGAGTTTATTGAGCCACATGAACAACTACTGATATGATACTGAAAGTAATGAGTTAGTGAAGGGAGAGGAGCTGAAAGAAAAATAGGTGTGAATTTGTAATCCGATTTTAAAGATGGGGTGGTCCATGCTTGACCAGAGAAGAAGCGAGAGTTTCAGAGATGGCACGTGTAACAGTTCTGAGGCCAGAGTTAATAGTTGTGTGGGAGAAGTGGTTAAGTAGGTTTGTTGATCTTGAACAAGGTGTCAAAGCTTCACTTCATGGGAGCGTAACAATGTCTGAATCATGTGTTAGTCTGTACCAGCCAAGTCTTAAACATGGCCACGTTTTTGCTAGCAGTGAAAAATGGAAGACCGTTCTTGAATTTTGTGACCTTGTCTCTTAGTGATCCTTTGAGAGTTAAGGAAATAAAGAAAATCCTTTATAGTAGATTATAGGCTCTATACTAACTGAAGGCATATAAAATGTTGCCTGTGGTAAAAAATTTTGAGTATTGATACTGAATGTACCACAGATATTTATGTGATTTCCTCACCGTGAACTGCAAGTTACTCTTTTTATGGAGCAGGTTGACATAAACAGCACTGTGACTGGGTCTGCAAGCACTGAAGGAGCAGTGTCTGTCTGTAACACCATGCTGCATTATGGTAGATGACAGTGGGACACCTAACACCTAGTATGTGTAGTAAGCTGAAGGAGGCCAGTACAAGCAGGGAAAACTGGAAAAGTCTTTTAAAAATGTGCTGAAGCTTTGCTTTAAATGAGATACCTGGATATGTACTTCTGGGAACTAACAGCAGCCAGTGGACAGGCTGCCATATAGGAATCTGGAATAGAATACCTTTAAAATAGATGAATACACTAACTCCAGTTATGTGAAGAGCGGTCACAAACAGCAAGCAAAGAAACGAAAACATGTGGTTCAGAATTGAAAACACCTCTTTGGAAAACACAGTGGCTCTGTGCATGCGTGACTCCATTAGCTAGATTTGTATCAGCCTTTTATCAGTGTGGTACAATGAGATAGCACATAGTCAAGAAATGGAAGCTGGTATTCTTTGTTTCTCTCAATAATGTCATTTTGGAATACCAATAGTAGTTTTATTAAAATAAATGCAGGGTGTATATATATAGAATGAAATAAACATGCTCCCTAATCTTTTCATTTTTCAGCACTGTAGTTTGGAGCAATAACTGTACAATGAAAATAACTATCATAATTTTGGTAGTTAATAGCTTAAGAAACTATCTCACAGAATTAAGTACTATGTACCATTTAAAGCAATAAGTTTATTTTTCAATTTCTCATGGAAAATTAACTTGAAAAGAAAATGTCATTAAAAACCTAATTGTGCCCTTTTTTACATGTGAAGTTTAAACAGATTTATAGCAGCTTGGAATATTGAAGAAATTACAACCAGAGAGTTTTGGTTGGTTATAATTATTGGAGATCCTGAAACTGTGGCTGACCTGTAACATAGAGGTTGAGTGAGCTTTGAAGATTTCATTGGGCAAAGTCAGACTTTAAATTCTGCAAGAATTTGAAATATATATTAATATATACTGTAGTTATACTTTGAACTTAGTAATTTTAAAAAAATAGACCTCTTTCTTAAAATAAATTTATTGATTGATTGATTGACTGATTTTGGCCGTGTTGGGTCTTCCTTGCTGCACACAGGCTTTCTCTAGTTGTGGCTAGTGAGGGCTACTCTTCGTTGCGGTGCACGGGCTTCTCATTGTGGTGGCTTCTCTTGTGGAGCATGGGCTCTAGGCACATGGGCTTCAGTAGTTGTGGCATGCGGGCTCAGTAGTTGTGGCTCGTGGGCTCTAGAGTGCAGGCTCAGTAGTTGTGGCGCACGGGCTTAGTTTCTCCACGGCATGTGGGATCTTCCAGGACAAGGGCTTGAACCCATGTCCCCTGCATCGTCAGGTGGATTCTTAACCACTGCGCCACCAGGGAAGTCCTTGAACTTAGTAATTTTTAAGTTCTCATGAGTATAAAAAGCCCTGATATTTTAGTGAGTTACCAATCTTGAATGGCAGACAACAACGCAAGAGTTGAGAAGTGAATTCTTTGAGCTTTTTCAAATGTTTTCTTAAAACTATTTTTTAAGAGACATATGCTTGAATGGATGATACTGTCTTTAATGTGGAGTTGTGTTGCTCAGAATATATGTCCAAAACAAAAGCAAAACCTAGCATGGCTACCTTAAAAGATTAGTTACAATATGGGTTGAGCGGTGAACATAGGACACTGTTTATTGAGGTCATGATTTTAATATGTTTGGAGGTTGTGTTTTTTGCTACAAGCAAGTGATTTTATTGGACATGGCATAGAACGAGATGGATGTATATAACAGCCCAGCTACTGTTAACATTTTTTAATTCAAACTTTTAAATTTTCACTGATGTTTCAAGAGGTGGAATAATAGAGGTAATACCCATGGTGAGTTATAGTTTGGGTTTTGCTTCTAACTAGCCAGAGGACCTGAGTAAGCAACCTAATCAGTTAGGACCTTAGTTTCTTAAGTTATACCATCATGAAGTTGTCCTGGGTGACCTCTTCATAAACTTTACCCTAATGTGATTCAGAAGGGCTGGTTTCGACAGAACCTTTCTGAATCCTGCCCTTATTCCAATTCCAGTGTTCATTCTCTAGATCAGGGCTGTCCAATAGCAATATAATGTGAGCTCTGTGTAATTTTAAATTGTCTGCTTGGCACATTAACAAAGTAAAAAGAAATAGGTGAAGTTAATTTTAATAATATACTTCAGCTCAACATAGTATATCCCCAATATTATTTCCATATGTAATTAATATTAAACTATTAATGAGACATTTTACCGTGTTTGAAGTGCTCAGTCTTGAACATCTGGTGCGGGTTTCAGAGAACACATCTCAACTTGGACTCGCTACTTCCAGTGCTCAGTAGCCTCACTGAGGCTCATGGCTGCTGTATTGGACTGTGCATCTGAGGTGGCTGGATCCTCATAATCACTACCCATCAATCAAATTTAGGAACTTTGGAGTCACCTTTAATTCCTTTTGTTTTCTCCCCTTTTCTATTCAGTAGTGACAGACTTGCACTTCCTAGAATCTGTCAGGATTTAGAGCTGAATGGGCACATTTTCTCTTTATTTTCAAACATCCAGAAAGAGTAACCTGAGTTCTTTTCAGTTCCTTAACTTATGAAATCAGACTTCTGTGTTCAGTAATTGACAGAAACTCCTTGAAAAAATTTCCAAACCTTCTCAGTGCTAAATACAATGGCCACAATATGAATGCTTCCTGATGCCATAGCGAACTCAGGTGCTGTAAATACTTCCTCCTGGAAATTTCCTTGTCTCTCATCATATTACACTCCTTTCTTGGTTCTTCCTTGAGTTCTCTGTTTTGCTGATTCTTTTCTTGGATCTCTTTTCTTTCCCTTTGCCCTCTGTCCTTGACTTCTTGCCTGAGAATCGTGCCTGTACTTTTAGCTATTTATTGGACATATCTATATGATGATATTCTGTGGATTCTCCCAACCTAGCCTTTGCTCCATACCAAACTTGTTTTCTTCCTCCGTGTTACTATTTTGGTTCTTGACATTTTTGCCATATTTGGTCACAAGTCAAAGTTAGAGACTTCACCATAATCTTTAACTTCTTCCAATTTTTTTTTACCATCTATATGCAATTAGATACACAGTCTTTTTGGGTCTACCTGTGAAATACCTTATGAACATTTTTCTTTCCTCTTTTTTTTGCAGTGTTTCACTTCATGTCCCCCTCACCCTTGCTAAGATCCCACCTGGTGCCTCTTACTTTGACTCTGTTTCCTCTAATACATTTTCGACATTGCTACCAGAGTTCTTACCAACACAGTTGGATAATACTGTTTTCCTGTTTGAAACTTACAGCGATTCCATTTGTCCTCTTCTTACGTGGCATGTAAATCCTAGGCTACTGTTCTATCTTTAACTCTAGACATTCTCTTCAGTATTTTCCTCCCCTCTGAAAACCTTTAAGGCCTAAATTTAAAAATGAAATTTTAGTCTTCTTGACGATTAGTGGAAGAAACTAGTCATCAAGTGTGGATAGTATGGCCTGACAGCATTCATATACTCATAAGAAATGGGGAAATATATGGTATGCTTATGTGATACTCATAGCTAGGTTAACAAGCAGATTTCTGTATTTCCCTGTAAAAGAAGCCCTGTATAGATATTTCAGTTTCCGAGCAGCAAGAATTAATAGCATCCTGGAAACAATGAATGATGTATGTCTTACTTGCAGATATACTTTCTGTACTTGGAAACTAATGTAGAGAAATATCTTAGTTAAGGTTTGCAGCTTGGCTGAGTTTTACAGGAAAACAATAGATCCCCTGAGGTAATACTAATGTAAGTAGAAAGTAACTCTGACAGTTAGTACATCTGGTTGGGTTGAGAAAGAATGACTTTAATTGTTACCTATTTTCTAATATTTTTACAGTTGGTTGTCTTCTGGACTCTTTATTCTCCTAGCATATTTCATTTGAATGAGATGTTAGTTCTTTATAATGTTATTTCATGTGTTATTTCATCCAGCCCAATCCTATTATTATTAACCTCACGTGCCTTAGCTGGCAATGGGCTTCCCTTAGGCAGCATAGTCATTGATGCTGTGGGAGGAAATGGATAAATGTTAATTGGAAGGTGTTACTTCTGGGAGACCTTAAAGAAGTACTAAATATGCTGAGGAAGTCATTTTTGCTGCTATTTCATGGGAGTTGGTTTAAAATCTAATTGCTTGATTTGAAAGAAAACTAGAGGTCAAACAGCAATGAATAAATTGTCAACAGGAAAATTTTTGCATATAGTAAAACTGTTTTGCCCTTTTCTCAAAAGGAAAACAAAGTAATAGCCAATCATTATATTTAAAATGGTAATTAACCTTCTCATCTCTGTAATTTCAAGCAAGTCTAGACATGAACTCAGGATTCAGCATATTGTTTTAATGTAAACATGGGTCATCAGTGAAAACTTATTCTCTAAAATCACTAATACTGTGCTAAAGTATGAGCAGTGTGACTCATAAGTAGGAGAAAAAAGCCCCAAACTGTAACTGCAACAAAATATTTCCTTTAAAGTAAAAATGATGTCTTTTTAAAAAAAAAAACAACAACAACAACAGTCACTACCATTTATTTGGCACATACAATCTGTTACACACTCTGCTAAATACTTCATAAACATTATCCCTCTTAGTTCTCAAATAGTATCATGAAGCAGCTATTGTTATTTTCAGTTTAGAGGTTGAGGCCTGGAGAAATAATTTGCTTGGTTCCATTTACCTAGTAAGTGACAGAGCTGGGTTTATCTCAAATATGACTCCAAAGTTTAAGCTCTTCGTGCCATTTTGCTGTTAATTTTTAAGGAAAAAAATGTGTTTTTTCCCCCCAGACTGTGTGCCAGGTTTCCTGTGGAGGATTAAGCATGAGGATGTTAAATGAATAAAATGGTTGACGTTCAGGTAGTCCCTCTCCCGTTACTTACGGATCTATTACTGGGAAATTTAGATCCCCCATGATTTCCTTATCACCACCACGTGCTCTTCCTCCTCCAGAGACTAGGGTGTAACAATGAGAATGATACATTGTACTCATCCTGGGCTTTATATAGTCATTGTTTCATTTGAACATCACAAGAAGCCCTTGAAACTAATTCCTGTTTTACTCATGAGGGCGTTGAGGCTAAGGGAAGTCAAGGAACCGGCCCAGATTCTCAGCTAATAATTGGAAGAGCTGTCTGGAATATTATAAAAATGATCTTTTATGGAACTACATAGTTCTGGACTATTTATATACAGTTGGAAGTTGTAGAATTAGAAGTGGTTGAGGGCTGGCTTTGTGTCAGGAGTTCTAAATGCTTTGTATATATTATGTCATTTAATCTTCCCAATGACGTGTGAGGTAAGAACAGTTATTTTACAATAAGGAACTTGTGGCCCACGGAGGTTTTAACTTGCCCAAGGTCATTTAGTAAATGTGGGAGTGAGGATTTGGACCAGAGCCTTCTCACCTCAGGGCTGTGCTCTTGGTTGCTTGGCTCTTCTGCCAAATTCATAGTCACGTAGTCAGCCAGCCAGTCCATCTGCTTCTATAACAATGAACTCTATAGCTACCACTCAACTCATAGCTAGTACTCTCATTTCTAAGTTGAAGCTTTCTTGGGATGTAGATAAGATATTTTGATGTATTGGTAAATAAGTGCTTATATAAACACAAATACAGTACATTTAAATGTATCTCAAAGCCATTTTATACAGTAACAGTAAACACTTTTTGCAAATTAGTTATTGCAGTTGAGGTGTGTTTGGCTAAGTCAAGTAATGGAATATTTTCTAAAGTTTTTTGTTTATTTTTAACTTAAAAAGAAGGCTTATAGTTTGCAAAGATCAATGAGGGTTTCTTTTCCCAGGTTCCCTCCCCAATTACTTAACCCTTTCTTAAAATGCTACTGAATTTGATGATTTTTCATGTCCTTTTGGAGTGACATCTTCTCCACAATTAAACAAAACCAAGCATATACATCTTGGGATGAAAATCACTATTAAGGGCTGTCTCTGGCTGAAGGAGGGGTTTGATAACTGTTTAAAAGGCTGAGTAGAGCTTGGGGTAGGGGGTGGAGTGTGGTGTCTCACCTGTAGCCTGGAGTAGCCCAGGTGGGGGATTGATGAACGTCACAGACTTGTCTGACAGCACGTGAAGTCATCAAAAATGAATTTTAAGGCAATAAAAATCCTGACGATTTAAAATGTTCTGCCACAGGGGTCAGACAGCCAGGTATAGCAGGAGGGACAGGTCTTATTGCCCTTTTGAAGGACAGGTAGGTTGGTAGTAAAAGTTACATGCTTGGCTGTGCTTTTATATATTCCTAACATACCTTTGACTGGGCAGGTGGGGTCCACATAAAATGATGAGGCTAGATTGACTTAAAGCATAGATCAAGCACGAAACATCAAAGGAAAAGTTAATAATAGTAATAGCAGCTAATACAAAACACTTGTATAAGCCAGGCATTGTTCTAAGCACTTGATCTACATTAATTGATTTAGTTACCATAAAATTAATGTAAGTATCAATAATTTGATGTCTATCTCACGTGGCAACCCTATGACCTGTATACTATTGTTTTTATGTCCATTTTATTAACATACAGCAAAGTTAAGTAAATTGCTCAGTTTACACAGTCTAGTAAGTGGTGGAGGCAAGAGTCAAAGTGGAGTAGCCTGCCTCCGCAATCCATGCTCTTAACCTCTGTCATACTGCTTCTCTAGAGGAAGATAGAAATGAGAGAGCGCCAAAGAGTCACAAATGTGTATAAGATACAGAGTGGTACCTTTACTACCAATTATTTTAAGTATCGATTGGAGGCCTCCATGCCTGAGGTTACACTTCTGTTTAGAGTTTTGAAAAACAAATCATGTAGATCATCTGAAGTAAAGAAGTGGCTTATCCCAATATATCAGATGGGGTCTTGGTGAGAAACAGATGGTACATGAATGAGGGTGATGAAGAGAGGTTAATGAAGGGGCTGTTCACAAAGGGGTGGGCAGGATTCAACTGGGAAGAAATACTGAAGCACTCAAGGACTAGTAACAGTGGGAAGTCATGACAGCCTTATGCCGGAGGGTCAAGGAGAGGAAATGGAATTACCTGTACTGGTGAGAGCTGGAAGCATGGGAGAGGGGCCAGTGGACAGGAATTGGGACCTTGAGTGACTGAATGTAGTGACTCCCAAAACAGCGTCCTGGTGGGAGGTCGGGGGTGACAAATTCCCCACCTTCTCTTTTCTATTAGCTTGTGATCTCCTGCAGGTGCCTCCCATTGGCTGAACCCAGCTGGAAGCTAGAAGTCAAGGAAGCTTGGGTAATGTAGTTCATAGACGTCAGCCTCTGGGGTAGAAGTCAGAAACGATCAGGAAGTGGATCTGGAGGGCAGCAGATTAACCAGTGTGCTATTTGTTATGAGTTGAATTGTGTCAACCTCCCCCTCACCCCCCAAAAAAACCAAAAAAAGAAAACCAACCAAACATATGTTAAAGTTCTAAACCTCAGTTTCTCAGAATGTGGAACTTATTTGGAAATAGGGTCTTTACAGAGGTAATCAAATTAAACTGAGTTTGTAAGGCTGAGCCCTAATCCAGTATGACTGGTGTCTTTATAAAACGGGGAAATTTGGACACAGACATACATAGAAGTTGTTGACACAGGGAGAAGATGGCCATCTATAAGCCAAGGAGTAACTGCAGCTACTAGAAACTATGTGAGACGCCTGGAACGGATCCTTCCCTAGCCTCTTCAGAGGGAATATGGCTGTGCTGACACCTTTATTCACACTTCTGACCTCCAAAACTGTGACACAATACATTTCTGTTGCTCTAAGGCACCCAGTTCTTAGTACTTTGTTACAACTCCTCCAGGAAACTAATATACTGTATATCATGATAAAGTTTCTTATTGACCAACTTTGTTTTTCATTTCTTTTAAGTTTATATAGAATCATAGAGTTCAAAGACTTTAGAAATGAGCTAGTGTAAAACACTGATTTTGGAGATGAGAGCCTTGCCCAAGGTCACGAAACTTTATTGGCAAGGTCAGAGCTAGGGCCATACAGGTAAAGTGTGTATCTAGACATTGTATCACTGAATTTTTAGGTAAGAAAAGCCTTGTCACTATAAATTTACAGGTTTCAATATCCTAATAATTAATTTTGGGGCATTAATTATGCCTTGTTGGTATATTCCTAATTCATTTTTGAACCAACATTTTCTTGTTAATATGAGGTAAACAACAAACAATATGATAAACATCCCTGTAGGTAAATCATTGTTACCAATTCTTGTTCTGCATAAGACCATGTTTGCATGATAAACAACAGAGCATCAAAAAAGCAATTGCCTGTGTCCAGAATAAGTGAAAACTCAGTAGCATATCTCAATAGAAAAAAATTTCTGTAAGTTGGAGAGATGTACCGAAGTCAATGTATAAACAAAGACTTCAAAGTTAAAAAGACTTCACAATAAAACCTTAAGCTATATGTTGGGAGTAAAAATGATTACAGCCCTTTAGGGAAGCAGTTTGGCAATGTGCAGAAAGAGCCTTAAACTTTCACTTTGCTATATTACATAATTTTGTGTATATATATATATACATATATATATATATAAAATATACTTTTTTCTCCCTCAGGATGCTATCTGCTTTTTGTTTGAACACTGTTCTGGAAAATTTTAAATATATACAATCTTGTTTCATCTGTAACTCCCATCTACTTTGTTACCCTGTATAATTTTGTTACAAATCCCAGACATCATATTGCCCTTTGATTATTGTTTTTGATAAGTAGTTCAGTTTTGAGGAATATATTCTAATACAGGAATTTGAAATTATTGAAAAACTTTATACCCATTGTGTTCCTTACAGAATTATTTGTAATGGTGGAAGAAATTGAGAGCAACTATCTGGGCACTAAGGCAAAGTATAAATTGTAAGATGTCCATTTGATGGAATGCTGTATTAAAGTGAAGCCTGTGAACAGTTGTAGGTAACATGAGTAAAAGCTTACATTTGAATGATGAGAATTGAAAAAGTGGATAGAATAAAATAAGCAAGGAAAAACTTGGCTTGGAGAAATCATGAGAAGGAAATAGACCAAATATGAAATAATGATTTACTTGGATCACAGTGTTGTGGGTTATTTTCCCTTTTGTCTGCTCTTCAGTATGTTTCATATCTTCTATGTTGATTAATTAGTTTTATGATGGGAAAAATACAATAAACTTGAATTGTGATTTAAAAATAAGGAACATCATATTCGGCTTTTGATAATCATACTACCTGGCTCTAAGCATTTATGGTAATTGTGGGACCTAATTATAAGAACAGATACCGTCACAAAAGGATATTAATAGGATTTTTCTGGATTGCAAAACTTGCAATTGACTGCTCTCATTCCCTCCTTTTCTTAGTTAACTTTTCTACCTTTACCACTTAAAAAAAAGGAGAGAAGGCAAACATTTATTAAATCTCCCACAAACACCTTTATTTACGAAATTCAAGCAAAAAAATGATAAAATACCCATTCTTCTAACTTCTGAAATGTTGATTGGCCTTAAACTTGGTTCTCATTTCTGATTGGGCTTCCTCTAATTCCTTGTAGCTCTTGAAATTGCCACTAAAACTTGTAATCTCCAATGTGTTTAGCTGTATTTGTAGAAGAAATATTCCTTATCTAATAGGATTTAGATAGTAGCAGTTAAAATGTCTTTAGAAACTCAGTTTACATGCCCACATCTTTATATGTTTATTCTGTTTGCTTTATTCATTGCAATTGAAATATATTGAGTTACATTTTACATCTGAGTTTCCGGCTGCTTTCTCTCCTTTACCCCCTCTACCCTTATGCTGGGGTGACATTTCAGCCCATACAGCTGAATTGTAACATGAAGCATTTTGCCTGGTTTCTAGCTGCCTTTTTGGAGCCTGTAGAGCTGCAGTAAAGCTATCTTAGAGCCATGCTATGAAGCATTTTTATTTCACTGAAATCTATCAAAACTTGATTAGAATTCTCTGATGTTCCAAGTCAGCTTGATTTCGACGATGCCTTCTAGGTTTTAGCAATTTCCTTTATTGCACCACATTTTATCTTAGAGGGGACTGCACACCTGCAATCCTCCTATCAAAGGGCCTCTTTGCATTGAGCTCTTTGTAAGGGAGTTCCCTGTGACTTTCTGCTCAATAAAGGGGATATGTTTTAAGGAAGAAAACTACATTTTACCATATGAAATATAATAATGATGATTAATAATAATAATAAAAGTAGTAGAAACTTTTGCCTGTCATTTTGGTTGCTGTGACAGAGGGAAAAATATGAAAATACAAATGGCTCTTAAAACTTTTGTCTAGAAATATCACAAGTCACTTTTGCTCATATTTTATTGGTCAAAGCAAATGACATGGTCACTTTTAAGGGTAAGTGGAAAAGTATAGTGAGTATATAAAAGAATGTTAAGTATTTGTGAGTACTTTCATAGGTATGATTGGTTGATTAATTTATTTAACTAAACTGAGTCCTTTTTGCTCTTCATTGTTGTATTACCATGCCTGTAATACGTACAAAACAAACAATATCTCAGCTGTCCTGGAACCAACATTCTTGTGACAGCACTATTCTGGAAATCAGCTTGTCAGTATTAATCAAGAATCTTAACCATGCTTCTGTCTTTTGGCCCCATAATTCCACTTCTGGATTGCTATGGTAAAGTGATATTCTTAAATACAAAATTATGTGTAATGATAAATATTGTAACTTGATTTATATATACTGAAAAATTAGAAACATATGTCCAGTAGGGAAATAGTGAACTGTAAAAAATTTACTCATAGATTATTCTGAGCTCATCAGTTAGTATTGAAAACAGTTGTTACATTTTAAGTGGCAACTTGGTGACCATTTTAGCCTCCTGTGATTAAATAAAGCAGGTAACATAATTGATTCTGGGCTTGGACTGGCAAGATGGTGAGGACTTTAAATTATTAGGATTACATAGAAGGATTAGGTGTTCCCAAGTATGAGTTTATGGACAGGGGGGTGAGGATTATGGAGAGAAGCTAGACGTTTTAAATTCTAATAGGATATTGAGTCATTCATGTAGACATATCCTGAAGGCAACTGGAAATCTGGGATCAGAGATTGGTTGGAGATTAGGACTAAAAATGTTCTTTGGGGATTCATCAGTATAGAAATGTTAATTGATCTTGGGGAAGTAGATGAGCTACCAAGAAGTGAATTAAGAGGAAGAGGAATGCAGGCAGAGAATCAAAGGTAAGTGGTGGGAGAAAGGATGAAACGGATCCTGAAGAAAGTGATGAAAAGATCAGAGAGACTGGAGAACCAGAAAAACATGGAGTTTTGGGAAATTTTTAAGGAAAGAATTTTTTGGAGGGAAATAGAGCTGAGAGGCAAAGGAGAAAGAGATTGGGGGGGTAATTTTATTGGTCATTTCAAGCAGGTTTTTTTTGGTAACAGGGCGGTACGTGGTAGGTTACTTATTAAAATAGAAGCATATCATATTATTGATGGTAATAATGCCATTCCATAAAAACTGACCAAAGTTTTTTGTCCATTTTAAAACTACTTTTAGTAAAAGGCCCAAGTGATTAAGCAGAAATAATTTACATCTTAATAGACATTTACTCACGCAAAGAAAAAGTACTCATACAAGGAAAATTCATTCAAAGCTTTATGCTAACCAAGTGGTCAAAAATACCAACCTTATTCACATATTGAAAAAATAATTGCTATCTCTGAGATCAGAGCAGATTAAGTGGTCTGAAAGATGTAAAAGAGAAAAGCAAAAGGTGAGAAATCTTAAAAATCTTTTAGGCAAAAATATCTGGGTAGTACGGTTCTATTCAGCAACTCAGTGATTTATATGCTATATCTTGAAGCAACTAGAGGACATGGTGACCATTTTTCATGACACAGAGTATTTTCTTTGTTTGCTTTAAAGGACAAATGAGTGACATTTGAAGACTTTGCAATAACTTTGTGGGAAGAACTAGGGCATTTGCAATGAGAAAAATGTAGTTTTGCCATGTACAAAAAAATGCTATAAGCTAGTAAAATGTAACAGCATACTGTATACCCAGAAGGGCTGCTGTAACACTTGTATCTATGTAGATCTCTTTTATCCTCAAAACTTCATGGTTTTAAATGAGTACAGGTTTCTTAGTCAGGTAGTATGGCTGGAGTGTATTTAAATTTTTGTTGATGGATTCTATGTTCTTCTCCCACTATAGAATCTAACGGCTAGGTTTCTATAGTTTCCTCCTTTTCTTTGAACACATTACGAAAGGCTAAATATTAAGAAGTAAAAATTAGCAAGATATGCTTGGTATCACTGGTAAGGTTTTAGAATATTAGGTTTTTGATTAGGGAAAGACTTGGATCCTCTACATTTTACCTCACTTTTGCAAATGAAGAATTTGAGGCACAGGAAAATTAAATGTTCTAGTCCTACTAGAACCTGGCCTTATCTGTCACTATTAGGTATTTCCAATAGACTCGGCTGTACCTAATTTTACAATATCAGTGCTAAAATGCTGGTGTAACTAGGTCGAGAATGTCCTCATGAGTAATGATGAACTCACTGATGTGGTTTCAGTAAGTAACTGAGCAAGCCATATCTATAGGGCAAGTACCATTTGTTATCTAAAGGAAGGGAAGAGAGGGAAGGACAGCTCCTAGGTAGGGGACATGGAGTCTGTGATAGTAAGAAACGTTCAGGACTCAGAGTCAGAGGGCCTGGGATTCAGTTTTGATGGTGCCACTTACTAATGGTGTGACTTTGGGCAAAGTCCTAAACTCTGTAAAGTTTCTTCATGTATGGGATGGGAGTCATGATTGTTGCCATACTTACTTCATAGATTAATTGTGAAAATCAAGCTATTGTGAGAAAGAATCAAGTTTAAGTTTACCAATATTCACGACTACTGCTACGTTCCAGGCAGTACTGCAGACCCCAGTAATAAAGGAGACAATTAAAACTTTTGTAACATATTATGAAAGGCCAAAAATTAAGTAAAATTTACCAGGAAATCTGATCGATACCATTGATAAGTATTTAGAATAATAGGTACTTTTTCCAAGTTACAAACCTGACTATTCAAGACAGGACTTTGTCTCCTTTTATGCTCAAGGAGATTACAACTAGTTGTAGCTGTGTGTTGATGGAGATTGTTGTTATAATGCAGTTTTACAAACTGTTAATATTAGATTGAAGATGGGAAATGAATGTCAGCAGTATATCAAGAAGGAGGAGGAAGATTATTTGCTTAGGAAGGATGGGGGTAATTCTTTTTTTTTTTCATTGTTTTATTTTAAACCATACCTTTTATGCTGTAACATCTTTCTTGTTCTTCTACTAGAGACCAAAGCACTATTACTACTCTTTGAGTTAGCAAGAGATTGAATAATTGTGCTTCAATCAAGGACCTCATCTTTTATTTTTACCTCTAAAGGATTATTTGGCTTCACTGAGATTTTGGGTCTCAATTTTAAGGTTCATACATTGCTGGCAATCTTTATGGACTATACTGGCGCTAATATTTAAGCAAATGATGACCATCTAATGTTAGGGTTTCTGATTCTAAGCTATTTGTCATTTATAATTGTGTTAAATATTGTTACATTTATAAGTTTTTTTCTGGTTTCTGAAATGCACATTTTTGTTCATATTTCAATATATCTGAAATTAGGACACATCTTTAAATTGATAGCTTCTTTAAGTTCCTTGTTGGCTGTCTGGTGGTTTTGATGAACTTCTCATTGTGCATGCGTGAATGTGGTTATAGTGTCAATGGTTTAATTGAGTTTAGTGTATTTTAGGTACCACCATAATTTCCAAATCCTAAGATTTGGCCTTGGAAAGATAAATTGTACATATATAAAGGCATGGAAGCAGAGCGGTGGAATATATGACAAAGTTTTAAAAAACAAACAAGTAGTAAATGATAAGAAAGTGTTGTGTCATATTTGGTCGCTTTTTTTCTTTCTTGGTGGTACATACTAAAAGTGCATCATATAATGCTGGTGTTTTGGGTTCACTGAAGCATACTATGTTATTTTAGCTTGAGTAATTTAAATGAGATGACTAATGATCTAGAGGAAATTTTAAGAAGGTGTGTTCATGGAAAGTGAATGTCATTTCAAAAGTTGTATGTTTACTTACAGACTCTGTTAAAGTTTACTTTTAAAAAGAATCATGAGTCCTATTCAAATATAAAATGAATGTGTCAAAGACTTTGTTTAGCTCATAAATAATGAGGGAACCAGTAAGATAATACAATTTGTTCACAGGAGAATTAAAAGAGCACACATAGGGCTTCCCTGGTGGCGCAGTGGTTGAGAGTCCGCCTGCTGATGCAGGGGACACAGGTTCGTGACCCGGTCCGGGAAGATCCCACATGCCGCGGAGCGGCTGGGCCCGTGAGCCATGGCCGCTGAGCCTGCGCGTCCGGAGCCTGTGCTCCGCAACAGGAGAGGCCACAACAGTGAGAGGCCTGCGTACCGCAAAAAACAACAACAACAAAAATCTTGTAAATTAAGAATTGACACATACTTACTGATCACATACCTTGTTAAAGCCCAGCTAATTAAAATCATATTTTGTGCCAAGAATTAATTCTTAATAATGAAACTGTACAAATTTAAAAATTCTAGCAATAGTTTCTAGAAATGTTTCTTAGAAAAGATATAAACAACAGATTCTTTTTTTTTTTTTTTTTGCGGTACGCAGGCCTCTCACTGTTGTGGCCTCTCCCATTACGGAGCACGGGCTCCAGACGCGCAGGCTCAGTGGCCATGGCTCACGGGCCTAGCCACTCCGTGGCATGTGGAATCTTCCCGGACCGGGGCATGAACCCGTGTCCCCTGCATCGGCAGGTGAACTCTCAACCACTGCGCCACCAGGGGAAGCCCTTCTTACTGTTTTTGACTCATTAGTTTTGGAAACAGGTATTTCATTTTCTGGTAGGTATATGACTGAGCATAAATTGTCACTTGAGAATTACTTCAAAGCCAAAGTGTTTCAATTTATTGTTATAAAATTGTCTTTGTGTTGAATATATGAATGCATAAAGTTCTTATTGAGTATCTAGACACATTTATTTATCAATTGGTAATATACATTTTTGAGACATAACACTTTACATTTAAAAGTTTGGCATTTAATTTGGGCTGAACTTCCCAAACCGCAAGGAAGTACTCATTGATTCATTATTTAGCAAATATTTGAGTGCCTACTGTATATTAATCACTTACAAATGAATGTTATTTTAGAGAGCTTTTTCTTTCCACAACTTAAAAGAACAGGAATGATTGGGCTTTACGGTGTGAGAGTGATTTGGGGTTAGCTTGAGACGTTGGTAGGAGGTAGCCAATCAGTTAATACCTGCACTGCTCAAAGTCATCCTGTGCACTAGTGGCAGCTCCCCTCCAGTCTTTTTTTCTTGTCCCTCACTGACTCAAGGGCAGATAGTTGAGTCTGTATTAATAGTAAGAGTCATCTTTGTTTCTTCATGTCCTGTAGGTAGCCTTCACCTCTATATGTACTTTATCAGTTTAAGGCAGGATTTGACATCAAATAAAGCTACAACTTAATTTGGATACATTTACAGTAATACGTCATAACATCTATTT
This sequence comes from Monodon monoceros, assembly GCF_005190385.1. NCBI lineage: Eukaryota > Metazoa > Chordata > Mammalia > Artiodactyla > Monodontidae > Monodon > Monodon monoceros. The sequence goes on along the minus strand of NW_021703776.1, from coordinate 67,657,406 downwards.
ATATATGTTAAATAGATTCACAAATGTGTCTATGAATCTATTACTAATGAACTTTTTTTTTTTTTTTTTTTTTGCCGTACGCGGGCCTCTCACTGTTGTGGCCTCTCGCATTGCGGAGCGCAGGCTCAGCGGCCATGGCTCACAGATCCAGCCGCTCCGCGGCATGTGGGATCTTCCCGGACCAGGGCATGAACCCGTGTCCCCTGTGTCGGCAGGCGGACTGTCAACCACTGCGCCACCAGGGAAGCCCCTGAACTTTTTGATCTTAAACAACAGAAATTATTTTCTCACAGTTCTAGAGGCTAGAAGTTGAGATCCAAGTGTTGGCAATGTTGGTTTCTTTTGAGGCCTCTCTCCTTGCCTTGTAGATGGCTGACTTCTCCTTGTGTCTTCACCTGGTGTCTCCTCTGCGCACAAGAATCCTTCCAAATTTCCTCTTCTTATAAGGAGACCAGTCAAGTTGGATTCGGGTCCACCCTAATGATTTAATTTCATCCTAATTACCTTTTTTTTTTTTTTTTTTTTAACTAATGGGCTTTTATGGAGATCATTGAGGGACTGTTTTGATCAGGGAAAATTCAGAGGAGTAGATCTATTGTAAAGGTGGGGAGAAGGCATAAAGGAAACAAGCTAAAGGATTAGATGCTTTGAGTTTTTATAGCCATAAAATGAAATCAGCCAAGAACAGAAGTATTGTGCTCATCCATACTGTACAGATATGACTTCCAATTGTTGTAGCAACAGACTGTTACCCATGATACTGACAAGAGGGTGAGAAAAGTCAAATGCAAATTAAGTAATCAGAATTGGAGCAGCATGTGGTTTAGTAAGTGCTTCCCCAGATGGGGGATTTGTTACAGATAGAGCCTCAGGCAAAGTAATAGTCCCTTTCTTCATTATTTTTGAGTACCTGCTATGTGTCAGGCACTGCTCTAGGTACTTGGGATAGGTCAGTGAACAAAATAATATGGATCCCTGCCCTGTGAATAATATAAGAATGTAGTATCTCCTAGAAGTATCTTCCTCAGACCCACTGCCCATTAGTGACTAGAATTGTTTTAAGTCTGTGTGGAAAGACACTATTAGTTTTATATTTCCTGTGACCTATATATTTTCTCTTCTGCTTAAGCCTTCCTTTTAAAAAAAGTATTTACTGATTTCTTATGCTACTAGTGATATGTCCAGAGAAAATGTAGGATTTCTTTCTTGATTAAGTAGCATTCAGGCATTTTGTTTTGGCAATATGGTGTTTCAATCTCTAATTAAGCTCTATTAATTTGTGGCCTTTATGCAATTGGTCTGTTTAATAGCATTTCTTCCTTTAATACTAAATCAGTTTGCATTTCCTCCTCCTTTCTTTCCTACTTTGTTTTCTTGTTGTTCCTTTTTCTTCAATTAATTCTGTTTTCCAACCTCTACTCTTTCAGCACTCCACAAAAAGGATCATCTAATTTGAGCTCTAAAACTTATTTGAAAATGTTAATAATATCTTGAGCATGCTTGAACTCCTGTTCTCTGTTTGTACTTTAAAGTTTCATTATTCTTAGTCTTCAAATTTGTGCTTTTTATTTGCCATGACCTTGTATGGTATTGCTCCTCTGAAGCCTAAAGTGCTTTAAACTAGTGTGTGTGTGTGTGTGTGTGTGTGTGTGTGTGTGTGTGTACATACATACACATGTTTGCCAGCACATTAGCTGAGCTACAATAGAAATGTGTGTGTGTATTAACAGTTACATGAATATGCAGGTTATTTTAAAACATAAGAGAAAGGACCTTATAATTAATGGAAAAAAACAAATTCGAGTCAGATAGTAGGGAAACAAAATTAAATAACAAACTTAAACTTCTCCCAAGTGATGAGGGAACTGTTTTTTTTTTTTATAAAACGGCTGCATTTAAGAATTACTTTCATAGAAATTAAGGCTATACCTTTAATATTTACAAAGAAGTAATTTAAAAGCTTATTTAAACTTTTTTATCTTTCAGAGTTGGATACTGTCAAGATGCACACACAATTTTGTTTACACTTAAATTTTCACATCTATAATGCATTTAAAAATTTCCTCCCTTTATAATTAGAAAATCAAATTACTCACCTTCTAATTCCCCCACTTCTTTCCATTGTGCCTGTGTAGAAAAAATTGAAAATAAGTTTTAGAATGTTTACAGTGATTCACACATTTAAAAATAGAGGAAAAATAGGTAGTAGCTGAACACATTTGAATTAAATATAATATTGGGCTGGCCAAAAGGTTCATTCGGGTTTTTCCATAAGATGGTTCTAGTAGCACTTAGTTGTCTTTTAACTCTTTCAAAACAATTTTGTTAGATTCTATTGTGACAGCTGTGCATTTAAAAAAAGACATCAAAATTGGTGAATTTTTGTGTAACCATTTTAATATTGAAGATGGAGGGAAAACAACATTCTTGGCATATGCTTTATTATTTCAAGAAAGGTAAAAGTGCAACCAAAATGCAGAAAAGGATTTGCGCAGTGTATGGAGGAGGTGCTGTGACTGATTGAATGTGTCAAAAGTGGTTTGTGAAGTTTCGTGCTAGAGATTTCTCACTGGATGATGCTGCGTGGTCGGGTAGACCAGTTGAAGTTGATAGCGATCAAATTGAGACATTAATTGAGAACAATCAACGTTTACCACGCTGGAGATAGCCGACATACTCAAAGTACCCAAATCAAGCGTTGAAAATCATTTGCACCAGCTTGGTTTTGTGAATCACTTTGATGTTTGCGTTCCACATAAGTTAAGCGACAAAAACTTCTTGACCATATTTCTGCATGGGATTCTCTACTGAAACGTAACGAAAGTGTTTTGTTTTTAAAACTAATTGTGACGTGCGATGAAAAGTGGATACTGTACAATATTGTGGAACGGAAGAGATCGTGGGGCAAGGGAAATTAACCACCACCAACCACACCAAGGGCCAATCTTCATCCAAAGAAGGTGATGTTGTGTATATGGTGGGATTGGAAGGGAGTCCTCTATTATGAGCTCCTTCTGGAAAACCAAACAAGTACTGCTCCCAGTTAGACCAACTGAAAGCAGCACTTGATGAAAAACGACCAGAATTAATCAACAGAAAACGCATGATCTTCCATCAGGATAACGCAAGACCGCATGTTTCTTTACTGGCCAGGCAAAAGCTGTTACAGCTTGGCTGGGAAGTTCTGATTCATCTGCCGTATTCACCAGACATTGCACCTTTGGATTTCCATTTATTTCGGTCTTTACAAAATTCTCTTAATGGAAAAAATTTCAATTCCCTGGAAGACTGTAAAAGGCACCTGGAACAGTTCTTTGCTCGAAAAGGTAAAAAGTTTTGGGAAGATGGAATTCTGAAGTTGCCTGAAAAATGGCAGAAGGTAGTGGAACAAAAGGGTGACTGCATTGTTCAGTAAAGTTCTTGGTGAAAATGAAAAATGTGTCCTTTATTTTTACTTAAAACCCAGAGGCACTTTTTGGCTAGCCCAATAGCTTTTGAGACCTTAATGATTTCAGCCTTTTCAGTGTTGTGTCAGAACATTTGAAAAAGTAGATTGTGAAGTCCCACTTAGATGTTTTGAGAATTCTGTTGTGTGAAGCTTGGACTGGGAAGGAATGTAAAACAGTACACTAAGATGTCCTCATACTGAGAACTGTTCAGAGGAGACTTGATACATGTTTGAGCTCTACGTGCTCAGGTTTCCTGGGAAGTAAGTTTTACCAGGTTTCCTGGGAATTAAGTTCACACCATTAAGCTCTCCATGATTGTGTCCTCTGCGTCCTTTGCCAGCCCACTCAGGTTTCCTCCTCTGGTGACCGTGGTCATAATACTGTTTTGAAGGTAGCCTGGTACTTGGATAGACTCACAAAATAACTTATTCTATTGTATTTGAAAAATGAGCTATGTTATGGGGCGTAGGTATAAATAGTTAACAGAGGAAAATTTTTGTTTAATATAGTGTGTGGTCTTGTGTGACTCGCACTTTCTAGGTTTCATTTTCTCACTTTTAAAAGGGGATTGAATGAGGTAATGTTCAGATCTCCATCTTAAAAAAAATCTATGCTATTACATGTATATATTTTCACTAACTGATTTAAAAGTTTTGTTGGATGTTCTGGAAAGAAAAGTGAAGTGAAAAACCCTCAGTACTTCCAAAGCATATGTGTAATTGAGACATTCTAGATGGTTGTGTTCCACTTTGATGTTCTTGTCAACATAGAGGCTTTTGTTCTGTTGTATTTAAATGGTAATTATAAGTAGGACCATGCCAGCTCAGTTTGGCTTTTCAGTTCACAGGATTTGCTTGGGTAGCAGCGGTTAATTATATGGGAAAACTTAAGGTTAAAAACACTTTTCCTCCTATGATTTACAAAGGACCTGCTCACGTATAACTTTAGAAAATTTTGTTAGCATTTACATTCAGCATTACAGTGTTATGTGCTTCATTAGATGCATCCAGTCCTACTTTATTTGTACCAGAGTTTTTTGATTGGTAGCTGGCAATTTTTTGAGGTAGCTACACATACATTGCAAGGAACATCTGGGCCCTCTACTTAGCACAGGCCACTACTGAAGATTAGAGATGTACCTTGTAGCCATCCTTAATCTGACGGCTGGTTTCAGGGTTATTTCGTCCAATATCCTGGCATTGATGAAAATTTATATTGGGAGCAGAGGGCCATTAAAGGGGTAAAATCCAGTATTTGGAAGGTCTAGAAAATCAGTCAACTGTAAATGATGAAGTTCTCAAATGTATGTCTCAAAAGCAACTTCCAGTGATTGAAACCAATTTTGAAAAGGCAAAAACTTGAAATAGTTTCTGATAAAACTTCCGGTAGAAAAAATGCAATAAGACTATCTTGGGACTGATTTGTGGAACATGGCAGGTGGCTCCCAGAAGGGAATCTCTACTCTGCAGTGAACACTTAACTATATATCGTTAGATGTTCCTGAGATAACTAGCTCAGACGACAGTACCTGCAGAGCTCTTATGCATTTTCACCCTGCCTTGTGTTCTAGGTAGCTGTGTACTTGTCTTTCTCTGACATAATATGCAGACACAGGTTTGCCCTCCACAGGTGGTCAAGTCTGGGAGTGCAGTTTTGAGGAGGTGTGAGAATAGTTGAGTCAGAAAGAGTGCCTGAGATGGGGACCCTAGGGTGATAGAATGGAGATTGGAAGGGGTGATTGGGAAGAATCACTTTTGAAAACTAGAGATGAGAGGATTAGCTGTGGAGTATGCAGATGCAATAGCTGGGCAAGGAGATAAGCTCCAGGGGGAAGCAGTTCCAGAAGAAGAGTAGATACGGGGGTGCAGGACAGCATGGTTTGAGATGAGTCAGCCCTGGGTCTAGGCATAGCAAGGCTGTTTCTAACTGCTGGACCCCACCTTGATTTGATAATGTGTCCATTGCTTCTTTGTTGCCAAATAATGTCCTCATAAGAGTGCGAAGCTCCTCTGGGGGCAAATAGTGTTTCCTAGTCATATTTTATCCTATTGTTGCCTAGCACATAGTGGACAAATTAAAAAATTGTTGAATGTAGCTCATATTTTCCAAGTGGGGAATAAGGGTTGTAATTTCTATTTTATGTGTGTGTGTGTGTGGATGAGAAAGTTATTATTCAGTAGCTGATCGCCTTACTGGTGAGCATCTGTCTTCTAGGAAGATGAATGACCAAGCCTACACATTCTTTTCACATTGGCCTTTGTATGCTTTTTGTTGGCTGTCAGCTTCATCCAGATTATAAACAACAACCCAGAAGACAAAGGTTTTATATTCCATTATCATTTCTTCTAGCCACACAGTTTTATGTGAATAGGACAGTCTAGTAAAGGAGAGGTTGTTTACCTTGAATTAGACTTCCCAGGAGATAGTTCTAGCTTTTACTTTTGATTAAAATTTGAGTTTTTGTTTTCCAGACATTATTATAAAAAGAACCATGTTTGGAAAGAGTGAGTATGGGACTCCTGAATAAAATACTAAACTAAAATGTCTTATTCTAATTAGTTTTATAAGTAGTTGTATAACTTTATTGTTTAAAATCCCTCTCTATGCTTAAAATTCTAATGGATTAGACTTTGTGTGTGTGTGTATTTATATATAAACAGTATTCTTTGAAACGACTAGGAAGTCACTTTAAAAATAATGAGACTTACCCAGTACTAAGAAACTGAGTGTTTTTTTGTTTGAGAGATACTTTAAAACATTTAATACTATCATAACTCATTATGATTGGCCTTTAATAGGTAGAGGATTGGTTTACCAATCTTGTGGGTTGGTTTCTGCCTCAGGAATATTTGGCTTTTATAAATTCCATGGAATAACAAGGAACAAATTCATACGTGCTCATGTGAAATAATGTTAAAGAAAACTTAGGAGTTGAAAACTTTGAGGAGCAGCTTTTTGTGGCATACATGCTGAGAGTGGTGTTGCATCATTAGAGATACTGACATTGTTAAGATCCTGGTGCTTTATGACGTGTTTATAGTTAATCATTCATAAGCAGGTCATATTCAGTTGTGCAGGTTGTGTATTGCATAACTATAGTGATGTATGTAGAGCTTACAAGTTTGTATGAGGCAGCTCTGGGGGTGAATAAGACAGAATATACTCCCTCACTTCTAAAGTCTACGTCCTAGTGGGCCAGATAGATAATAAACAATTAGATAAATAGATATTTCTGTCAAATATATCAGATAAAAATAAGTGCTATACAAATAATAAAAAGTGTGATGTGGTAGTGGCCTGATAACTAGTTTAGATTAGGTGGTCAGAAAGAAATAATAAAATGAAAAGAAACAATTTAAAAACCTTTAATAAGTGGCACAATTAAAATTGTTTTATATACATCTTTCGAGATTGTCATTTTTATACTTCTTATTGCTAAGGATACTGAGTCTGTCACATTTCTTTGTTTTTACTCTGGATTTTTTCAAACTGTTTTAGCAGTGGATGTGTTTTTTAAAAGATTCATTTTGGCTTTTCATAAATAGAGAATAACTATGTAATTTAATGTCAAATTCTTTGAGTTTAACTCTGACAAGATTCCACGTATAAAACAGGGTTTTGAAAAATTTGAGTAACTTTGTGTTTTTACACAATAAGAAAAATTCTTTTTTAAGTATTCAGTGATATGTATATCTAAGCTTGAGAAGAAAAGACTTGGAAGATAACTTAGTCCTGTCTTAGTTAAAAATGCATCTTTATTTAACTTTTCTACTGTCATTATGAAATGTATGAGCAATTTAGTTTTTGTATTCTTACATTGTTTAATTAAAACAGTTTTTTTAGGGGGTAATGTATTTCCTTCCAGCCTATTTTCTATCTTTTTTTTTTTTTTTTTAAACAAAGTGTTTCCATGTTGCCGCTTGGGTTTTATGTCGATCATTTTAAATAGCTTCAAAATAGAAGATCAAATTGGTATGCCAATTTGATCTTTATGTAATCGTTCTCTTATTTTAATGATATATTTTTCTGGACTTTTGTTGTTATAAGTAATTCTGTGGTAGACATTTTGTGCTTACAGATTTTTTCTACATATTGGATATCTTAAGGGAGATTGTCCAAATGTGAATTTCTAAGTACTAATTCCTTTTTTGCCAAAAGAGCGTAAACATTTTTTAATATAAATTAAGGAAGTTTTGATTTTATGATTAAAAATTATGATTAGCCATTCTATGAGGGTTTTAACTAGAAAAAAACAAAGCAAAATTTCTGAAAGAGAAACTATACTTTGTTCTACAAAGTTTAGAACTAGAGTTTTTGGTATAGTTTTGATAAAGTCTGATGGAGGCAACACTTTAGGAGGGTAATCAAAGCTTGGAACCACTTATATTTATCAAAAAACAATTTTAAAGTTTAACTGGTATATAATTTATCTGCTCATGTCTTAATTTCTGTCTTTGGGATCCTCTAAAACTTTCTAGTAACAAAAAAAGATAAAAGCAGATAGTTCTTCAGCTAATCCTCAACTGTGCAAGTCATTTCTTTCTCTTATGGTCTTCAGTTCATTCTACCACACTTTTATGGACCTTCCACGCTCTTATTTCTTCTACTACATTTTATGGACTTACCCACCCAAGGGTCAGACTTAAAAAGTCTTAGATTGAAGATTAAGTAGACTGGAGATTAAGTAGACTGGAGCCTTTGTCCTCTTGCAGTTTGAACGTTATTTTTCTGGCCACCTATTGTGCGTGGATGGGTATTAGGATACTATGGTCTTTTGCTTATAAAGAGTTTATAGGTTAAAAAAATTAATAAGTAAAATACTTTATATGAGAACCTGAGATCCAGTAGGCAGAGTGACTTCCTCATGAGGATACAACATTCTCCTTTTCCATTGACCAGTGATATCATGAAAAGGCCTAAAGTGCATTAGTGGTGGATGTTACCAAGCAACGAATTACGTTTCTTCTCGTGTTTATCTGTATTTTATTATCTAACAAAAGCACTATAAATCCTGGCCTTACACTATGGGAGTGCTGCATGTGTAGTAGCTGTTACTGAGATGGAGCATTTTTTGTCCTCGACATAAAATAGGGCACAGTGTAATTAAATTTAATAGTGTCTATTGTTTGTTTACTTCCTGGAGTAAAAGAGAAAACAATAAAAATATTCATGAGCTGGTAAAGGTTCTTATTTTGTGCATCCAGCGTCCAGAAAATACTTGGTTACCCTGCTTAGATCCTTTCAAACAAAGTTCAGGGACTTCTCTGCTGGTCCAGTGGTTCAGACTCTGTGCTTCCATTGTAGGGGACATGGGTTTGATCCCTGGTCCAGGAACTAAGATCTCACATGCCATGCCACAGAGGCGTAGCAAAAAAAAAAAAATATATATATATATATATATATACACATATGTGTGTATGTATATATATATATATATTTTTTAATGAAGAGTTTAAAATAGAAAGTAGTGGGATAACTAAGTGACTAATATTATTTGGCTTGCTTAAGTAAGGATTTTGGCTTGAGGATGGAGTATCTGGTATTTTAGCAAGTTTTGGTGTAAAGTACAAAAATTTTATCTTCAATTACTTATCTCTTCCATAGGCTAGCAGCAACAGATACTCTCAGAGTTATAGATCTGTTATAAACCCAGATTTAAAAAATAATTGGACCAGGTTAAAAGGCATACTCGATATCTAGCTTTCCCTAAAAATTTATATTTACATGCTTTAAAAACTTTTTTTTCCTACCAGGAAAGAAAGGAAGAATAATATTTTAGTGTGCACTATTTTTAGATAAAATAGCAGTAGTTTTCAGACATATGTCATTTAGTTTATTTAGGAGGCATATTGCAGAAATTGTGAAAATATCAAATACATTTTCCTCATCTGATTATTAATTTCCAATATCCTGACCTTATTATGTATTTTCCAATTTCACTTTTTTTTTTCCAATTAGAATGTTCTAATCAGGACCTCAAACAGGGCTTTGTTATTTATGAGATAAAGCCAGAGAGACAGGAAGTAGAGTGACTTGAGTATAATGTGTTACCTTATGTTTGCTTTGTCTACATGTGGTTCTTGTCCAGGAACTCATGTCCATCCACCTAGTTTTAGAGCTAAGACCCTAAGCCTTCTGATGTGATTCTGGTCCAGCATGCTTTCCATGTTTCCCTTCTCCTCTGTGAATTTGATTCTTGAGTCTGCATTTCTCAAAGTGTGAGCTGACCTGTCCATTAAAGAAACTTATGAAATTATATGCCATTATTATAAATGTTTGTGAAAAGCTTGAAAAGATCCCTGGGAAGGTATCATTTCTCTAAAGTTCTGTTGCCATTGAAAGGCAAGATTCAGCTGTTGAAGTCTCAATTTAAAAAAAACTGTTTCATCTGGGTTGAAGTTAAATTAGATGTGAATCTTTAAATTCTTAATTCTTTTGGGCTATTGTGAAAGGATGATGCTTAATAAGTATGAAATCAGGGATGTTGTGTTAATTGTGTTTTTTTTTTTTTTAAGCTGACTTTCAGTGCTTTTGTTATCTACCAGGTAGATAGTATCCTGCTGCTCTTGATTCAGGTCCCATACCTAGCACCATCTGTGAGTGCCAAAGGTTCCCTAGTCTGTGCATGGGAACTTTGCTTGTTCAAGCTGCCTAGTCAGCCTCTTCACTCAGGCCTTGCTGCCTCTGATGAAGTAGACTTTTAAAAAAGAGTAGGTTAATTTGTTTCTAGAGATCAGAAGAAGGGGCCCTTTTTGTGTGTGTACTCCAGTTATTAGAGAGATCGTTCTGTGTGCCTGCATGTTATCTTCAGGCACATTGTGGGAACTCAGGCCATGCTGTGAAGTTTTCCCTGCACAAAGTACTGAATGCTGACACTTGACAACTTTTGTGTCCTAACTTCAGTCTCATTAAAAGTAAGTTTTGAGAACATTAAAAGTAAGTTTTTGCCCATTTAGGATTTTAATTTCATTTTTAAAAAATGCTTTTTATGTTAAAACAGTGCAATTTCTCACCTCTTCAGGGTAGCTAAGAGCTCTGGTTAATGAGAGCCCTGAGTTTGAGTTTGTCTTTAGGTTTGCTTGAAATTCTTAGCATGGCTCCCCAGCTTTGAGAAGACTACCTAGTATTGCCGTACCATTTAATTAACCAAGCAGAACACTTTGCAGTAGTGGGTCTTAACCTTCTTCTACGTCATGATACCTTTAAGAAGCTCTTAATTTACTTCAGAGATACATGCATGAGTGGATGTCTACATACACTCACCCCCACCCCCACCCCATTCATGTGTGTACCCTTATCACCATGCATCCCCATCCTTCATAGTTCCTGGAGATTCATAAATCCTCTCCTGAAGTGCATTGACAACCTCCAGATTAAGGACTTCCACAGGTATTAATTAAGTAAAAGGAGGAAAGAAAGACGGTGTGTGGTATTTTTTGCCCCCCACCGTGCATGGAAAGCAGCTTATTTATTCATTTACCTGTCCTTCTTGAGCATCTGTTCATCCATCTACCTATGTATGCACCCACCCATCTATCCATGTCTTATCGCATACTTTCTTTTTGTCAAACACTTTGTGTTTTATTTTTCCGCTTTTCCTTTCTTTTCTTTCCTCTTAAATCAGGAACTAGACTGCTTTCTAAATACTTGTAGAAAATGAAAGAATGATTCATGGCAACTATAAAGCTGTTCAAGTAGAGAATATATACATATTTGTTTGTGATTGTATAATACTATACTTTTAAGCATTTACAGATTTGGGAAGGTTATACAGATAGTCTTTTAGCTGTGGCTTGGTTTATCATCAACTTTTTTGTACTTCGGAAAGTATTCCTTTGAACTTTTTCTTCTGCTCTAGTTTTAAAATAAAGCACATTGTCAGTAAAGCAGAATAAGTTTTTCTTGGGTAAAAATAAAATCACAAGGCACCTGGCCATTTCTTGAGAAAGGTACTTTATCACAGTATTTTAAAAAAAGTTTTTAATGAAGATTTTACTTTTACCAAAAGTTTTTCTTTTTGAAATGGTAGATTTGTTTAGTTCACATATAAATCATTTTGTAAAGAGCTTTTCAGGATTGTAGGGATTCACCTAAGTTTTTATTTTTGTTTGTTTGTTTGTTTTTGCGGTCCGCGGGCCTCTCACTGTTGTGGCCTCTCCCGTTGCGGAGCACAGGCTCCGGACGCGTAAGCTCAGCGGCCATGGCTCACGGGACGAGCCGCTCCACGGCATGTGGGATCTTCCTGGACCGGGGCACGAACCGGTGTCCCCTGCATCGGCAGGCAGACTCTTAACCACTGCGCCACCAGGAAAGCCCCATACCTATATCTTAAATTAAACATGTTTCTTGAGAAGAATATGTCAGTGTTATGGACTTGCCTAATAGAAGCAAGCCTTAGGCTCTGTCTTTTCTCTTAGGGCATTAAGGAAGATTTAACTGTTTTGAAGTCTTTATGGTATATTGAGCTAGATTAATAATTGTAAATATGAAAAATACTTTTTTCCCTAGTGGAAATAAAGCATGGAGATTAATAAGCTGATCAATAGTAAAGATCATTTTCTATCTCCAAGTGATAATGTAGTTTTCTATTAAATAGTAACAGTCATTATTATATGTACTAATGGACAAAATCAGCCTTTCTATTTCATTTTTCTTTGTCCTAGAAATTTCTTTTCCCTAGAATTTCTGAATATTTAGCATCTCCTTTAATAATGCAGTGTTCAATCTTACGAACTCTCCTAATATTATCTTTCTGACCTGACTTTTTCCCTAAGAACAAAAAACATCTCATTCAGCCTGGGGATCATTTGACAGTACCGATAGAAAATGGTTTGAAACAAATTACAGAGCATCTTGAGTCTGAACCTCTGGCCCAACTCAGTCGCTCAGAATTTTTTTAGAGGATTATTTGAGGTGAAGGTCCAGTGATATTTCTATTCTCAGCCACTAACGGATAAATGATAAAAGAATTTTAAGGTCTTTGCTAGTGAACTCTGTAAAGAGTTCCAGTCTTGGGTGAGCAGTGAAGTAAGGAGTTTGAATCTGAAAGGGAGCAAATGAAAAACTGTCATGACATTGAAGTGATCAGTAATGCAGTGAGACTAAGAGCTGGGACTTTGTAACTAAACTGAAATGATAAAATGAATTCTGGCTCACCTGGGCTCATGGCCCAGATTAAAAAACCATGTCTGTGCAATTGTGTGAATATGCATGTGGATAAACATTTTTATTATTAATTACTATTATTTATTGAACAGTAAGCCCTAACTGCTTTTATTTTTAAATGAAATCTCATTTAATCCTCATATTAAGCATGTGAGTATTTAGTGATACCTACATTTTGTAGATAAGGTACATTGAAGTAAACCCACATGTGCTAGAATTTTGCTGGAGTTGGTTAGAGAGGCAGACTGCTCATTAAAGGAAATGGGACCATCCACATGCCTTAAAAAGGAACATACAAAATATTTAAAATATCTAAGTAGATTATAGACAATTTAGACAGTACTTTGGATATTTGTCCTTTGTGCATTTTATAGTGGGCTAAGTTGCTATGTGAGACACTTGCATTTTTATTCGCTGTCTGGTCTAGGAAACCTTTCTAATCCCAGGGTATTCACTCTTGGGATTTTAACACTTTAGAGCAGTGTTTCATGTAGTGAGTTTGAGGTAAAATTTGTTATGGAAAAAAATCCCAAAGAAGTAATAAAATCAGCTGTCGTCATACTTTCAATTACTTAAAATGCTTGCAGCTTGGTTTGAATGGTAAGCAAGAGACACCTAGATTATATTGGTAACTGAAAAGATTGCAGAATCTTTCAAAAGCAGTATATTAGATTGTAAAAGGAGGATCTAATATATATACATTTATTTAAAATATCTTGATATATTCAAGAAGCAACTACCATAAATATGTTGCTTTTTGCTGTAAAGTAAATTTTTTGTATTATATGCTTATGTACACAATTTTCTACAGTCTAGAATGAGCTTCCTCCATCTGGAAAAAATTCACGGTCCAGAAGATGCCCTTTCAGATACATTTAATTAATTTAAAAAGATTTTTAACCAGTTTTAACTGTTTGGATCAATTTATATAAATACCTGAAATGTTCAAGCAAACCAGCAGCTAAGATCATAGTTCAGAGTCTTTGGGAACATTTGCTGATTCCTCTTTCTTTACTGGGTAAATTTTAGAGTAAAAAGGATTATGAATAATCTTCTAAATTTTAAAACATTTTATTGTGGAAATTTTCAAACATAGAGAAGTTGGAAAAATTTTACAGTGAATACCAGTTTACCTACCACTTATTTTAGCGAACATTTTTCAATTATGTATCTGTTCATCTCTCTATTCATCCATCAATCAATCTTATGATGCATTTCAAAGTACATTGCAGACATTTCCTCCTAAATACTTCAGCATGCATATCATCTAGAATTCAGTAATAGTCTCCATTATTTTTTCTTCTTGAGGTAAATTGAAATATAGTGGACATGCATAAATCTTAAGTGAACGTTTGCTGAGTTTTGACAGATACGTATACCTGTTAACCCAAACCTCTATCAAGATAATGTTACCATCTCCCCAGAAAGTTCCCTCTTGTCCATTACCAGTCAGCCTTTACCCTCACGTGCCATAGGCAACAATGTGATTTTTTTCCTCTCCTGATTAGTTTTGCCAAAACATGAAATCTTTAAGGAATCAAAGTATGTAAATGTTTAACTGAAAAACATAGGAAGGTGACAAATTATTGTGTGAAATAATCTTAAGAATGACAACTGGGAAACCTGAGAGGGCAGTTGATGAAGGAAAGCTAGAAGGACTTCATGAAATGACTAATGACACAAATTTAGGGCAATGCCAGAAGTACACGCAACCAGCGGCCATTGAGCCTTGTAATTCCTTATAATGGCATCAGACCATAAAAACGAAAGTCCCTTGACAGAGATTTTTGCCTGTTAGTCAGCAAAAGTGACATAATTCTATGACCCAAATAAGCACATATTTTTACAAAGGTTATAAAGTTGAAATATGGCAGTTGTTTCAGGTGTTTTGCTTTTGTAATAGAGTTGGTTAATATTTGGCTTTTAAAATGATCTATTATAAAATGGTGAAAATATAAAATTTTAATTGTACAATGGAGAAAAATATTTTGGAATATGTAAAATCACTTTGTATTAAGAGTCTGCATTTAAAATATAATTTTAATAGTGTAGTTATACATCATACACAAATTATACAGGTGTAATGGATCAAAGGCATTAATCAGGTACTTTGTATCTATCACTAATATATTTAAATTCTGAACTCCAGGCAATAGAGAAAGAAATCACCAATAAAATCTGTAAAATAGCACAGCCTAGTCTGGGAACTGATCCTCAGTTTATCATTACTTCTAGTCTCTAGCCTCTCTGACTTTTTGCATAAAGGCTGAATACTAGCTGATGGTTTGTTAGAAAATGATGGTATGTAAATTCTAACAAACCCCATACACCCCCCACCCTCCCACCTTCCCTCTCTTCCTTTTTTTCCTTAATTCTCTCCTTCTCTTTCTCCTTCCTTGTCTGCTAATTAAAAAGGTATTTATTGTGTGCCAACTGTGTAACACCGTATAAGATGCTGGAGATACTGTGATGAGTGGAAAGTATCTTAATGTAAATCAGATTCTACAGATGGTACTTAGATTTGTAAATATTAAATTCTAATGAATCAGAACTCCCTTTAAAAATAATCATGCGTCTTAGAATTTGTCAGTAGGTTTTGTATTATACAGGACATTGTGGTATACAGGATAAAGATAGATTCTTCGAAGTTGATTGAATATTTGTACTGTTGACGTAATTGTTTTCTTTTCACAACTGAAACGCTGGACTTGATTTATTATGACACCTGCCCTGCCCCATCAACTCTTTATGCTCAATGTAGTCATCAGTACATTTAGCTATCTTTTACTTTAAAAAAGATTCACTTATGCCTTTACTTGTACAAATAGTTTTTTATATGTTTTAAAAGAACTATTCTTGGTCAGAGTTAGGAATTTCTTATGTGATCTCTCAATTTGCATAGTGTTAGAGAACAAAGTTCATGGAGCCAGAGGTCAGGAAATCGATTTCCTCCATCTTATTAGCTGTGACTTGGGACAACTTAAGAGCTTAGTTGCTGTTATTAATAATGAAGTACTTTCCAATTCAGGCTGAATTGCAGAAAAGAAAAAAAATGTATATAAAAATAAAAGTATAATTACTTTAGCATGATTAAAACTTTTTTTATTGTGGTAAAATATACATAAAATGAATTATGTTAACCATTTTCAGTGCTATTAAACATATTCTCCTTGTTGCACAACTGTAACCCCCATCCATCTCCAGAATTTTTCATCCTTCCAAACTGATAGTCTGTACCCATTAAACAGTAACTCAGTGGCTTCTCATTCCTCCCTCCCTGCAGCTTCTGGAAACCACTATTCCATCTTTTGTCTTTAGGAATATAGAACAAATGTTTTGATTAAGAATGCTAAGTTTTCTCTTTCCATTCGTCTTGGTTAAGAAGTGTTTTTCTTTTTAGTAACTGTATCTATCAGGGTTAACTACTAGAATATCTACATTCCAGGTCTAAATTCAGTTCTTTAAATTTTTAACATAACCTATAATTTTTATTTTACAGCTGTGGCAGGCATAACAAAAACACTTTGAAATAAGTGTGCCTAGGCAATTGTATAAATGCAATCCATTTAAAACTTTAGCCATTTATGTGATATTAGGCATTTCATTTGATTTCCACCTGTGGTATGACTTTGAGAAGTTTGTTTTACAATTTTTTTTGATATAATTTCAGGCTGAGAATATCTTTGCAATACAATAACTAGAAATTAGGTTATTTGAAGTATGGCTTAATGAAGTGTAAAGGGTATGAAATGAAACATAAATAAAATGTAACCTAGGGAATATTTGTATAAAAGGTCTTTAGCTATTGGGCATATTTATATTTATACTGTAAGTGCATTTTCGTAATACATAAAGGTAGTTTTACTAATGTTGGTATCATTTAGAACATTTTGTCAAGGTAATTAGATGATTGAAATTTTTGTTTTTTATTTTCTTAAATGAATTTGTATTTTCAGGCCAGCATTTGGTTCAATATATCGTGTACTAAAAGAAAAGTCTTAGTCATTTGAATACTCATAACTGTAATTATATTAAGAATTTCACTGGTATTAGCAGTACAAAGCTCAAAGGCACTCATTGTAACCTAATTACCAGGAATGACATTTGTTTAGTGCTAGTGAGATGTGAGTTTTTTGTGGTGGTTTTTTTTTTTTTTTGGAACTGAAGGTTGAAGAGATATCAGGTAAAGTCCATAGTGGGGAACACGTGTTCCAAATTAACCTTTTTAAATCCTGGGATTCAATGACAGTGATGTATCTGGGTTATAAAATGTAACTCGTGGAATGAAAAAACAAAAATGTAGCGGTTGCTAATTGGTAAATACTTACTTTGATCAAGACATAATTTCCTAGCATCAGGGGCATTAAGGTTTTGTTGGGGACCTGAAATTTAGACTTTTTATGAGGGCAAGTCCTCTTTAAGAAAGAAAATACAAAATTACGAATTGATGTACAGAAGTTAAAACTTAGAATGAAAAAATAAAACAGATGACAGACTTTTAAAAATGTGGCCAGTGAGGCTTCCCTGGTGGCACAGTGGTTGAGAATCTGCCTGCCGATGCAGGGGACACGGGTTCGTGCCCGGGTCCGGGAAGATCCCACATGCCGCGGAGCAGCTGGGCCCGTGAGCCATGGCCGCTGCGCCTGCGCGTCAGGAGCCTGTGCTCCACAACGGGAGAGACCACAACAGTGAGAGGCCCGCGTACGCAAAAAAAAAAAAAAAAAAAAAGAAAAGGTGGCCAATGACATAATCATAATACTTAGAAAAGTGGACATTTTAGAACTAATAACACTTTTAAAATACTTCTTAAAAATTTACATCTGTAGGATGTATAGTCTTTGATTGCCTCTCCCTATGACAAGGCTATTACAATATGATTACCTGGAAAGAGATTAGAAAGATGAGTTAGTCTTTGCTGTAGCCTGGCTAGCAAAAATTTTTTTAATTACTGATAGTTGAAGTGTATAAAACATGCAGCTTCACTCAAAAAAATACTCAGTTGCTTGTAGAACTGCTACAGGTTTGTGCTCTACAAAGAGAGTTTGAGAAGTTCTATTTCATAGGAGTCCCATAAAAAGAAAAAACTGTATGATGCATTTATAATTATATAAGCCTTATCAACTATACTACAATAAGAGAGAGCTTCTGATTTGACTAGGCACTGACTAAAAACTGGATTCTCTGCTTATACTATTTCATGTATCATGAATGGAAGAATTTACCATAGACTAGCTTCTAGCTGTGTACATTTCAGACTTTTTCTCCTCCACTTATCACATACCTGTAGTTCTATTTTCCATGGGACACATATATGTCTCCATAGACCTCAGGCTCTGTACTTCCATTTAATGACTCCAGGTGAATTGGAGCAGTGGGTAAAAAGGTGTATTCCTTGAAGCCATTCCCACAATGGATCAGATGGCAATAATTAAGTACACATGGAAATAAGTGAGAACCACATACATATATTTCACTAAACCCAAATTGAATGTACCACCAATTTACCTTCCTCTTTGCTGGACCCCCAAGTTGCATACTGTGACTCATACCATTTGACACAAGAGAAAAGAACCCTGAAGCCTAAGCTTCGTGCAGCAAATTTATGGTAAATCCACCTCTGTGGATTCTGTAGTGCTATTTCTACAGTGATGGAAATCTGCTGTCCAGTATGGTAGCCACGAGACACATGTGGCTATTGCACACTTGAAATGTGATTCGTGCCACTGAGGAAATGAATCTTTAATTTTTTAAAATTTTCTGAAGCCTTCCCTTGTGCCTTCTATTTATTTATTTATTTTTATACAGCAGGTTATCTATTTCATACATATTAGTGTATATATTGTCAATCCAAATCTCCCAATTCGTCCCCCTGTGCCCCCCGCCCCAGTTTCCCCATTGGTGTCCATACGTTTGTTCTCTACATCTGTGTTTCTATTTCTGCCCTGCAAACGGGTTCATCTGCACCATTTTTCTAGATTCCACGTATATGCGTTAATATACAATACTTGTTTTTCTCTTTCTGACTTACTTCACTCTGTATGACAGACTCTAGTTCCATCCACGTCTCTACAAATGACCCAGTTTCTTTCCGTTTTATAGCTGAGTATTATTCCATTGCATATATGTACCACATCTTCTTTATCCATTCATCTGTAGATGGGCATTTTGGTTGCTTTCATGACCTGGCTATTGTAAGTAGTGCTGCAATGAACATTGGGGTACATATGTTTTTTTGAATTATGGTTTTCTCTGGGTATATGCCCAGGAGTGGGATTGTCGGGTCATATGGTAATTCTATTTTTAGTTTTTTAAGGAACCTCCATACTGTTGTCCATAGTGGCTGTATCAATTTACATTCCCACCAACAGTGCAAGAGGGTTCCCTTTTCTCCATACGCCCCCAGCATTTGTTGTTTGTAGATTTTCTGATGTTGGCGATTCTGACCGGTGTGAGGTGATGATACCTCATTGTAGTTTTGATTTGCATTTCTATAATAATTAGTGATGTTGAGCAGCTTTTCATGTGCTTCTCGGCCATCTGTATGTCTTCTTTGGAGAAATGTCTATTTAGGTCTTCTGCCCATTTTTGGATTGGGGTGTTTGTTTTTTTAATATTGAGCTGCATGAGCTGTTTATATATTTTGGAGATTAATCCTTTGTTGATTCATTTGCAAATATTTTCTCCCATTCTGAGGGTTGTCTTTTCGTTTTGTTTATGGTTTCCTTTGCCGTGCAAAAGCTTTGAAGTTTCATTAGGTCCCATTTGTTTATTTTTGTTTTTATTTCCATAACTCTGGGAGGTGGATCAAAAAAGATCTTGCTGTGACTTATGTCAAAGAATGTTCTTCCTATGTTTTCCTCTAAGAGTTTTATAGTGTCTGGTCTTACATTTAGGTCTCTAATCCATTTTGAGTTTATTTTTGTGTATGGTGTTAGGGAGTGTTCTAATTTCATTCTTTTACATGTAGCTGTCCAGTTTTCCCAGCACCACTTATTGAAGAGACTGTCTTTTCTCCATTGTATATCCTTGCCTCCTTTGTCATAGATTAGTTGACCATAGGTGTGTGAGTTTATCTCTGGGCTTTCTATCTTGTTCCATTGATCTGTATTTCTGTTTTTGTGCCAGTACCATATTGTCTTGATGACTGTAGCTTTGTAGTATAGTCTGAAGTCAGGGAGTCTGATTCCTCCAGCTCCGTTTTGTTCCCTCAAGACTGCTTTGGCTATTCGGGATCTTTTGTGTCTCCACACAAATTTTAAGATTTTTTGTTCTAGTTCTGTAAAAAATGCCATTGGTAATTTGATAGAGATTGCATTGAATCTGTAGATTGCTTTGTGTAGTATAGTCATTTTCACAATATTGATTCTTCCAATCCAAGAACATGGTATATCTCTCCATCTGTTGGTATCATCTTTAGTTTCTTTCATCAGTGTCTTATAATTTTCTGCATACAGGTCTTTTGTCTCCTTAAGGAGGTTTATTCCTAGGTATTTTATTCTTTTTGTTGCAGTGGTAAATGGGAGTGTTTCCTTAATTTCACTTTCAGATTTTTCATCATTAGTGTATAGGAATGCAAGAGACTTCTGTGCATTAATTTTGTATCCTGCAAGTTTATTTAATTCATTAATTAGCTCTAGTAGTTTTCTGGTGGCATCTGTAGGATTCTCTATGTATAGTATCATGTCATCTGCAAACAGTGGAAGTTTTACTTCTTTTCAAATCTGTATTCCTTTTATTTCTTTTTCTCCTCTTATTGCCACGGCTAGGACTTCCAACACTATGTTGAATGATAGTGGTAAGAGTGCACATCCTGGTCTTGTTCCTGATCTTAGAGGAAATGTTTTCAGTTTTTCACCATTGAGAATGATGTTTGCTGTGAGTTTGTTGTATATGGCCTTTATTATGTTGAGGTAGGTTCTCTGTATGCCCACTTTCTGGAGAGTTTTTATCATAAATGTGAGTTGAATCTTGTCAGAAGCATTTTCTGCATCTATTGAGATGATCATATGGTTTTTATTCTTCAATTTGCTAATATGGTGTATCACATTGATTTGCATATATTGAAGAATCCTTGCATCTGTGGGATAAATCCCAGTTGATCATGGTGTATGATCCTTTTAATGTGCTGTTGGATTTTGTTTGCTAGTAGTTTGTTGAGGATTTTTGCACCTATACTCATCAGTGATATTGGTCTGTAAATTTCTTTTTTTGTAGTATCTCTGTCTAGTTTTGGTAGCAGCATGATGGTGGCCTTGTAGAATGAGTTTGGGAGTGTTCCTTCCTCTGCAAGTTTTTGGAAGAGTTTGAGAAGGTTGGGTGTTAGCTCTTCTCTAAATGTTTGATAGAATTCACCTGTGAAGCCATCTGATCCTGGAGTTTTGTTTGTTGGAAGATTTTTAATTACAGTTTCAATTTCATTATTTGTGATTGGTCTGTTCATATTTCCTGTTTCTTTCTGGTTCAGTCTTGGAAGGTTATATGTTTCTAAGAATTTGTCCATTTCTTCCAGGTTGTCCATTTTATTGGCATAGAGTTGCTTGTAGTAGTCTCTTAGGATGCTTTGTATTTCTGCGGTGTCTGTGGTGTCTTCTCCTATTTCCTTTCTAATTTTATTGATTTGAGTCCTCTCCCTCTTTTTCTTGATGAGTCTAGCTAAAGGTTTATCATTTTTTTTAATCTTCTCAAAGAACCAGCTTTTAGTTTTATTGATCTTTGCTATTGGTTTTGTTGTTTCTGTTTCATTTATTTCTGCTCTGATCTTTATGATTTCTTTCCATCTACTAACTTTGGGTTTTGTTTGTTCTTCTTTCTCTAGTTCCTTTAGGTGTAAGGTTAGATTGTTTGAGATTTTTGTTTCTTGAGGTAGGATTACTTAGAACTGCTTTTGCTGCTTCCCTCTTGGAACTGCTTTTGCTGCATCCCATATGTTTTGGATCATTGTGTTTTTGTTTTCATTTGTCTCTAGGTATGTTTTATTTCCCCTTTGATTTCTTCAGTGATCTCTTGGTTAGTGAGTAACGTGTTGTTTAGCCTCCATGTGTGTGTGTATTTTGCATTTTTTCCCCTGCAGTTGATTTCTAATCTCATAATGTTGTGTTCAGAAATGATGCTTGATATGATTTTAGTTTTCTTAAATTTACTGAGGCTTGATTTGTGATCCAAGATGTGATCTATCTTGGAGAATGTTCCATTTGCATTTGAGAAGAAAGTGTAACCTGTTTTTGGATGGAATGTCCTATAAATATCAATTACATTTATCTGGTCTATTGTGTCATTTAAAGCTTGTGTTTCCTCATTAATTTTCTGTCTGGATGATCTGTCCAGTGGTGTAAGTGAGATGTTAAAGTCCCCCACTATTATTGTGTTACTGTTGATTTTCTCTTTTATAGGTGTTAGCATTTGCCTTATGTACTGAGGTGCTCCTATGTTGGGTGCATATGTATTTACAATTGTTGTATCTTCTTCTTGGATTGATCCCCTGACCATTGTTTAGTGTCCTTCCTTGTCTCTTGTAACAGTCTTTATTTTAAAGTCTATTTTATGTGATATGAGTATTGCTACTGCAGCTTTCTTTTGATTTCCATTTGCATGGAATATCTTTTTCCATCCCCTCACTTTCATTCTGTGTGTGTCCCTAGGTCTGAAGTCGGTCTCTTGTAGATAGCATATATATGGGTCTTGTTTTTGTGTCCATTCAGTGAGCCTGTGTCTTTTGGTTGGAGCATTTAATCCATTCATGTTTATGGTAATTATTGATATGTGTGTTCCTATTACCATTTTCTTACTTGTTATGGGTTTGTTTTTGTACGTGTTTTTCTTCTCTTGTGTTTTCCACTTAGAGAAGTTCCTTTAGCATTTGTTGTAGAGTTGGTTTGGTGGTGCTGAGTTGTCTTAGCTTTTGCTTGTCTGTAAATCTTTTGATTTTCTGTCGAATCTGAATGAGATCCTTGCCAGGTAGAGTAATCTTGGTTGTAGGTTCTTCCCTTTCATCACTTTAAGTGTATCGTTCTACTCCCTTCTGGCTTGTAGAGTTTCTGCTGAGCAATCAGCTTTTAACCTTATTGGATTTGCCTTGTATGTTATTAGTCGTTTTTCCCTTGTTGCTTTCAATAATTTTTCTTTGTCTTTAATTTTTGTCAATTTGATTACCATGTTTCTTGGCGTGTTTCCCCTTGGGTTTATCCTGTATGGGACTGTCTGTGCTTCCAGGACTTGGGTTGCTGTTTCCCTTGTTAGGGAAGTTTTCGACTATAATATCTTCAGACATTGTCTTGGGTCCTTTCTCTCTTTCTTTCTGGGACCCCTATAATGTGAATGTTGTTGCATTTAATGTTGTCCCAGAGGTCTCTTAGGCTGTCTTCATTTCATTTCATTCTTTTTTCTTTATTCTGTCCCGCAGCAGTGAATTCCACCATTCTGTCTTCTAGGTCACTTATCCGTTCCTCTGCCTCAGTTGTTCTGCTATTGATTCCTTCTAATGTAGTTTTCTTTTCAGTTATTATATTGTTCATCTCTGTTTGTTTGGTCTTTAATTCTTTTACGTGTTTGTTAAACATTTCTTGCATCTTCTCAATATTTGTCCCCATTCTTTTTCCGAGGTCCTGGATCATCTTCACTATAATTATTCTGAATTCTTTTTCTGGAAAGTTGCCTATCTCCACTTCATTTAGTTGTTTTTCTGGGGTTTTATCTTTTTCCTTCATCTGGTACATAGTCCTCTGCCTTTTCATTTTTTCACTCATTCTGTGAATGTGTTTTTTCCCACAGGCTGCAGGATTGTAGTTCTTGCTTCTACTGTCTGCCCTCTGGTGGATGAGGCTATCTAAGTAGCTTGTGCAAGCTTCCTGATGGTAGGGACTGGTGGTGGGTAGAGCTGGGTGTTGCTCTAGTGGGCAGAGCTCCGTAAATCTTTAAGCTGCTTGTCTGCTTATAGGTGGGCCTGGGTTTGCTCCCTGTTGGTTGTCTGGCCTGAGGCGACCCAGCACTGGAGCCTATATCACTCTTTGGTGGGGCTAGTGGCAGACTCTGGGAGGGCTCACGCCAAGGAGTACTTCCCAGAACTTCTGTTGCCGGTGTCCTTGTTCCTGTGGTGAGCCACAGCCACCCCTCGCCTCTGCAGGAGATCCTGCAACACTAGCTAGCAGGTAGGTCTGGTTCAGTCTCCTGTAGGGTCACTGCTCCTTCCCCTGGGTTCTGATGCGCACACTACTTTGTGTGTGCCCTCCAAGAGTGGAGTTTCTCTTTCCCTCAGTCCTCTCGACGTCCTGCAGTCAAATCCCTCTAGCCTTCAAAGTCTGATGCTCTGCGAGTTCCTCCTCCTGTTGCCGGACCACCAGCTTGGGAAACCTGACGTGGGACTCAGAACCTTCACCACAGTGGGTGGCCTTCTGTGGTATAAGTGTTCTCCAGTTTGTGAGTCACCCACCCAGCAGTTATGGGATTTGATTTTATTGTGATTGTGCCCCTCCTACCATCTCACTGTGCTGTTTTCTTTGTCTTTGGATGTGGGGTATCTTTTTTGGTGACTTCCAGTGTCTTCCTGTCAGTGATTGTTCAGCAGTTATTTGTGGTTTCGGTGGTCTCACAAGAGGGAGTGAGTGCACGTCCTTCTACTCCACCATCTTGAACCAATTTTGAATGTTTAATTTTATGTAATTTTAATTACTTTAAAGTTGAAGAGGTATTTGTGATTAATGGCTACTATACTGGACAGTATAGGTCTAGCATCTTTTTTATTGTTTTATGTAAAATTAGTGCTTATGTAATTCCCTTGAAGATACTATGTATTATATCATATTCTGCTTTACTTAGTTTATTTAGGTATAAACCTCCATTGTAACCTAAATTCTTTATTACATATGTATGATATTGCCTACTGAGCAAAGCAGGCAATTCTCATATTTATAGAGAAGATTTATATTTGAAGATCTATTTAAATTAAACTGAAAAACAACTTTAAAGTGTTTCTTATGGTGGGGATATTTTGAGTCTTGCTGGAAAATTATCTTGAACCAGTCTTATTAAAATATTAAATTATGTGTTAAAATGTGTGTTTTCCAAGCAGGGGTTAAAACCTTTTGTATGAAGTATTGTCTTTTATTTTTCTCTTTGGAAATCTAATGGAGCATTTCCAAAGACAAAGGGAAAGTGGAATGTTTGGTTGACATGCTTAATATTACATTTGACTGATTAGTTTGCTAATCCAGGTGCTCCAAACCAGATTCCAAGATTTGGGCTAGATCTTGTCTTGCTATGACTTGTAATTTGCATTTGACAGTAATTTATGAATATTTAAATTGGTAGAAAAAAGAGAAAGCATGAATATTGTTCAGTAGAATTATGTGAACTACCTCTATGGTGTATCATTACCTATAAGTTTCTGAGATTTTGCAAATTTTATTTATTACATGCCTACCACAGGATCTAGCATTTTTGTAATTGTTGCTGCAGTGGTACAGGTGACCTTTCAAAATTTGTGTATAAAGTTTCAATGTGTACTGAAGTGGGATATTTAATGATTTTCTCTTCATGTGCTAGTGACTTTTATTTGAACAGCTGAGGGTTGATAGAAATTGGGATTAGATATTTTCTGTACATTTATATAATTGTAATTAATATTTAGATTTAGTAGATTGACTTTTTTTAGTTGAGGTAAAATTCACGTAATATAGTTAACTCTTTTAAAGTATAAAATTCATTGGCATTCACAATGTTGTGTCACCTCTGTTAAGTTCCAAAACATTTTCACCATCACCAAAGGAGTCTCCCATATCCAGAATGGATATAACCATTGCAAATATTTCATATAAATGAAATAATACAACACATGGACCTTTGTTTCTTGGCTTCTTTCACATTTTAGCATGATGTTTTCAAGGCTCATCCATATTGTAGCATGTATTAGTGTTTTAATTCTTTTTAGGGTTGAATAATATTCTGTTTTGTAGATATTCCACATTTTGTTTTTCCATTCATCCATTAGAATAACTTTAAATAAAATAAATTTCAAATTGAAGTATAATTGATTAACAGTGATATGTAGAATAACTTTTAAATACAATTGAAACTAAGTCCTTAAGTAATTTTTCTTAATCAGTTCTAAACCTTGACCATAAAAACTCTTGTTTATAGTTAGTTATTCAATACTCTTCAGGTTGAAATGAAATACGACCAGTATTTCAATTTTTACCCTCAGTCCCATTCCCATTGATTAATTTTTTACACACTGTTTTGTGCTAAACAAACCTCCTTTAAAATTATTTTTTAATGTTAATAAGATAGTCTACTGCAAATGCTCTGAATTTAGTCTGATGAATCATAGAATGATAAAGCTGGAAGAAAGATAAAACTTGATCTGTGAGACTGATAATCTTTTAAAGTATAATTTGGTAAGAAAGTAAACAATTAAATCAAACATCCTTCTTATCCACCAATCATAAAAGGAAAGTCATAAAAATCTGCAGATATTAAATTTTTTATATTCTCTTTCATATCAGTGAATATAGAGTTTTTTTAAAAAATGGTGAGCTTCACCAGAATTTTAAATTCTGTGATATAAGATGTGTTGTATCATCTTGTAAGGGCTCATTGTTTTTAATCTTTTGTTCCACTATGCTGGGCCTCACTTTTCTGTTCTAGAGATTGGTACATAGAAAGACATGAACATTGACTTTGCTTATGGTAAATTTCTATTCAGAAACCCAGGACTCATGACATGTTTTATTTGCAGAGTTTTAAAACTTTTCTCTTGGCACTTTTTTTGGGTCAGAACCTGTCTGTTTGTTTTTAAACAATTATCACTTGGTTACCATTTACAAAATTCTCAGTAGCATCTTAAAAAGTTGCTTCCTGTTGGATTTGTTGCATATTTTCTTGGTTGTGGATTTTTTTTTTAAGAGGCTGTGGTTGTGTCATATATGCTAGTTATAATTTGGCTTTTCAAAATGTCAAATGCCAGCTATATGCAAAATAAAGTAATTTACATTTTTATGACTGTAAAATTAAGTTCATTTTTCAGAGTAAACAAAAGCCTCAAATGACTTCTTTTAGTCTAATTTGTTGACTTTGGTGTTTTGTCAGTGTGTGAGTAACAGGCTGTATCAGTTTTCCATCCCTAAATAACAAGTTCCCACAAACTTGGTGGCTTAAAAAACATAAATGAGGGATGTCAGTTTCCATGGGTCAAGAGTATGGGTCCAGTATAGCTGGATTCTGTGCTCAGGGTCTCACAAGGTGAGATCAAGATCTTACCTGGGCTGAGGTCTCATGGGGTCTTCTTGCATATTTGTGTTGTTGTTGGCATAATTCAATTTCTTGGGGTTGTCTGAGGTCCTAATTTTTTTGCTAGCTGTTGACTGGAGACTGCTCTCAGTCTTTAGAGGCCCTCTTAGGGCCTTGCTACATGACCCCCTCATGAGGCCCTTTCCTTTCAGGCCAACAGGAGAGCCTCTTTGAGGCTCTTACTTCAGGAAAGGCCTGGTCCCTTCTGAGAGCTCACTTGATTAGCCCAGAATAATCTCCTTTTGACAGACTTAAAGTCAACTACTTTGTAACTTTAATTACATCTGTAAAATCCTTTTACCTCTGTCATAAAATGTCATCTAATACAGGGAATTGACCATATTTACAGTCCTGCCCATACTCAGGGGAAAGACTGTGTACACCAGGGAGTAGGAATCCTCTAAGATGGAGGCCATCTTAGAATACTGCTGACCACACAGAAGTTAGGTGACAATTTTAAAGTGTATCTGTATATGTTTTAAAAATTACCATGAAATACAAAATAAAGATAACACATCAAAAAAAATTAGTAGACTATATATATATATATATATATATATATATATATTTTTTTTTTTTTTTTTCAGTACGCGGGCCTCTCACTGTTGTGGCCTCTCCCGTTGCGGAGCACAGGCTCCAGGCGCGCAGGTTCTTCCCGGACCGGGGCACAAACCCGTGTCCCCTGCATCGGCAGGCGGACTCTCAACCACTGTGCCACCAGGGAAGCCAAATAGACTATATTTTTAAGAGCAGCTTTAGGTTTACAGGAGAATGGACCATAAAGTACAGAGTTCCTGTATACCCCCTCTCCCTCTACACAGTTTCCCTTATTATTATTTTGCATTAGTGTAGTATATTTATTAAAATTGAACCAATACTCAAGTCCATAGTTTACATTAGGGTTTACTCCTCGTATTGTCCTACGGGTTTTGACAGATGCATAATATCATGTATCTACCATTACAGTATCAAACAGAATAGTTTCACCTCCCTAAGAATCCCCTCTGCTCTACCTGTTCATCATTCCCTTCTCCTTCCCCTGAAGCTCTGGCAATCTCTGGTCTTTTTGCTATCTCTGATAGTATTGCTTTTCCAGAATGTCATATAGGTGGGATCACAAAATAAATAGCCTTTTCAGACTGGCTTCTTTCACTTAATAGGCTTTTAATGTCCCTCCATGTCTTTCTGTGGCTTGATAGCTTATATCTTTTTATTATTGAATAATACTCCATTGTATGGACATACCACCATTTGCTTAATCCAGTAAGCTTCCCTCTAGGTCCTATTGAGACTTGCTTGGAATTAGCCTGTAGAGGTGTCACTGAAACTCCCTGGGAGGCCTCCTTTGGGTAAGGAGGAAGGGGCCTCTCTTTCTGGTTTCAGTGTGCTTTATTCTCTTGCTCCTGTGATGTGTGTGGAGGTGAGCCAATCCCTGAGGAGTGGACAGTATCCACTGGGAAGATGCTCATGGGGTGCTACTGAAACTCTCTGGGAGACTGCTGTTTGGGGACATCTGTGAGACTTGCTGGGGAAACTACCTGGGGTGCTGGTGGAACTTGCTGCAGTGGGCTTATGGGGGTGTGGCTGAAAGCTGCTGGGGAGTGAGTGCCACTGGGTGCCCCTATGCTAGTGGCCGCCACGTGAGCAAGAAGAAAATAAAGCATACTGGAACCAGCAAGAGAAGTCCTTTACTCGAGCAGTGTTCCTCTAGCACCGTCTACCAATAAAGCTTAATGTTATGGCTACTGGCAAAGATGAAAAGATACAGGGTCCAGCTTCAGTATCACAAACCAGGACAGTGAAGGGTAGAAGGACAGTTTGGAGCT
This sequence comes from Monodon monoceros, assembly GCF_005190385.1. Taxonomy (NCBI): domain Eukaryota; kingdom Metazoa; phylum Chordata; class Mammalia; order Artiodactyla; family Monodontidae; genus Monodon; species Monodon monoceros. The sequence goes on along the minus strand of NW_021703776.1, from coordinate 67,628,686 downwards.
GACAAGCAAGAAGTTGATAACCGACACACTTTCTGTTTCTACTTTGCTGAGAGTTTTTTGTTTGTTTGTTTGTTTAAATCAGGAGTGAGTATTGAATGTTGTCACGTGCTTTTCTACAATATCAAGATAGTCATAAGGTTTTGTCTTTTAATCTGTTAATATGGTGTTACATTAATTAGATTTTTAAATGTTAAAGGAATCTTGCATTCCTGCATAAGCCATACTTGATGTAATATCATTTAAAAAATTTTTTTCATTGGAGTATAGTTGCTTTACAATACTGTGTTAGTTTCTACTGTACAGCAAAGTGAATCAGCTATACGTATACATATATTCCCTCTTTTTTGGATTTCCTTCTCATTTAGGTCACCACAGAGCACTGAGTAGAGTTCCCTGTGCTATACGGTAGGTTCTCGTTAGTTATCTATTTTATACACAGTATCAATAGTGTATATATATCAATCCCAATCTCCCAATTCATCCCACCCCCCCTTTCCCCCTTGATATCCATACTTTTGTTCTCTACGTCAGTCTCTATTTCTGCTTTGTAAATGAGATCGTCTATACCAATTTTTTCAGATTCCACGTGTATGTGTTAATATTCCTTTTTATATATAGTTGACCCTTAAACAATGCAGGAGTTAAGGACACTGATCCTCTGAGTAATTGAAAATCCAAATATAATTTATAGTTGGCCCTCTGTCTCCCTGGTTCCTCTGTATCCCCAGTTCTGCATCCTTAGATTCAATAACTCGGATCTTACAGTAGTGTAATATTTACTCTTGAAAAAGAAGTCTGCGTTTAAGTGGACCTGGGCAGTTCAAATCTATGTTGTTCAAGAATCAACTATATTGCTAGATTTGATTTGGTAATATTTTGTTAAAGATCTTTGTATCCATAAGATATATTGGTCTATCATTTTCTTCTTCTGTAATGTCCATTTGGTTTTGGAGGTTTGGTGGCTTCATAAAGTAGGGAAGTATTCCTTCTTCCTCTTTTTGAACAAGTTTGTATGGGATTTGTCTCAGTTCTTCCTTAAATTTTTGATAGAATTTGCCAGTGAAGCTATCTGGTCCTGGAATCTTCTTTCTGAGAAGACATTTAGTTATAAATTCAATTTTTGAGATTGATGATGGGCTTCTTTTTGAGTTAGTTTTGTACTTTGCATCTGTCAAGCAATTTATCCATTTAATCTGTTATCAAGGATATCGGATTAAAATTATTCTTAATATTCCCTTATTGTTTTAATGTCTGAAGCATCTGTAGAATGAATCCTTTTTTATTTCTGGTATTCATAATTTGTGTCTTCCTTCTTTTATTCCCTGAGTCATTCTAGCTAGTAGTTTATCACTTAAATTTTTTTTTTCTGTTAAAAAGCATCTTTGGTTTGTCTGTTTTCAATGTCTTTGATTATTTACTCTTGTAAAAACAATTTCCTCTTTTCTATGTACTTTGTTTTTAAGTTGCTTTGCTTTCTCTAATTTCTTAAGGTAGAAATTTGTCTTTTAAAGCTACAAATTTTCCTCTAAACTAGTGTCTCTGAAGTTTTGTTGTAAATGAAAATGATCTAAGAGTCTTTAAAGTATACTAATGGCTTTTTCCCAACCCCAGACACTATGATTTAATTGTTGAAATATATATGGTGTACAATGGGATATTTAAAAGCTCCCTAGTTGATTCTAATGTGTAGCACATTCTGTGAAGCACTGCTCTGAGCACTACTTTAGCTTCTCCCACAAATTTTGATAGGTTGTGTTTTCATTTTCATTCACTTCAAGATATTTAAAAATTTCCCTTGTGATTGTCTTCTTTTCTCCATTGGTTATTTAGAAGCATACTGTTTGGTTTCCAAATATTTCAGGGCTTCTCTTTTTCTTTATTTTTTCTTGATTTCTAGTTTAATTCCACTGTGATCAAAGAAAGTATTGAGTGATTTCAACATTTTAAAATTTACTGGACCTTTTCTATTCGGGCCTGTCATGTGATGTCTCCTGGTTAACTTTTCACATGCACTGGAAAATTATGTGTACTCTGCCATCACTGGATGGAGTATTCTACAAATGTAAATTAGGTCAAGTGTGTTGATGGTGCTAATCAAGCATCCTGTATACCTACTGATTTTTTTGGTCTTTTTGTTCTGTGAATTACTGTGAGAAGTGTGTTAATCTCCAGGTATTACTGTAAGTTTGTTTATTTCACATTTAGTTCTGTTAGTTGTTGCTTCATGTGTCCTGATAGTCTGTTATTAGCTGCATATACATTAAGGATTGATGAATTAACTCTTTTGTCATAATAAAATACCCATCTTTATCCTTGGTAATATCACTTGCTCTCAAATCTACTTCCATCTTTATGTAGCTACTTAAGCTTTTTTATGGTTAGTGTTTGCATGATAAATCTTAAAAAAATCATTTTTTAACGTCTGTTTTTATAATTAATTTGGGTTTAACTTAGCATGTATTTGGGCTCATTTTATTTAACTTAGCATATATTTGGTTTTGTTTTATTTACAATCTGACAATCTGTGCCTTTAAATTGAATACATACTAGCCTCACTCAGCTAGACTTCTGTGGGAGGAATACCTACAGAAAATGGTTTGAATGGATATTTTCCCAATTTTCCTGAGTGTGGGACAAAGTAAGTCCCACTGTAGGTGCAGAGAGGAGAAGTTAATTTACTGCATACAATAAATGACTTAGGACATTAGGGCTTAATTCTTTTGGGGAGCCCTGCTAGAGAGGCTGGTTTAGGTTTCTGTATAAGGTAACTGCTTAAATCTGCCATATTGCTGTTTGTTTTTTTCTCTTTGTCTATGTTTTTGGTGTTTGTAATTTTGTCTTTTCTTGCAGTCTTTTGAGACAATAGAGTACATTTTATGTGCCATTTTATCTCCACTACTGCTATATATTGTTACTTTTTTAGTGGTTACTTTGAAGTTTACATCATGGATTAATATATATTAGTACATCAATACCTTATGTATGGTATATATTAGTAACACTTCATAGTATACTTTCAAATAATTTTATGCCTTTTCACTTATAATTACCTTACATTAGTATACTTCCAGTAGTCCCTTCCATCTTTTGTGCTATTATGGTCATACATTTTACTTCTACATGTGTATAAACTCCACAATACATTATTTTTGCTACACACAGTCAATTATCTTTTAAAGAGATTAAAAATTAGGAAAAAGTCTTAGGTTTATTACACTTGTATTCTTTCCACTGTTCTTTATGCCTTTATGTAGATGCAAGTTTCTATCTTGGTATTTTTCTTTTACTTGAAGAACTTCTTTCAGTGTTTCCTAAAAATATAGGTATGCTGACAACAACATATCTGCCTTTATTTTTTGTTTATTTTTGAGAGACATTTGGGCTGGATATAGAATTTTAGTTTCATTAATTTTTTTTTTTTTAGCATTTTAAAAATGGCATTCCATTTCCTCTGGCTTGCATAGTTCCTGACATCATGTCTGTGGTATTTTTATCTTTGTTCCTATGTACATAATGTATCTTTATATTTTCCTGGCTGTTTTTAAGGTTTTCTATTACTGGCTTTTAGCAATTTGGTTATAACATACCTTGTGGGTTTTTTTTTTTCCCTTTATAATTATTCTGCCTGGGCTTTGAACTTCTTGGATTTATAGGTAGATGGTTTTTATTAAATTTAGAACATTTTTGGTCATGGTTTCTTTAAAAATTTTTTAACCCTCTTTTCCTTCTCCTTTTAGGACTCTAATTACACAAACGTTAGCTAATTGATACTGTCTCACATTTTACAGAGGCTGTATTCACTTCTTTGCCTTTTTTTCCCTTCATATTTGATTAAGACAATTTATATTGCTATGTCTTCAGTTCCCTGATAATTTTTTTTCTTCAGTGCTTAATTGCTGATAATCCCATCCTGTGAAATGTTTATGTCAAATACTGTATTTTTTACCTTTAGACATTTAATCTGGTTTGTGTTGGTATCTTCCCTTTCTCTTATTATTTTCCTTTGAGTCTTTAATCTTATCAAGCCTATTTTAGTAGCTATTTTAAATTCCTTTTATGTTAACTTTATCTGTTAGTTCTGGATCTATCTTTATTGACCGATGTTTCTCCTGGTTATAGGTAACGTTTTCCTGCCTTTTGCCTGTTTCTTTTTTTTTTAGATAGGTAATGAGCATTAGGATTTATACTTTTTAGCTGAATTTTATGGTTTCCTTTAAATAAGGTTTAACCTTTATTTACAGATCAGTTTAATCATTTTGAGGCTCATTTTCATGCTTTTTATATTTCCATGATCTGTGGTACTATTTACTCTAGAGCTAGTTTAGCCTCACTACTAAGAGTAATAGACCTTTCTAGAGTCTTTACAGAATGCCCTGGTTATAAACAAGGTCTCTACATTCTGGAAATTGTTAAGTTTACAGCTTCCCTGAAATTGCTCTTTCCTTTCTTGTTTTTCTTCACTTGGCCTCTTGGAGTTTCACCCTATTCAGCACAGATGGGTACTCAAAGCCTGTCAGGATTAATGCCAATTACTGCAGCTTTTTTTTTTTTTTTGCAAAGCTCCCCACACCTTTTTTTTTTTTTACCAGACCCACAAATTCTGGCTATTTCAGCCTCCCCAAAGAGTAACTTTTGTTTCTTAACTTAGGCAGTCTCTGAGTTCTTTTTGGGTTCCCCATCCTTATACCACAGATTGGACTTTGCCTTTAGGATAAAATATGGGCAGTCTTAGCACCTCATTTGTTTCCTTTCTGTTATTTCGCAGGCCTGTATTGCCTTTTGTTCAATATTTGAAATAGCTTTATATATTTTGCTCACTTTTCTAGTTATATACAGAATTGGGAGAGCAATCTTGTAGCAGTCCAGCATAGTTACTTTTCCCACTTAAATTCATTGTGGTAAATGTAGTTGCTCCAAACCTGATTATTGAATCTGGTTACTTTCAGAAGCAAGCTTTTGTGGTATATTATTTTCAGAGATTTTGAAGAATTTTTATAGATACCAAAAGATTATTTAATGAAAGTTATACCAATATCTTAAAATAATACCAACAGAGGTTTTATAGAGGTTAAGATACACTTTAGGTCATTCCTGCCCCCACCCCCAACCCTTTTAGTGCACATTGGTTGTTTAATTCATTACATTGACAGTATCTACAGGTTCTTATAAAATTGGATTGGGACTCAAAATGAACACATGCTGTTGTAAGTTTCTTACCATAGTGTGTGTTGAACTATGAGAGTTACTCATGGTTATATGTTACCCAGGAGGACTACTTAATGTGCTTGGTTATATAGATCTGCAAATTTTTAGCTGTGGGCTGATATCCATATTGAATGATAAATTTATTATTGATGCATAGCTTTCTAGGCAGAGATGTTACACTCTAAGAGAATTAAAGATAGGAATTACATTTCTCTTATGGTATGGTTTCTTCAACTTTAAATGAATGCTTTATATATTCACATTACTAATTTGTATAGCCAATACACAGAAAGAGTTGTTTAATTATTAGGAACATTAATTACAAATTTTTCTATTAAAAATACTAGAGAAAACATTTTGGGAGAAATATTTCCACGTAAAAGCAATTTAACTGACTGAAGCTTGTCGGCCCTTAGGAACATTTATTCTCAGTTATAAATGGCACATTTTTAAGCACCATTTTTATTCTAGCTTTCATTAATATATCATTTAGACAGAAAGCTGACGTGGATTTTTGTCTTGGCTTGGAAAGGTATTGAAGGCGAATTTGGTTTTAGTTACACATCCTATTTCTTCCACATTCTGAGGATTGTGTGGCTGGAAAATTAAATTGTCAAATATATGGGCTTGGTGATCATTTATACGAGGTGCTTTAATTTAAAAAAATACTACATACAAGGTAGTTCATTTATCAGCTTTCTTATCTAGAGCTGTCTCTAAATTTGAGAATGTTTTACTGGAAGATGCGCAAGAAGTTATTGTCCCCAAGTTTTCCATTCACGTTTACTGCATTGTGAAATTTATAACTAAACTTTCATATGAAAAAGATAAAACACACTGTCATCTCATCTTGTCTCGTACTTTTCAGTTAAAGGAGCAATGATATGCCTTCAGTTTTGTGACACGTTGCACTAGAATTTTTATTATAGAGTGTATGTGACTCAGTGTGTGTTTGTGTATGTTTATGCCTGACTCTTAGAGAATAAAGTTGTATTTACATGAACTATAGTGATATTTTTGTATCTGTATGAACATATTGATTCAGTAGACAAGATCATAGGTGTTCTTTGTATTTGTTTACAATAATTCTCTCACTGAATATGCGCCAGTTACTGACCAAACAGTCCTATAATGACATATTCATTACTGGTTTCAATGGCTAGTGGAGATAATTAGAAGTGTTGCAACATGGTCACTTATTGGACCATCTTAAATGTGCTGTTTATGGTAAACTTACCATGTTTATACACATTTTGTACATATTGTGCTGTTTTCTGGTTTTGCTGGTAAGTTAGCTAAAGGCTGTTACTTAGCATTGTAAGGTAGAATGATTTATTTTTATGAGTATGAGTCAATTAATATATTTTCTTCTGTGGTATGAGCATGTTACTTAAATTTCCCTGAGCCTCAGTTACCTCATCTCTGAAATGAGGGTGAAATAGGTCCTGTTTAATGGGATTGTAGTAAAAATTAAATGAGTTAACACAAGTGAAGTTCGTAGAACAATTTTTGACCCCTAGCAAACTCAGTGAGTATTAGCTATTACCATCCTTACACTATTACTTTAGTTAATTTAAGAATTACTTAGCCAACAATCTTTTTTGTCCTTTTCCTTTACATCCCATAAAATTCACGCATGCTAAGTGTGGAAAACAATGATATTTCATGAATTCTGAGAGTTGTGTAGCCATCACCACAATCCAGTTTTAGAACATTTCCATGAACGCCAAAATATTCCTCATGCCTATTTGCAGTCACTCCTCTTTCCTACCCCCAGCTCCAGGCAACCAACAATCTGCTTTCTGCCCTTAATGGACATTTCATTTAAATGGAATCGTAAATTGTCTTTTGTGTCTGGCTTCTTTTACTGAACATAATGTTCTTGGGGCTCATCCATATTGTAGCAGATACCAATATTTCATTCCTTTTTATTGCTGAATAGTATTCCTTGTATGGATGTAGTCCATGTTTAAAATTTATTCGCCATTTGATGGACCTTTGGTTTATTTGCAGTTTTTAGGTATTATAAAATGCTGCTATAAATATTCTTTACCAGTCTTTTCATAAACATATATTTTTGTTTGTTTTGGTAGATTCCTAGATGTGTGATTGCTGGATTGTGTGATAAGTTTATGTTGAACTTTTAAAGAAACTATTAAAATGTTTTCCAATGCAGCTGTACTACCATGTTACATTTCTACCAGGAATTTATGAGGGTTCTAGTTTCTCCACATCCTTGTCAACACTTGTTATTTTCTGTCTTTTTAATTATAGGTGTTTTGTCACTGTGTAATGTAGTATTACATTCCCCTAATTTCCCTAAAGCATGTTCTCATGTGTCTTACACAAAATTATTCCCTCTGTCTGGAAGTACCCTGCATCTCATAATGCACCAGTATGTGGACTCAAAGACCTCTCAGGTTCTTGCCTCAGTTGGGAAATTCTGAAGTGCCGTTCCCATTCAAGGTTCCAGTGGCTTTGACCGAAGCCTCCGTTACAACTGCATTGCAGTTCAACTTCTCTGTCTACCTGTCCTACTTTCTTCACTCCCTTCCAGATGTTGTTCCTGAAAGTGTTCCTCTAAATGCATGCAAATCTCACAGTCTTGGAGTCTGTTTCCCAAGGCATCTAACTACAGGGATATAGAGTTGACAGGAGTCACTAATTCAGAGAGAGTGATTGAGGAAGGTAGTCTCTAGCTTAAAGTAATATTTGAGCAGAGACCTGAATAAAATGCGGAAGCATGCCAACTTGGTATCTGGAGGGAAGAATTTTTCAGAGAGAACAGTAAGTGCAAAGAAACTGGGCAGGACCATGCTTGACAGTAAGGAGGCCCATGTGGAGAAACCAAAGGAGCCAGATCCTGAAGGGCTTTGATGGTTATACCCTGTGTGGCCTTTGAAGTATTTTCAGCAGTGGGATTCCATGATCACTCCAGATGCTTTGTGGAAATAGAATGTAAGGGGCTGAGAGCAGCAATAAGGAGCCGGTCAGGAGCTATTGTAATGGTCCAGGTGAGAAATGGTTGTGGCTTGAGTTAGAGTGGTAGCATTGGAGTGGGCAAGAAGTGGCCGGATTCTGAGTATATTTTGAGAATATAATTTTTTTGGTGGTTGGGATAAGGATGTGAGAGAAATGTGAGAGAAAGAGAGGAATCAAAGATGATTCTGAAGACTTTGGCCCAAGCAATTGGATGAATGCTGATGAGTGTGTTGAGACCTGAAAGGCATAGGAGCAGGTGGGGGTGGGTAGAAATCAAATTTCCAGCTTTAGACATATTAAATTTGCATGCCTATTAGAAATATGAGAGTAGATTGGTCTGAAAAGTTGGAATGCAAGTCTGGGTCCAGACTGAAGATAGAGTTTGAGGAGCTCTCAGGGTACACATACAAAGTCGTGGATCTGAGTGAGTTCTTCTTGACAGGTGTTCAGATGCACCATGTTGTCTCTGTTGCAATCATTAAACTCTGCCCTGGTATTGGTAAATACTGTGACAATAGTTAAACAAATGGGTGTGGCTGTGTTCTAATAAATCGTTATTTATAAAAATTGGTGATAGGTTGGATTTGGCCTGCAGGAAGTAGTTTGCTGACCTCTGAGTCAGATAGTGAATAGAGAAAGAGAAGAGATCTTAGCTTTTCACTTAGCGGGGCCCTGGGGTAGTATAACACGTAGAGCCAGGGAGATTGGAAGGAAGACACTGATGTAGAAGGAAAATTCAAAGAATGTGTTTAGGTTACAATTTATGTTTACCTTAATTTAACTTACATTTGTAATTGGATAAATAACTAATGTAAAAATATAAATATGAAATATTTTAATCTCTTTTGGTCTTAGACATACTATTTCTTTAATGTTATACTTTATTAATCATTCTCTAGAACGTATGGGTTAGTATCATGTAAAATGCTCAGAATTCTTTAGACATTTGAGTGTGAAGCTCTAATCAAAATTTTTAGTGCATTGTTCCAAATACATTTTTTTGTGTGTGGTATACTCTGATATGTGGTGTTATTTGTTAAGATGATATGGTTGGAGTTTCCTGTTCCTGAATTTTCAGCCAGTCTTTTTGTTTGGGGCACCTACATATTCAGAAATAGTGAAAGTAGAGGAAGAGAGTTTGAAAATAACAGATAAATCCTTTAAATTTGAGCGTTTTCCATTTTTAAGGACCTTTGGAGTCTTAAAGAATATTGTTGCACACTTCCTATTAAGTAACTAAAGAACGAACTGTGTAAGCACATGCGAACTCACTAAACTATAGTTGGTATAAGGAATTTCACAGACTTGTAGTGTCTTAGCTTAGAAACATGACTGATAAGATATTACAAGAAATCTTGGTTAAACTTGCATTTAATTTGTAGAATTGGAGTTCTTGCAAGCTATACCTGGTATAATTTTTTTTTTTTACGTTACGCGGGCCTCTCACTGTTGTGACCTCTCCCGTTGTGGAGCACAGGCTCCGGACGCGCAGGCTCAGCGGCCATGGCTCACGGGCCCAGCCACTCCGCGGCATGTGGGATCTTCCCGGACCGGCACGAACCCGTGTCCCCTGCATCGGCAGGCGGACTCTCAACCACTGCGCCACCAGGGAAGCCCATTGGTATAATCTTAATTTTTCTGATACTGCAGTAAGCAGCAGATACAGGTGAAGTAGGAATTAAGGAACTGCTTAGACATATCTTTTTGGAGTTTTGGCACCAGAAGTGATTCTGAAATTTTTGCATTGCCTACTGATAGACATTATGTATAAAGAACTCACATTATTATAGGTTACTGAATTAATTTAAGAAATAGCAATTGACATGAATCCTTCCGGGAATCGTGGGCTGCTATTTGATATTATTGTCTTTGTCAAATACGAAAGTGTGGAATGAATTTTATTTCTAGTGTGTAGGGACTTTAAGAATGAATTGATTTTTTCTCTCCAAATTTAAATTTTTTCAAATGGATCAGAAGTGAAGTTTATAGACTTTCTTTCTACCTCTTTTCACTGAGATAGTTAGGTGTTTTGAGTTTTCCATGAACTCTGTTGTATGTACTAGATTATTCCTAAATGGAAAAAGTTCCAAAGAGCAGTAAAAGTGGAGTTGTGCTCAAAAGTCATTTTTTATTTGTGAGCGAGGGCGGTCATAATTGGCATTCCTTATGTGCCTATTATATTTGACAGCATCTATATGCTGTCAAATATAATGTGTTCCAGATGAGATCATTAAGAAATAAAATTTTTCATTGTCATTACAATAGCAGTTGGGCAAGCCCTCTTTTGCTAAAAGGCTCTCAGTAACTCCTAATACTCCTAAGGCTCTCTGTAATTTCTAACACTCCTAATGTTTCAGCTCTTTGTGGTAACCAATTTTAATTGTATCACATGAACCTGATTTTTTGTGTACTGGTTATCTTCTCAGATGAATTTATGTCCTTTATTCCAAAATATTTTAGAAAACAGATTGACTAGTGTGAATTTATGTGGGCTTTTATTTTCTAGTCAAGTAGATAAAGTACTGTGAGATAGAGCAAAACATGATGGGTAGGTCATGCCTCCATGGTAAAACTCCTTCTATGTTACACTGTCATTTGATATTTATTAGTATATGTGTTTGGAGTTGTTGCAGGTATGGCCCTTACAATAATATGCTGGTTAAAAAAAACAAAACATAAACCATTCAGAAGGCTTCAAAACAGCTAATTTTGCCCAAATATTACCTTACATTTAACTATGGTCATTTCACAGTTTGAATTCAAGCTACTTTTTAAATCATAGGATCCAAACTTTTAACAGTAGTACATGAAAAATAAGGGATCTTTCCTTGTACCCTTTTAGGGACCCTCTGCAGGATTCTTGGTAACCTGAATACAGAATTCTAGCTGTCGGACTTGGCTCTCAAACTCTTTGTGATTTGCAATAGCTATTTAACTTTTTGTCCTGTTTTTGTTTCTGTTTTTGTTTTGTCCTGTTTTTCATGTGTAAAGAAATTTGTTAGACCAGATGATTTTATTGATGAATTTAAAACAGCACATACATTTTGAATACTTACTATCCAACAACTGGTATACTAAATATCCTAGGAAGTACAAAATAAATAAACGATAAACCATCTGACTTTAAAAATTCTAACCTAGTTGGTATGAAAACAGCAGATAGTAATTTAAAACATAAGATTCATTACCAAAATGAATGATACACAATAAGGAAGAAAGTAGTATGGATTTGGATGATCGAGGAGGACTTTCTGGAAGGAATGGCGCTCGAGTTGAGCTGGAAAAAGTTTGGATAGGAGGGAAAGGATTTGTTGTGTTAAGATGACCATAGAAAAACAGATGTCAATAGATGTAAATGAAGATAATGTGCTTAGTACCAGGAGGGCATTGAGCTTGGAACAGAAAATTCCTATTGGGAAGGTAATAGGAAACAAATTGGATGTTTAGAGAGATGGAGGGTTTCGAATGCCACCTTGTGAAGTTTCAGTTTGATTTTGTAGTATACGGAAGTTTTAAAGCTTTTGACCAAAAAAGTGATAAAAGAAACATATTAAGGAAAAGGGTGATTGCATTTCATTATGTGAATAATCTATAGATATGGAAAAGCACTTGATATTAGGGACCAGGAATACCAGCTGAGGTGTTTTATAAAGGTCGTTTCAGAGCAGAAGGCTTTTGCTTTGTTTTGTTTTGAATACATGGGACATTTACAGGATGAATGAGTGAAGGATTGCTCTCTGAATTTATTATTATTATTTTTAGACCATGAATATATAACATGGGAGACAGTCTCCCAGAGTACATGTTTCCTGGATTTTATTCACTGATCTAGTGTTTTGCACAAAGGCTCTAAATAAAAGTTGGTTTAATAACGAAACTGTAGTTTTCCTAATTCTATTGCTTAATAGCATTCCAAGTTGTTCCTTCCACCTGACCTTGTATGTAGCTATCTAGTCCATGTTTTACCAATTGAATTGCTCTGTATGACCATGCCTCGCCTGGTGTTTTTCCATTTTAGTCTTCACAGTTACTTGAGGAATCTCCTCAACAGCAAGCAGTGGTCCACTGCTAGTCAGGGCTCATTTGTACAGAAGTGCTACAGGAAGTATAATCTCCAGTGTACCTTTGAAAGGACATGGTTGGGTAATTTTTCCCTTATTTATTGCTCAAAGAAGTACCTTAAAATTTGGAAGGGTATTGGAGCTACAGTTTTAATCCTCTCTGTTTATCTGTATATCCTTTAATGCTAAAACTTTTGTGCCGCTACAGAATTCATTTATTTTTCTTTAAAGAACCATTTTATTCTACCTTGTGTTATTGTTAGGTGAGCACAGGTCTCTATTTTACCAGCATGTACACTCGTTGGGACAGAAAACTGGTTTTAACTGCTTTTGCTCCCCCGTAACTCTCAGCACAGGTAGGCAATCAGAAAATATTTAAGATCCTATCCTTAAAAATTATACATATTCACTAGAAAATTGGAATTTTATTTTACTGACTTCATTTTAAATCATGTTATAACTTGGTGGATTACATTTGGAACATAAGCTAAATTTTATTGCATCTCAGTGAGATAATCTCAACACATGTCATCAAATCCTTAGAAAATAAAAGCAAATCTGTTCAGTCCAAAGTGAAGTTATTACATAAATTTATGTAAATATTTAAGAAAAACTAGACTAGCGCAAGGAAAGCAGAAAATACAAAAATAAAAACAGAACCTTTTTTTTTTTTTTTTTACATTTTGGACAATGTGGATGGCCCTTGAGGGCATTATGCTAAGTGAAATAAATTGGACAGAGGAAGACAAACAGTGTATGATCTCACTTATATGTGAAATCTCCAAAAAACAAAACACAAAAATTACTGAACTCATAAATACAGAGAACAGGTGGTTGCCAGAGGCTGGGGGTAGGGTGTTGATGAAGTGGGTGAAGGTAGTCAAAAGGTACAAACTTAGACTTATAAAATGAGTAAGTCCTGGGGATGTAATGTACCATGGTGACTATAGTTAATAGTACTGTATTGTATTTTGAAAGTTGCTAGGAGAGATCTTAAAAGTTCTCATCCCATGAAAAAATATTTTAACTACGGGTGGTGATGAATGTTAACTAGAAATATTATGGTAATTATTTCACAATAGATACAAATATTGAATTATCATATTATATACCTGAAACTAATAAAATGTGTGTCAATTATATCACAATTTAAAAAAATAAACCCCACCCCCAAACAACATAAACCTTTCCTCATCAGAATATATTTGAGAAGGACTTAACAGTATAACTTTTTTTTTTTTTGGTGTGACTCTAAAATGTCTGTGTTATTTCTACTGGTGATCATTATGGAAATGAGAGTTGTAAAATTATAAAATGATATTAATAATCTTTACTACAGACATATTATTTCAGAGTAGAAATGCAGTCATGCCTCATGCCATATGCTTTCCAAAGATGTAAGCAGATAGGCTGAGAGCTCTTCCCCAAGCCTCCGTGCCTGAATGTTCCACGTCACTAATACCTCTCCGTTGAGCCATGCAAGGTACCTGAATGTAAATTTAGCACAAAGAAGGTACATTAAAAGTTACTGTCATTCAGACTACATATATAGATGGTTGATCACATAGAAAAGCCTGAAAGGGAACAGGATAGGAACATTTTAAATGGACAGTGGGGTAAGGTGGAGAAGGTCAAGGGTGGAAGGTGGGAGCAAGGGAATACCACCAAGGTGGAGGTGCAGCAGCAGGGAGTGTAAAACTGGATTCTGGAAATAGAGGTCATGTCATCATTGAATCTTTAAGTTGAACAGGCTTAATAGATAATCTTGTTAAGAAATTACCCATTTCTGAATTGGACACCATGGCCTATAAAGGTTAAATGACTTGTTTACTGTTGTAATTACAGTTGACCTTTGAACAACACAGGTTTGAACCGGTGGGCCCACTTGCATGCGGATTTTTTTCAACAATACTACAGTACTACGCACTCCTATGTTTTTGAATACTCTTCAGGGAAATTTGCTGCTGTTAAATTGTTAAATTAAAAAAAAAAGCAAGCTACATGATGTTGCCATAATCCCAATAATTGAAAAATAAGGTATATATGTGTAGAAAAAGACTGCAGGAATATATAATATGTAGACATTGTGGATATGCCTATTAAATGTGATTTGTAATTTGAAAAAAATCTTTTTTTCTGTAGCCTTAAACATAACGACTGGCATTATATATTGAGTTATATTGTATTTATACAAATAATTTGCTAACCAATATTTCTCTATTCTTAGGGCTACATGATACATCAACATTAAATAGTTAGAATTATGGTTTATGTAAATTTGTTGAAAAACATTGCTCAGGCTTGGGTCCAGATTGAATCAATATTTAAAAGGTTTTACTTAGGAATGTTACAGAATAATGTTACCACAGTTGGTTGTGTATTTTTGATATACCAGAGGTGAAATTATATCATGCTTTCAATTAAGTTATTTTAAATAGGGGAAAGGTTAAAATGAACAGCAAAATAAAGGTACAATTTCATCTATAAAATACCATAAAACTGTACTGTCTGTATTATTTTCTTTTAGAAATATTGTAGCTGTAATGTATTTTTCATTAAAATGTGGATATTTCTTATTAAACATTTTTATTGAAGTATAGTTGATTTACAGTATTTTGTTAGTTTCAGGTATACAGCAAAGTGATTCAGTTATATATATATATACAATATATATTTGCAGATTATTTTTCCATTATAGGTTATTACAAGATATTGAATATAGTTCCCTGTGCTATACAGCAAATTCTTGTTGCTTACCTATTTTATGTATAGTAGTTTGTATCTCTTAATCCCACACTCCTTCTTTATCCCTTTCCACCTCCTTTTCCTCCATGGTAACCATACGTTTTTTTCCTGTATCTGTGACCCTGTTTCTGTTCTGTATATAGATTAATTTGCATTATTTTTTAGATTCCATATGTAAGTGATATCATATAATATTTGTCTTTGTCTGACTTCACTTACTATGATATTCTCTAGGTCCATCCATGTTGCTGCAAATGGCATTATTTCATTCCTTTTTTATGGCTGAATAATATTCCATTGTATATATATATCACATCTTCTTAAGCCAATCATCTATTGATGGACATTTGGGATGTTTCTATGTCTTGGCTATTGCAATTAGTGCTGCTATGAACATTGGGGTGCATGTAACTTTTGGAGTTAGAGTTTTCATCTTTTTGAGGTATATGCCCAGGAGTGGGATTGCTGGGTCATATGGTAGCTCTATTTTTAGGTTTCTAAGGAATTTCCACACTGTTTTCCATAGTGGCTTCACCAATTTACATTCCCACCAACAGTGCAAGAGGGTTCCCTTTTCTCCACACCCTCTCCAGCATTTATCATTTGTAGACTTTTTGATGATAGCCATTCTGACTGGTGTGAGGTGATACCTCGTGGTTTTCATTTGCATTTCTCTAATAATTACCAATGCTGAGCATCTTTTAAAATGTGGATATTTCTTATACTAGCACATTCATTAACAAGAAGTAAAATGATTTTGCTGAAATGACTGTATGATATAGTATAAAGTAAAAATGAGTACCAGTAATGTGTGATCAGGCGAACAAAATTGGGCTACAATTTTTAAATTTAATTGACTGCTTTCTGATTTAAGTAGAAATACATTTCAGGTTACTGTGTATGGAGACAGAAAAAAATGTCAAAGTGTAGGAGAGTATGGAAGAAAAATAACTTGTTTGAAATTATGACTTGGTACTTTTATTTTAAAAAAAGTTTGAGCCATTTTCAAAGACTCCTAACTGTGGAATTGTCTTATAGTCTGTTATCTAGTGAGATATTTTTATAGTCTGTTATCCAAATAGTCTTTTGATTTGGTAGCTAGTGAAAGGATCTTACAGGATCTCAAAGGATATTAAAGTCCTTTGATATGAAAAGATCCTAATCTGTCAGGCTTGGATACTCTGAGCCAGATCATTTAGCACAACCTTTAGCAATTGCATCAGATTTTTTTTTTCAGTCGTCTCGCACATGGAGACAAATGCAAAGTATAGAAAATTAGGACAGAAACAAATAAACAAAAGGCACTTAGAAAAAGTTGAATAAGGAGAATGCATCAGAACTCTAACTTAATCTATGTTTATTTTTAAATTTTCTGTTATTTGTTTAGAAACATGATGATGAACACAGCAAATTTAATACTTCCTGTATGCCATATCCAATGCTAAGTGCTTTACATGGGTTATCTCTGGTGGTCAGCCAGAGGCTGCTGGGAGAGGAACTTATTATCAAATCTAGGATGAATCCTTATTTTTATATACCACTAAGAAAGAAAAAGGTACTGTTACTTAAACTATGCTGTGATTGACTAAAATAAATCCTGATTCCAGAGATAACAGAATATTTTAAAAATTATATCCTAATAAATGAAATACGTTGGTTGGTGGATGGGAGAGTGGGCTAGCAAACTGATCAATTGCTGATCCCTATCTTGAAGGTCAGTTTTTAATAAGGTTGTTATCACTGAAAGGAGAATATTTTGAAAATGTGAGAACAAGGCAATAAAAGACATTGGTGATTCAATTCAGAATGAAGTTTAATTGTCTATCCTGCATCTCTTGGCTATCTTTGGGTGTCTTCTTTTTGGGAAAAGGTTACATATATAGAACCCATTTATGTGAACAGAGAATCAGAGCAAAAAGATTCTGAGGGGACTGTGTATCTTCAGGTAGGGATACTTTTTTATGTAGGCAGAGGCTAAGCTTTAATTTTCACTACTTGTAGACATTAGACTGTGAAGTTGTACCCTTGGCAGTCAGGAATGGTGATGGGAGGATTTTAAAAATAAAACAGTCAATGAACATTGAGCAACAGATACGTTCTTCCCAGAGGAATGGTCTTTCTAGACACACTGAACCTGTAAGCAATTCTTTCCTACATAAAATGTCAGGAGCAAAATTAAATAGCTACTTCTAGCATGCAGAGTTTACACACAGCAGATAGTCTGAGCAGAGCAGACAACAAAGTAAGTCTAATTGAAAATGTGTAATGATCTAAATCTTGCCTGTTACCTGGTACAAACTTGGGAAAGGTAGAGGAAAGGGAAGGAGAAATAGAAGAAGTTTCTTATAAGAGGTAGTGTGAGAGGAGCCGTTAAAGGGACTAGGTCACAGTAGAGAGCTATTACTTACAAGGTAGTTTGTGGAAAAATGGAAAAAGGAAGAAAGAGTTAATGTATTATGGTACTAGAGAGAGAGATTTGGTCTTTGTCTCCACTTTCTGGCAGAGCTGCTAAAACACTTGGAATTTTCTGAGTGGTAAGAGTGATAAGAACATCTTTTGTTCTAATAATAACTCTTGATGGGCCCTATCTAGCTTTTGCGTAGGGCTGGTCAAAGGACAGCAACCCTTGACTGGAAACTTAGAACTCTGAGCCCCACCCAACAACCTCTGGCTAGTGGAGAGAAAGGGACTGGAGATTGAGTAGATCACCAATGGCCGGTGATTTAATCAATCTTGCTTGTGTAATGAAACCTCCTTAAAATCCCATAAATGACAGGGTTCAGAGAGCTTTGCACTTGATGAACACACCCACATGCTAGGAGGGTGGCACACCCCTTCTCCAAGGGGATGTAAATCCTCGTGCTTGGGACCCTTTCGGACCTCACCGTATGTACCTCTTCATCTGGCTCTCCATTTGTATCCATTATAATAAGCTGGCAATAGTATGTAAAGCGTTTTCCAGAGTTTAATGAGCTGTTCTGGTGAATTGTTGACTCTTGCAGTAAGAGTCAATTGTGGGAACCCCCTGACTTTGTAGCCAAGTTGGGCAGAAATGTGGGTAGCCCGGGGACTTGATACTTGTGACTGGCATTTGAAGTGAAAACATTTTGTGGGGAACCTGACATTAACCCCAGGAACTTAGTGTCAGAATTGACTAGAATTGTAGGACACTTAGTAGGTGTTACAACTGGTTGGTGTCAGGAGGAAAAATACTTCTCATTTGATGTCACAACCAGTGTGAGCAAAACCTGTTCAAGCGTAATAAGGGAAGCACCAAGTTACAGGCCAAAAAGTCCAAGGAGGGAGGTAAGGATATAATAGGTAGGAAATGAGGTGAGTGGTGGCTAAGGAATGTAAGACAATAGGCTAGAATAAGTAAAAAATAGGTTAGATGCTTTAGGAGCTAAAGCTACAAATGCTGGGCCCATAGCAGAAAATTCAGTTTATGGTAGCTCTTGTACATTTCCAGTGTGCAGGGAACATTGACCATTAAAATGTGGCTAGAAGAAAAAGAGGCTTCAGTGGCCCGGGTACCCTTTTTCCTAGTTAGCCAATATATGCATTGGCAAGGGTGCTTAAAGCACTGGAAATGTGTCTAATCCAGTAATTGCCCATGTGGCTGTGGAGTCAAGAATAAATTCTTGTCTGAATTTCATCTTGGGGAGCAGATGTCCAAAGGGAAAATGCAGTTTGCAGAAGGGATATGCTGGACACAAGTGAAATCTAGTTGGTAGTGAAGAATCCATATATACAAAGCAAGGCAAGGACTGTGAAGCAAGCAGGCGAAGAACACTTGCTGAGCTTCACCGCAAACCAGGAAGAATTAGCCTGAGATGGAAGCAATGCCTGTTGCAGTCGGGGATGAGGGAGCAGTGCTGCATGTCATCCTTAAGAACAGAGGGTGGGAATCCCACCTAGAGAGTGGAGGCAAATGAAAGAGAGGTGTGGTTGATTGCTTAATATTAAAGAATCCTATCCAGGCTTCCTTGAACTCCTACTCTTATCTCACTATTTATGTGTGTGCGAGTTTCTTTTGTAAGGCTAAAGTTCTTTCCTTTAAAAAGTTTGGAGGTTTGCATAATCGTTCTTGTATAAGGCACAGACACAATGGGTTATCTACAGTATATTAGTTTGGTTGATTAACAAGAAGAAAAATTTAAGACACAAAGCATTCTGAGTATAGAATCCTTTTAGATTTGAATAATTTTTTTCTAATTGTCCAGTCTAGCCTTGTTCATACCCAGTATGTTTATATTTTTAGTAATTCATCTTTATTAAATCTTTGTGTTGCATAGTACTTCTTTTTCTTAGATGCAATCATTCTTGCCTTTTTGCTCTTTGATTTCATCAGCTTGTGAACAATTTAAATTACACAGCAACAGGAAGAACTGATAATAAGTGTGGGACCAAAACAACTACCTTTGAGTGTACAACTCAGGGGGTTGGGGGGTGGGGAGAAAAGCGGTGTATGGTAGAGAGAGTGGCTGCCCAAGGGCGTCAGCCTGCATGTTTCACAGGGCTTCTGAACAGAAAGGGCCAGCTAACTGGGTATGAGGCAAGAGATCTGCTATCGTATTTGTGATGCTCACAAACCCTGCAGTTCCTCTATTCCTGTGCTTTCTAAAGATTCTGTAGTCTTTTGAGAATCTTTCACTTACATATTAGCCATAAACCATACTTGTTTTTTTTGTTTTTTTTTTGTCGTACGCGGGCCTCTCACTGTTGTGGCCTGTCCCGTTGTGGAGCACAGGCTCCGGACGCACAGGCTCAGCGGCCGTGGCTCACGGGCCTAGCCGCTCCACAGCATGTGGGATCTTCCTGGACCGGGGCATGAACCTGTGTCCCCTGCATCGGCAGGCAGACTCTCAACCACTGCGCCACCAGGGAAGCCCCATACTTGTTTTTATTAGTAAAAATGAACGTAATGGGAGACATGAGTAACTGGAACTGAAATTATAGTAGATAATAGAGTTGCAAGTAAAAGTTCTAAAAAGGTCTCAAATTTCTAAGTAAAAATTTTTTTGTGATAGTTGAATGTATTTTGGTAGTAATGGTAGGGAGTGATAATACAAACTGATGATTGAGGTATAGTTTTTAAACTTTTACTATAATTAGAGTTTCACTCTTCCTAGTTCTGTGTGTATGAATTTGTCTGTTTTCTTTGTTTCAAAATGTGATACTAAAAATACACACATGGAAATTAAAAATTTAGTCCCACTACAGTCCCGTAATCTCCTCTTATATTCTTCTGTTGGTAAGTCAGAATTCACATTTACTCGATTATTCTCTATTGCCATGGAAATCATTTTGTTATATTTCAATTCCACTACAAGAGCAAGCCGCAGGAGCTAATGGACCGTAAGAGGGAAATTTGCTGTTTAAACAACCATTATCTTTTGTATTTGGCTAACATGAAAAGGGGAAAGTACAATTTTTCTGTCACACAGCATGAGAAGGTAAATGGATGGGACTTAGAGGCAGAATTCACCTTAAGAAAATTCACACCTGTCTTATGAGTCAGAAATAATGTTACTCCCTCACAAGACAAAATTATAAAATGTGTCCATATCAAGCTATGTTTTAACAAATAGCGAAGGAGGGCCTGGTTGTAGGTTGGGTTCGCCAGAAGTAATCACTGAGATGGAATAGGGGTGCAAGATGTATGTCAGGAATCAACTGCTGTGAAAGGAAGGGGAAGCTACAGGATTGGGAAGAGAAAGAAGCCAAACTTCCACGCAAGCCTGACAAATCCCCAGCCAGGCCAGTGGCAGGGGAGGGGTTTGAGGTGGTATTGCCCTCAGCATTGTCTCAGGTCACCCCTCCTCTGTGGAAGGATGTGGAATGCCCAGGGCAGGGCTGTCTGCAGCTGAGGCACATGTTCAAGTCGGCTGACCTGAAGACCCTCTACTGACCACAATCCCCCCGAGTTCATCCTTGAAGCAGGATCTGGGTGACACATTTCTTTGTCTACGTGGGTCATCTTATTTCATGAATAGCAGGGATTTTCTGCAATTTTATCCTTAAAATATTTGTAATGCCCATAAAATATGTCACCTTTAATCAGCCAAGTGTTGCATAAGAATTAAATTTTTTTTTTTTTTTTTGGCCACGCTGTGCAGCATGTGGGATCTTAGCTCCCCGACCAGGGATCAAACCTGTTCCCCCTGCATTGAGAGTGCAGAGTCTTAACCACTGGACCGCCAGGGAAGTCCCATACAGTTCACATTTTTCAGACCTATTGATGATAAAAGCCCCTTTAATGTCCTTATTTTGTTTGAGTGCTTTTAGAATTATTAGGCCATCTTTTGTCTGTAGCCACAGCATACCTTTTTTTAATTTTACTTTTAAAATTTACAGCAGATTGTGGCCCTTCATAGAAAGTTAAGGTTTTTCTTAATAGTATATGAACATTTATGACCAAACATTTGTTTCTCTTTTAAACTTTTAATTTTACAATGATTTCAAACTTACAGAAACATTCTAAGAATAGGACAAAGAACTCTCATATGTTCTTTACTCGTATTCCCCTAGTATTAACATTTTATTACGATTGTCTTATCATATTCCCTCTCTTCTCTCTCTCTATCCCTTAACTCTCACAGATTTTGAAGATTTTGTTTTTCTTTTTTTTGGCTTGAGAGTAAAAGTTGCAGCCATGGTGCTCTAGTAACCTCTTAGTAATTCAGTGTTTCCTAAAAACAAGGACATTCTCCCACATAACCATAATATAACCATCAAAATAGGAAATGCATATTGATATAATATTACCATCTAACCTACAGATCCCATTCATAATTCACTAGTCACCCCAGCGATGTTATTTATAGGTCCAGCATCCAGTATCATGCCTTGTATCTATTATCCTGCCCTTTGGTCTCCTTCAACTGGACTGTTCCTTAGTCTTGCCTTGTCTTTCATGATCTGAACGTTTTTGAAGAATACAGCCAAATTATGCTTCTCTATTTGGGTTTATCTGATGTTTGCTCATGAATAGCTTCAGATGATGTTTTCAGACAGAATTACCACAGAACTGGTGCTATGTTCTCAATTCATTATATTAAAAGGTGGTCCAGGCGTATCTTATATTTTTTCTGCCTCAGCCTTGGAATTTTAGGCTTTCTGGTTCCTTTGGGTGGAAATGACATTTAGAAACCAGGGGGTTTCTAGAGGGTTCTAGAGGTGTCATTGCTGTTAGGATATCTTTGCTTCTAGATCTTCTTAGTAAATAAACTTAGGAAATAGAGGTTTGTATGTATGTGTGTGTATGTATATATATATGCATGTATGTGTGTATGTATATATACACCATATACACGTATATATCTCTATGTATGTATATATCTATAGATCTATGTAAAAAAATAGGTTCACACTGATATCTCCAACTCCAACCCCAAACAGCAGGATTTATTCTTCCTTTCCCATTTTTATACTTGCAGATTCCTTCTGCAGTGTTGAAAACCTTGGCTCCCATTATCCTAAATATGTTTACCTACTTGCTCAATTCCCCCTGTATGTAACCAATCTCTTATTGATTGGTCAACTCTTTTGGCTTGGCCCTACCATCTCCAACCAGCACTGTTGAATATTTGGTCTTGGCTTTGGTGACCCTGCCAGCTAATTCTTCTGCCTCAAACAAGAGGAAGAGGCCCTGATGCTTCTTATGTTTCCCTGCCTTGTTATTAACTTTCCTTTGGATATAAAGTGCTATACGGTCTCTAAAAGTGATTCTACTCAGGGTAGCATTTGTTATGGGTTATATCAAAAAAGAAATTACTAAGTTAAAAATGGAATTCTCTAGTATTTTAATTTTTTAAAAATTGAAGTATAATTTACAATGTTTTGTTTCAAATGTACAGCAAAGTGATACAGTTACACCTATACATATATATATACTTTTCAGATTCTTTTACATTATAGGTTATTACAAGATATTGAGTATAGTTCCCTGTGCTATACAGTATGTCCTTGTTGTTAGTTTTTTTTAATCATTATTCTAAGGTATGAATGACAAGGCTTTAGTGCTTAGTTTACGATTCTATTGTGGGTGATAATGATAGCGGTGGGATATGTGCTAGCGGTTTCTGATATTAAAGATAGCTTCTGAATAAGAAACCGTCTATATTGTAAAGGCAGATCTTTCTTTGGTTTCTTTTGGATTTATTTCTTGGCAGCTCAGTAAGCAACAGCTATTGGCAAGAACAGTTTCTGTTGAGCCTTGTTTATTGGTTTGCCATAATGAGCACAGTTATTGAGTCACAGTAATTTTGTGCTTTTATTTTCAAATAACAAAGTGTTCTTGTTTTGTGATGTTACCAAGGAAAGGTAGTTTAAAAGCTAGTTTGAAAGGATCTGTAGCTTTGAGAGGTTATAATGTAGAATGGAGGCATGGTGGTCAGAGGAAATGAGCCAAAGTTAAAAGCCTTTTCTGTGCCATTGCATCTGTAACCATCCTCAAAGTACTCTGCACTTTATGTCACAAAACAGCCTCAAATCCTGTGTGTAAATGTTATCTGCAGGAACCTCATCATTTCTAAAAACAGTTCCTTTATTCTTACAGTGTTTGAACAAGAAATACAACTAAATAGTGTTTTATTTTTGCAGGACAATATATGGATATAGGGATTCTTCTCCTATTTTTGAATAAGTGCCTTGTGATGTAAAGAAAAATCAAATTTAAAATTAATGGATGGCAGGACAGAAACTGAAGGTGTTATCTTGGTTAAATCTTTTTTTTTTTTGCCTCTTTTGTGGAGCAAGGTTATTAGTTCTTATTTTTCTTGGGATTGTTTTATACCTAATTTTCTTTTGAAGGATAAAATATAATTACTTGTCAGCTAAAAGTTAATGGGAGAGATGTTTTTACAAGTAGCTTTAAAGTAGATCTTGATTATATTTAACCTGTAAGGAACACAGGGAGCGTACAGGATATGGGCAAAGCAGTTGATGTACAGTGAGTATGATTGTACAGGGAAGACAAGTGAGTAAAGGCTCACTTCATTCTTTTTCTTTTTAAATTTATTTATTTATTTTATTTATTTTTGGCTGCGTTGGGTCTTCGTTGCTGCACGCGGGCTTTCTCTAGTTGCAGCAAAGGGGGGCTACTGTTTGTTGCCGTGCGCGGGCTTCTCATTGCAGTGGCTTCTCTTGCTGCGGAGCACGGGCTCTAGGGCTCAGCAGTTGTGGCACGCGGGCTCTAGAGCACAGGCTCAGTAGTTGTGGCACGTGGGCTCTAGAGCAGAGGCTCAGTAGTTGTGGCACACTGGCTTTAGAGCACAGGCTCAGTAGTTGTGGCGCCCAGGCCTAGTTGCTCCGTGGCATGTGGGATCTTCCTGGACCAGGGCTCAAACCCGTGTACCCTGCATTGGCAGGCGGATTCTTAACCACTGCGCCACCAGGGAAGCCCTCATTCTTTTTCTTTAAATACATTTGCGTTTTCTCATGAGCCTTAGGATTTCTCCTGTCCTCGTCTAATGTAACTTTAGTTGTTGCTTATCCCATTCCCCTTCTCTTTGTTTCTGCCTCTCTCTCTGATACAGACTCACTCACACGTATATACACATACATTCGCACTTGAATCTACATAGTTGACATGTATAGAAATATTCCCAAATGGAGCTCACACAGGACCTATGTATATAATTGGTGTGTGCTTTTGTGTATGTGTGTGTGTACACATGCACATACTGTTTTCAAGTAGTTAACCACTCAAAGTACTTGGCTTTTTGTAGGTATTCAGCTCAGTTCATTAAGTGAATAAATATGAGCTCCAAACCAGAAGTGATTTTAAGAACAGGTGCAGATTGGGCAAAGGAAAAGGGCAAAGTCTCAGGGAGACATCATTCATGCAGTGAATATTTATTTATTTGTTGTAGAGGTGGTTACTTCAGGTCACTTAGTAATTGTATGCAAAAATTGTTAGGTTGTCTGCTCCTTTACCTCACCTTTCTGAATGGTACTTTACTTTTGATTGGTAGGGGGTGATTAACTGAGCTGGACAAAAATTTCACTGGGAAAGGTAAATCATGCCTTGGGTGAAGACATGATATGGGACCAGAATTTGTACTTTTCCCTCCTCTGAATAAGCTCTTCTTATTGCTGCCCATTTTCTGTCTTGTGACAGCCAAGTAACTCAGAATAGAGTCAAACGACTTTTGTATGATAGGAACCATAACAAAGCACTTAGGACATTCGCCTTTAAAAACAGCAATAAAAAGATCAGACATTCTCTAGTTACAACTTTAACATTTTGCTATTTGCAGTGGTGCTGCTACTCCTGTCAATGACAGTTACCCCTTGGCATCTTTTTGGAGTATCCAACTCTGTGGTTGGGGACCCTTGTGGCCATGGGATAGTGTTCTCTGTGCCTTGTTCAGGATTTTTTTTTTTTTTTTTTTTTTCTGATCTACTTTCCTAATGTGCCCTAAATGCTAAGAACAGGGCTCTGTTTCTCCTGCTACTTGCATAAATGTCAACATCTTCCTCTCATAGAGGCAAATTGCTGTATTTTGAAAGAGCATAAGCAGCGGGAATCCAAGATTTGGGTTACAGTTCAGACTGGGACACCACCCACTTAAGTTCTTTTCCTCCCCATTCTGGTCTCTGCTCTAATACATCTTGTCATTGAGGACTTGCTGGGCCATCAAAACCCCTACCTTCTGCCTAGCCTGCCTTATTTTCCCATTAGCACCATTTGACATATTTTATATTTTACTTCTTTTATTATGTCTCCCCCATAAGAAAAAGCTCCACAAGGGCAGGTCTGCTTCAGTCCCAGTGCATTGCATATGGGAGGAATTTACTGAATATTTGTTGATGAATGAGGCCTTACAGAACTTACCCAATTTATCTAAGACTTCACTTCCTCAGGTGTAAAATGGAAGTATTTAGAAGTACTTCATGTGCTTTATAAGGTGTGCTTTATAAGGTGTACTTTATAAGGTGCTTTGCCATTATTAATAATCAAGTTAGAAACTCAGTATTTAGTAAGCACAATCTGTATACTTCCTAACTTACTTAGCCAGGTTGAAAATGCATGTAGAACACTCTTTGTGAAATGCAAAGGGACAACCTCAACTGCTGGCTGTCTTTTTGGCCTCAGTCCCCATTGACTCATGACTGATTTCTACTGTCTGTGGACCCTCCTTTGAGCCTGATGATTTAAGAATTTCCATAGCTCCAGGCCAAATGGAGCACTGACTGGCTGATGAGTCAAAAGATTGCTCCTTTAGTTCTTCCTGTCTGGGCAGTCAGATTAATTCAGATTGTTTATCTGTGATACAGAATCCTTCTGGATCTTTCTTTCTTGCAAAAAAAGAGGGATAGTGGTGATTGTATGCTACTGGGCCTAGTAGCAGCCCCCAAAATTGTTGTGGAAGTTCAGAGGAAGGAGAGATGAGGTGTGACTTAGAGCAGAGACCAACCTTGACAATGTGCTCAAGGTTGGAGATACACAGCTGAATTTAGCGATCTCTATCTGATTCACTAGGAAAGATATATTTAAATAACTTATTATAACAAAGTACTTAATAGATATATAAATAAGGCCTATGAGAGGATAAACGAGGTGGTGATACTTAAATCTAACTGGACAGGTCGGGAAGACTTCCTTGAGAAGATGACATACGAAATTCAAGGATTTGAACGTGTGGTAGTAGAAGGGGAGAGGACTTCAGGAGGGTCAGACTGAGGAAAAGAAAAATGAAAAATAGGCAGAAAAACTTAGTGCAAATTTTATTCTGTCTGTTGCTGAGGGCTTTTGGATGAGGGAGTTTCAGGGTGGTATTTTGATGTTTTAATCTTCCACTTTTACCCTTCCTGTGTTCTGGGGTTCTGGACTGAAGAATGATTTTTTCCCCCACCAGCAGGGAAATAAAGTGCTGCTTCATAGCTGGATGGATGCTTGGTAACCCTCCATGTCTGGCTTTTCCAGTGAGGGATTTGGAGGCTAAACTGTGTTTCCTACTCCGAGGAGCCTCAGTCCCACTTATCTTCCCAGTTGTAGGTTGCAAATTGGAGCAGAGGGGAGATGAGGAAGGCCAGATCTGATCTTTTAAAACCACACAAAATGATCATGACCGTTCTGCCTGGAGGTCCAGATTCTTCCTGGGCATGCATGCTCACCTTTCCAGTGCCAGAAATGGGAAGAGTAGAGGTAGAGGGAATCTGGGTTCCTGCCTTGAAGGCACAATAACTCCACCCACAAGGTTTAAACTGTGGCTCAGTGTGACAGATGTGACTCTTCCTTGGGAAGGAGCTAGTGAGGGGTTAGGCAGAGAGGATAGAAACTCTCCCACACCTTCCACTCCACATGTACATAGGTGGAAACCCTAGAGGGATAGAAAGGTTTTCTGTCCTTCCAGTCCTCTTTGAGACTGACAGTCATTTCTGAGAGGTTACCTAATAGGTACTAGAACCTATTAAGTCAGTGGTCATGGAGTAGACTGAAGTTGACTTGCCCTGTGATAACTCTGTGTCCTTGGCTTTAGAACGTTTGCTATGCATAAGTATTACTCAGATACTTGGAACTGTGGAGCCACATTTGCAGTTACCATTAATGAGAGGAGCCCAGTGATTCCTCTATACCATGAGTAATATTTTAATATAGAAACTAGAGTCCTTATTTGCATCAGAATTGATCGTTGTCTCTTAAGCCACCTTCTCTTCCATCTTTAGGGGAAGAGATGTTCTCTCTCCTGGTCAAAGTTACCTGTCCATCTGTGTTCTAGGTTTTCTCCTCGCCCAGCTCCTCAGGCCTTTGATCCATTAGTTACTCCATTTCTTGCCTTTTTAACCACCCTCTCTGCACTAACTGCTTTTCTGAGCTTTTGAACATGTTCAAGTCTCTCTCATATCAAAACACAAAGATAGGGCTTCCCAGGTGGCGCAGTGGTTGAGAGTCCACCTGCCGATGCAGGGGACATGGGTTCGTGACCCGGTCCGGGAAGATCCCACATGCCGTGGAGTGGCTGGGCCCGTGAGCCATGGCCGCTGAGTCTGCGCATCCGGAGCCTGTGCTCCGCAGCAGGAGAGGCCACAACAGTGAGAGGCCCGTGTACCGCAAAAAACAAAACAAAACAAAAACAAAAACAAAACAAAAAGATGAAAGCATCCCAAACCCTCCTTCAAATCTGTGTTCACTACTTTATTGTTCTTTTAGGGTTTTAGAAACAGCTGTCGCTGCTTGGCCTCTTTACTTCCTGGCCTCCCCTGTGCTCTTCAGCCTTCTGTAGTCTTGCTGTTTCCCACACTCTGCTGGAATCACCTTCAGAAAGGTCATCAGTGATCTCTGACTTAGCAGATTTTGTACTCAGTGCTTCTCTGAAATTATTCTTCCAGTTTGATTTTATGGAATGTTACTTACTTAAAAACATTCTTCTCTTTTGGCATCTGTGACTCTACCCTTTATGGCTTTTTCTCCTTCATGTCTGGCTACTCCCTGTTAGTGGACTTGCTCTCTTTTTCTGCGTCCTTAGTAGTGTTGTTTTCCCTTGGACCTTGTGGCCCTTATCCCTCTACAGCCTCTCTCTGAGCAATCTCAACCCCTCCTAAGAATCTGCTGGCAAACTCTGTAGCTTCAGCTTAGACCTTTCTCTTCACTTCAGACCCTGAAATCCAAATGCTTTCCCAGATACTTCCATTTAAATATCCTTTAGGCATCTCATTCTTGATGTATTTGATAACAGAAAATTTCCTCCTCCTTCATTTGCTATTTCAGTGGATGGTAACAACCTCCACTCCATTCCCCACTCCAGAATGTTGATAAGCATTTTTGACTTTTATTTAGCTCCCTGTAGCACAACCAGCATGGGACCCAGCATATCTTAGGCATGCAGTGGTATGTTTGGATGAATGAATGAATGAATGCATGATTTCATCTCTTTTTTTTCTAATATTTATTTTTATTATTTATTTGGTTGCACTGGGCCTTAGTTGCGGCAGCTCATCTCTTATAACCAGTCAGTCACCAAGTCCTGTCTCTTCTTTCTTTTATCCTCTTAACTTTTCTCTCCTATTCCTTTGCATTCCTACTGTTGTGGATCAGGCTGTCGTCTTCTCTCACCTTGACTATTTCAATAGCCTAACTTTGACCTAATCACTGTTAATGTGTTTTCCTTTCTCCAGTTCATCATCTACCACATTACTGTCCATTAAAATTTGTTATGCAAGCCATATATATAGTTTTACATATTCTAGTAGCCACATTAAAAAATAAGGAAGAAGTGATGTTGATTTTGCTAATATATTGTATTTGACCCGGTATATCCAAAATAATATTTCAGCATGTGGCCCTAGTCATATTTCAGTGTGCTCAATCTGTACAGACTCTATTCTTCTTGTCTGGAAGCCTCCTATCCTTCTACTGAACAAACTTTTTCATATAGTATTAACCTGAATGCTGTTTCCTTGATGAAGCCTACCTTGACTTATTCAGGCAAATTTCATCTACTTGTGACTTTCAAAGATTTTTGACCATACCTAGGAAGAGTATTTTACATGGTGACCCAGATAAATGTATGTACACACACATATAGAGATAAATATATACTTCTATATTTTTGTCTATAGCTATACTGAAATCTATCTCTATGTTTACATCTAAATCTGTATCAATGTAAAACTGGAACAAAAGTTTAAAACTGTTTTCTTTCACGAGGTACATTTTAGTGTTTTGTATCCTATGCTATTATATTAAAAAAAATGATTGTGACTATGTTGATTCCATGGCTCACAAAATAAGTCAGAATCCATGGTTTGCTGCTAGTGTAGACCCATGTTTTTCAAACTTATACATAAGTTTATTACTGCATTTACCAGGCTACACTAAATTTTATTTAATTTTTTGCATATATCTCCTCACCAGACTCTAAATCTTAAAAAAATATTTTTTTAATTAAAAAAATTTTAAAACCTTTAGGTTTCTGTTGACAAGTCCAATGCCTGGTGCAACATGCCTGCTCAATGTAAATATTGGATGACTCAAGTCCAGAAGTGTTGTTCACATGCATTCAAAGGCAATATTTTAACCATCCAAGTTAACTAGCTACAACAGTTTGTACAGTGTTGTCTCAGCACTGGCTGACTGAAACACAAGCACCTGGGTGAAAACATGGTTCCCTTTATTCCCAGATCCACTTGTATCTGAACAAGGAGCTCAGATCTGTTCTCTCATTCTAGCACTATGGAAAGTGGATAGCAGTGAGAACAATTGATGTTTTTCACTTAGAATCAACTCAGATACTTGAAAGAAACAGTTGGGTTTTTTTGTTTTGTTTTTTACTTTTTGTGAAGGGAGCTGAACTTAAGTTTGTACTCTGAGGTTAGCAATTTATGCCTGGTATTCTAAAAAATTTCTGGCGACATGATACAATCCCAGAGTATATCAGAGATACGCCAGATGACTCGTTTCTTGACTAGTTTTACTGCTAATTAAGGGGCTAACTTTTCTCTCACATACTCAAGAGTGTGAATGTATTTATGTCAAAATATTCAATAGCTGGACAAGCTAATTGGTCTAGGAAAACCTAATTGGGTATTTTCCATCTTGCATAACTCTGGTGCTTCTATCTAAGAGAGCCTGGGGAATAGCTGTTAGTAAAGGTATTGATTATAAGTCTGCTAGTATTTAATAGCTGTGTATTAACTTCAGTTAAATGTCAAGGGACTAAAATTTTAAAGAAGAATAAAAATCTAAGCAGTTCGAAGTAGTCCTGTCACTACCATTTAGGTGGATAGTTTTGCTTTGATTACATTCTGAGCATTGCTGTCAGTCTGTGTGAAGAGGACTACATGACTGGGTTGCTCTTATTTTGACAAAAGATCATTATCTGGCTGGAACATGTCCTAGGAGCCAATGAATAAATAACAGGCTATTTGAGATTCTTTGAAGATATTAAGCATAATCTCATTTTGACTGTAGATGGTGTTTCTTAGTAAATGTTTAAAAACTTTCTTAGCAGGGCCTTAGTATGACAACTAATAAATATATCATTGGATAAATAACAGAAAAACGTGTTACAGTGAAGTACCTTCAAATTATCTACGTGCAATAATAAAGTATCATTTTTTTTCTTGATAAATAAATTAGCGGTGAGTGACTTCTTTCATGTTAATTTATGTTGAGAAATACAGAAGTTTTTGCTGGGGTTATTTTTACTATCTTCTGGTAATTCACTTTTGATTTTTAGTCAGGTAATTTATAATGCTAAATTCTCTTGAAGAGAACAGTTGCCACTGGCAATATGTATGGATTTTATTTTTTGCTTAAACTTACCGTGTATTTGTGAATCTTGTTATTAATGTTAGGAAAAAATGTAACCAAGATCCTGGCTTGGAAAGTTGCTTATGAATGCTCTTTCATCTAAAAATTCGACTTGAACCGACTTGCTACTTTTCTTAATCTTAAAATGAGTTCCTGTTTATTTGATGAGCAGAGAGTTTGCAATTAAATGTTAAGTAATTTTGTTATTTAGAGTTTGATACGTGCCATTTTGATATCTCTGGAGTTTTCTCTTCTTGAAGCTGAAAGCCTTCAGATACATATTGTTGTTATGACTATTACCATTATTATTCAAGAAAGTGACTGGCATTTTACTTGCCTTTCAGCATGGTGTCTTTCCACTATATTCACATGATTAGGGAACTACTTTTTGGCTCAGTGAAATATCAACAGTGTTTTTGTGAGATGCAGTAATGCAACGTGAGATTGTCTTAAAGGGCAACATTATGAAATTTTATTTCACCATGTAAGCATTATGGCCTTTTTTTTAAAAAAAATAAATTTATTTATTTATTTCTGGCCGTGTTGGGTCTTTGTTGCTGCATGTGGGCTTTCTCTAGTCGCGGCGAGCGGGGGCTACTTTTGGTTGCGGTGCGCGGGCTTCCCACGGCAGTGGCTTCTCTTGTTGCGGAGCACGGGCCCTAGGTGCGCGGGCTTCAGTAGTTGTGGCGCACAGGGCTTAGTGGCTCCGGGGCATGTGGGATCTTCCCGGACCAGGGATCGAACCCATGTCCCCTGCATTGGCAGGTGGATTCTTAACCACTGTGCCACCAGGGAAGTCCCCATTATGGCCTATCTTGCAATTTAAAAAATGACGTGTATTTAAATACTTATAACAACTGTAATCCTGAAAAATGTATATATAATTTACATATTCTCATTATATCTAATTTATATATGCTCATTATGTAAGTTCTTTGACTAGAATATAAATTTGCCTTTACCTATCAGTTTAAGTGGGAAGCTGACATTGTACCTGGTCTTTCTTATCTGTGATATGACTTCTTTACTGGAAGGTTTATGAGAAACTTTCAGTGATACTTTATTTTTAGTTTCAGTCTTCTCTGACTTTGTACAGATGTCACATATCTTGTTCTTCAGTTAATAAACAGCTTGTATTCTACTGTCTCATTAGCCTTTCAGTAAATGGGTTTCAAAATGGTCTCATTAGCCTTTTGATAAATATCATTTTAATTAAATATGCATAAATATGGAAAGATCTACTGTGTAACAATGCAGCAATTACGATGCATTCTATATTATTTTGTATTCTCATGGAATTGTGTACCTATTTCTCATGCAGAATAATTATTTCATTAAGAGTCTAGACTAACCTGTTTTCTGTGTTTGTAAAAGATCACAAGTCTATCAAGTAGGTAGCTTGAATTAATATGATTTCACCTTTATCAGAATGCTGAAGAAATTGATACTGTAATTTTTCATGTGCCAAGAAGTAAAGAACTCAGGTTTAATAACTGTGCTGATTCAGAAAAGTAATTTGTTGCTTGCAGGATTTTTGTAAATAAAGATGTTTTAATGTAATATTATAAAACCTTCAGTTCAATTCTTCAGCTAGTCATTAAAATCATTGTTAAGATATTACAAAGGTATTGGTTAAGAAAGGAACTTTTGAGATAGAAAGACCTGACTTTGAATCTGAGATTTGCCCGTTAAAACTATAATGCCCTTGGGTGATTATAATAACAATACCTGCCTCCTAGGATTGATTGCAGACATAAATGAGATAATAAGACTTAGTAAGTACTAAAAGATGTAGATGATTATTATAATCACAATAATCAAAACCCTAAACTTTTGTCCTAAATATATTTAATTCTGCTGGAAATTTTGTTTATCAACCTTTGTATATGTGACAGTTACAAAATGTTGACTAGTGGATGAGTATACCAAGCTGTAAACTATGTTTTGGATGCCCTGAAGGACAATATAATCAGCACATTGAAAAATATTACATAGTTGACATTTAATAAAATTGAATTGAATTTGCATGGCTTTAGCTGGTATAAGATGATTGTCTTACAATTTTGCTTATTTCCTGATATGTAATTGTTTTGTAATTGTTATATATTCTCTGTCAAACTAAATTGTAAACAAAAATTGATTAGAAATTATTTTTCAGCTTCCTCTCATCTAAAAGTATGTAAAAAAATTTTTTTCCAACCACCAAGTATACTCAGTAAATGTTTGTTGGATTTTAAGCTGATACATTTTTAATGGATGCTCCCTACTCCCCTTGATAGTAAAAGAAAATGGATAAATAAGATGATTATTCATGGAAGAATGACAAAATTGATTACAGTGTAATCATACTATCATAGTATCATGCTGTTAAGACATATTTTATATATGTGGACAAGTAACTGTATATGTGTAGAAAAAATTGTTTCTACACATTTATAGGATTTATAGCCCATTGTTTATGTAATTACTTCTAGAGAAGAGATTGGAGAAATGTAAAGTATATACTAAACAGGGTGTTATGATTACAAGCAATCTAAAATGAGAGATTAAGCAAAGAAAGAGGGGGGGATTTATTTGATAAAGTGCGGGTACATCTCAGAATGGAAAGCAGAGTTGAATAAGTAGGCCTCAGGAAGTAGAGAAATAGAAACCACTCCAGAGTTAAGTGGCAGAAAATTGTGAGCAGTTACTGTGGCAAGAGTGGGGTTTGAGGACTTCTTGTAATTGACAGCCCACTAGAATTACAGAGAATGGGGGTAGTGGCAGTTCATCAAAGGAAAGGGTGCTGGGCATAAAAGGATGTTTTCCTTCTTATTTTAGATAAATCTTTTTAAAAAATAGCTTGAGATTTAATTCATATAGCATATGATTCACCCATTTGAAGTTTATAATTGAGTGGCTTAGTATATTCAGAGTTTTGCATTCATCAGCACAATCAATTTTAGAATATTTGTATTACCCACAAAAGAAACCCTACTACCCCTTTAGCCATCATCTCCACACCACCCCACCTCTGCCCCTGGAAACCACTAATATGCTGTCTATCTCTATAGATTTTCCTATTCTGAACATTTTATATCAATGGAATTAAACAATATGTGGTCCTTTGTGACTGACTTCTTTCACTTATCACAATATTTTCAAGGTTTATCATGTTGCAGCATGTGTCAGTACTCGATTTCTATTTATGGCTGAATAATATGCCATGATATGGATAATACCCCATTTTATTTATACACTCATCAGTTGATAGATGTTTGGATTGTTTCCACTTTTTGATTCTTATGAAAAATACTGCTATAAACATTTGTGTACAAGTTTTTGTTTGAATACTTGTTTTCAATTCTCTTAGGTATATAGCTAGGAGTGGAATTTCTAGATCATATGGTAACTCATATTTAAGCATTTGAGGAACTGCCAAGCTGTTTTTCAAAAGTTGTTGTACCATTTTACATTCTCACCAGCAGGGTAGGAAGGTTTAAATTTCTCCAAATTCTCATCAACATGTTAAATGTCTTTTTGATGTTAACCTTAGTGGGTGTGAAGTGACATCTCACTGTGATTTTGATTTGCATTTACCTGATGACTAGCAGTGTTCACTAT
Organism: Monodon monoceros; assembly: GCF_005190385.1. Classification (NCBI taxonomy): domain Eukaryota; kingdom Metazoa; phylum Chordata; class Mammalia; order Artiodactyla; family Monodontidae; genus Monodon; species Monodon monoceros. Next base: position 67,593,829 of record NW_021703776.1, on the reverse strand, counting down.
CTTTTTATATGCTTATTGGCTATATATATTTTTTAAAGTAATGAGATAATAAATTTTTTTACTTTCATAATTTTTAACTAAAAATGTATCAGATTTGTCCACTTTTTCTTACCTTTACTTTTCATCCTTTATCATTTTTTGTGAGTGTTCAACACAAAGTTAGTTAGTCCTCATAATTTCTCTGAGCTGAGTATTATACCCATAAAAAAATTGAGACTTAGAAAAAGTATGTAATTTGCCCAAGGCCACAAAGCTAGTAAGTGGTATAGGATTTGAAAGCAGGCTTATTTTAAATCCAAAGCTTGATGTCTTAAACATGACATGATAGTGCATCTCAAGTTATATATACTCTCAAGTTTACTTGAGAGTATATATACTCTCAAGTATTGTTGTTATTTTGTTTTACTTGCCTTCATAATCTCATAGAAACAAAGACAAATATCAAAGGGACCTCGTAGTTCATCAAATGCTGTTTTTGACCAAATGCATAAATCTGTCCACAGGTTTGCTAAGGCCTGGTTGTTTAGCTAGCATTGTATATCTTCTACCTACATCAGAATCAACTACGTTGTTTGTTAGAATTGCATATTTCCAGGCCCCCCCCCTTCCCCTGCCAATTCATGAACAAGCCAGTTGAGTACCAGGTCTAGGAAACAAAATTTTAAGCAAGTAGATTGAGAACTACTACTTTGGTGGTAGACATCTATCTCACAAGGTCAGTATTTTGTTGGATGCTTTTTCACCCGTTTGCTGGTAGCTTTTATCCTTTGATCTGTCTCTACTCTTTGTAGCAACACTCAACAAGCCTATTCCCCTTTGATGCTTGGTAAGCATGGCTCTGGCATGCAGAAAGACAGGACATTTATTCTGCAGTTTGATCCAGGAAGTTCTGCTGAGTTAATTATTGAGTTAAGAATCTCTTGCTCAGCACCTTCTGAATAGATGGGTGACAGCACCACCTCTGCTATGCATGACCTCTACTATGAAAGAGGCAAAACTCTGGTAGGAATTTTAAACTTTAACCAAAAATACTAAAATCTTCTCAATAGATCATGAGATCATGTTTGAATATATCTGATGTGAAAGTTTCTTGACTTCTTCGATAACAAAAGTCTAGTCTTAGTGATAACAGTTCTACCTGATTTCGTGTAAGAAATTTTCTGAACAGTGTGATAGCTACAGCTAATATCAGGTGCAGCATCCAGTGTCTTTGCACAAGTGATATCCCCTATACTTTGTTTTCTCACTTGAGTTGTCAAGCTAGGAGAGAATATTATTAAAGGGTCAGACTCATGTGTTCGGGCCCTATTAGCTTTTGATTTATGACCAAAGCCATTTCACTTACATCCTTACTTGTTTGACTCTCAGGAGTTGACTGTCCTTTGGTTTTAACTTGATAAGAACTGTATGGATGTCATTCTTGCCTTTAACACTGTGAAAAATGCAAGGAGCCTGATAAGTTGTGATTGTCAGATAAAGGACAATAATAATGTGGGGATAGCATGGACTTGGTAAAGCTCATCTTGTACAATTGTTAAGTCCTGTCACTTTTTTCTAATGTTGGATTTTTTTTTTTTTCCTCCTGGGAGCTGGCTTCTTATTACCAAGTTCTAAAGCTTTTTCTTAGTCATTCCCCTAGGATGCATTTCTTTCCTTTGCAGTTGTTTTTTTTTTTTATTGTCATTAGCCAAGTTTAGGATCTTATCAGCTACAGAATGATCAATACTGGGAAAGGTTAAAAAGGTCAGATGTGAATTTATTACGTGAGTATTCACTTGATTTATGCAGATGAATTGTCAACAGGTGACCAATTTACATTATTTGATATTCGTTTATAGGCACTTATGATGATGTCAGACTCTAGCCTGTGAGCAATTTTTAAAGACCTGCTTTGTGCTTAGTACAAAGCAGCTCCCATTAAATAATTTGAAGTAATGATGATGAAGGTTTGGTTTTTTTTAGGAATGAGGTCTTTACTGATGACTAAAGTAGGAAGAGTCAGAGCAAACCTAGAATTAGAAAGAAGTATTTGCATTTTTTCCTTCATAGTTAAAAAAACGGGATAAAAAAGCATTTTGTAACTTTGAATTGATTCAAAACAGTGTTTTCCGAAGTGTAAGCCATTCTTGTGATATGTGAGTTCCTTACTTTAAAAGTGGGTTCATTTAAATCTGATGTATTTCCCCAGGTTCTCCGTTCATGCATAGGAGGTAGGTGATTTATGAGGTACTGTACTCAGCAGAGGAGAAATTAATTTGGCACAAAATATGTAGAACCAAATCTTAGCCTTTTTTTTTTTTTGGTGTAAGAATTCATTCTACTCTCACCACCTCATCCTTGAAGGCGTTTTCCTTTAGTTCATAATCTTCACTAACCAATTTGTCTCCTGTAGGAACTTATAAGCATCAGCAAAGCTTATAACCAAAGTTGTCAAGAAAAATGGACAAGTGAAGATCTCTGTCTCAGTAGAGCTTTACAAGTGGCAGCACATGGAGCACCAAGGAATCAGGAAAGGGATCCTAAATGCACTGCCTTGCCTTACTTTACAGCATCAAAAGGCAGTTTTCTCTCCTTTACTCAGTGTTTTTTTGTTTTGTTTTGTTTTGTTTTGTTTTTGCGGTACGCGGGCCTCTCACTGTTGTGGCCTCTCCCGTTGTGGAGCACAGGCTCCCGACGCGCAGGCTCAGCGGCCATGGCTCACAGGCCCAGCCGCTCTGCGGCATGTGGGATCCTCCCGGACCGGGACACGAACCCGTGTCCCCTGCATCGGCAGGCGGACTCTCAACCACTGCGCCACCAGGGAAGCCCAAAGAAAGTGACATTATTTTTATTAATTTATTTTTTTCTCAGTTTTAATATTTTTACCGCCTGACATTTTCCAGATATATTTACAAACATAGTCTCATCCAGTTATCTAAACACTGCTGCTGGGTAGGTGGTGCAAGCCTTTATTCCAGCATGCCACACCCCTGTCCTCCAATGTAATAACTTTTCTGATCATCTCTGATTTTTTTTCCTTTTCATAGAAAATCTCTTGTTTTCCTTTCCCTGATATATAATTTCAGTTAGATTTAAGAAGTGTTTATTTAACAGCTGCTCTGTGAGAGGCTTTTGATCTCTTTTCCTCTGTAGTTAGTGGGTTTTTTTGTTGTTGTTTTTGTTTTTTGGGGCATTTGTACCACTTTTAAGTGTTTTGGGGTAAGTCACTTAATCCTCTATAATGAGAAAACTGTATAATTTTGTAGGCCCCTTCCCTCATCAAGTAACAAAACAGATGGAATCCACACTTGATTTTTCACTTTTATCTTGACTAATTGTTAACCTTGAGTATGTAGATTTATGGGCTTTTTGTGAAAATATGTTCCATGATCTCACAACACTTGAAACAGGAAAATGAAAATGATTAGGAATTCTGACTGCTCATACTATTGTTTATTTGGCTGTAGTCGTGTAAAACTCGTGTTTTTTACCATCCTCACTCGTAACTGTGTTCATGACCTCTTGGGGGGACTCATGGGGAAGGGGATGGCTATCACAGCTCAAACTTCCTTATCTGTCTGTTACCCTGCCCCCACTCTCACCGTTTTATTTATGAAACAGGTTTTGCTTATATTAAAAAACTCATCAGGGGGCTTCCCTCGTAGCGCAGTGGTTGAGAGTCCGCCTGCCTATGCAGGGGACATGGGTTCGTGCCCCGGTCCGGGAAGATCCCACATGCGGCGGAGCAGCTGGGCCCGTGAGCCTTGGCCGCTGAGCCTGCGCGTCCGGAGCCTGTGCTCCGCAACGAGAGAGGCCACAACAGTGGGAGGCCTGCATACCGCCAAAAAAAAAAAAAAAAAAACCTCATCAGAAGAGATGACAATGTCAGTGATCATTTGAAAGCTTGTAGGCAGTCTGTTTACACCTTTATTAAGTTTTTAAAATAATAGACTTTATTTTTTAGAGCAGTTTTAGGTTTATAGAAAATTGAGCAGGAAGAACAGAATTACCATATACCTGCCCCCAGTGCCCCGACTGCACAGAGTTTCTCCTGTTACTAACAACTTGAATTTTCGTGGAATGTTTGTTATAATTGGTGAGAAAATACTGATACATTACTATCAACTAAAATCCATAGTTTCCATTAGGGTTCACTTGTTGTGTTATACTTTGCTCTATGAACAGATGCATAATGTCATGTATCCATCATTATCATACCTCACTGCCCTAAAAATACCCAGTGTTCCATCTCCCTCTTGCCCTTCCAGCCCACTCCTCAACCTCTGGAACCCCTGGCAACCACTGATCTGTTTGCTCTCTGTATAGTTTAGCCTTTTGCAGAATGTCGTATAGCTGGGATCATATAGTATATAGCCTTTTCAGACTGGCTTCTTTCACATAGTAATATGCATTTAAGTCTCCTCCGTGGCTTTTCAGGGCTTGATAGTTCATTTATTTTTATCACTAAGTAATAATCCATTGTATAGATGTACCTCAGTTTATCCGTTCATCTGTCAGAGAACGTCTGGTCGCTTCCAAGTTTTGGCAATTATGAATAAAACTGGTGTAAATAAATATTTGTGTGTGTGGTTTTTTTATGGGCATATGTTTTCAGCTCCTTTAGGTAAATGCAAGGAGTGTATACTCTTCTGACACTTCAGAAAATTAGAATGCCTATGAATATTGTAGAGCTTTAAAATAATCCATATAAAAGAAAACATGCTATTAAAATGACTATGTGTTTTATTCTGAAAATACATTGTGAAAAGTAATTAATTTTTGAAAATTACTGATGAGAGTGTATGTTTATATTATGTATGAAAAGTTATTAAAGAAGTAAAAAGAAGTTAGAATAACTCTTTTGAAAACAGTGTTCCAGGGTTCATAGGTATAGTTTTGGTAGTCTTTGTATGTATTGAATGTATTAATTTCATGTATTATGAGTCTAAGCCCTTTGTCATTCCTCAAAGACTAAAACCTGTTAAGTCCAGAAAAAGAACAAACAAACTTACTTTTCTCTCCCCCTTACTTTTTTTTTTCCTTGAATAACTTTTTTTGGATATTCCTTCATGAACAAATACTGAGTACTCTATATGCTGGGGATACAGCAGTTAACAGATGAAATTTTAATGGAAGAAACAAACAAGTAAAATTCATAGTGCAGCAGATATTTGCAAGTGGTCATGGGAAGATTAAAGCAGGTATGAGGGACGAGGAGTCGCTGGTGGTCCTGGGGTTGCCGCACTGCCCCCAGAGCCTGGTAGGGATAGAGATGACCTGGAAGTCTGGGGCTTCTCGGGAGCTGATGAGAAGGGGGAATAAAGGACATAATAAGATTAGTTTTGATGATCCCAAGGGTGATAAACATGGTAGGATTGTGAGTGTTGCTTTGGGAGGGGGTGGGTTCTCAGTTTTCATTCCTGTCAATGGCTATGTAGACCCTGGGGAGGACTGGTCTTGTCTGTAGCTGCTGGGCTCTCCTGTTGATTTGTGCTGATGGAGGCCAAGGAGTCAAGGGAGGTGATGTCTTATCCAAAGTACGAAAGCCCCAAGGATCTTTTTTGACAAACGTTAAGTGAGAAGACGGGAGCTGGGGCAAGTGTGTGTGAGGCTTGATCAGTGCCTTGATCGGGTCACCAAAGTCCCTTTTCCATAGCTCTTCACTACCTTCCTCGGTATCTGCTTTCTTCTGAGGCAACGGATATCACCTTACAGGTGGGCTTTTTCCTGCCCGCCATCAGAAAGAGAACCAGAGATGGGTGTCCTTGTCTTTTCTAAGCCTCCATTATTTTATTGAAGTAATCTTTATAAGCAAATTGTAACCCATAGTTTTTTTCATTGTTTTGTTTTGTAGTTGCTTGCAGTTTTTAAACACGAGGCCAGGACAGGACCCTCAGGCTAGCGGTCTTGCAATGCTGGCTGCCCCTTGCTGGTAAAAGTGGAGTGCTGAAGCTGGGGAAAAGACAGGCTGACGGCTCTCTCACCCAGAGTGGCGGCCATTTGTTAATGTACTCTGAGCTGCACACCTTGGAGACTGTCAGTTATGGTTGAGTAGTCGAAATCTAAGACATGCCACTCTGCAGTGCAAATTTGATGCTGACAGGGTCATCTTTAAAATTAGTGATTTTAGTTTGTTTTGAGTGTATGTATGTATGTTTGTTTTGTTTTGCTTTAAAGAAGAGTTTCCCAGGCTGAGCTTTTTTATTCTGAAACACATACCCACCTCTTTACACCTTTTTTTTGAATTTTAAATTCCGAGTATATGCCATATATATTTGCTTCCTGTGTCTTTAAAGAAGTGGCCTTACTTCGTGGACATGACTTGTGAATTCAGTCTCTGTACATATAGTCTCTGTGGTGAGACTATCTTTACGTAATGAACAGTCCATTGCAGGTGACTGGCAGTTATGGTGTATCTTTCTTACCTACTGTGCCATAATCTTCTTTTGAAGGGTGCCTTATGCATATAGTACTAAGTTGTCTACGTACCATGTCACCCCATTATCCTGACCACTGACTATAGGAAGACAGGCAAAGGCGCATAATCATGGAAGGGGCTGGACATAAGAACTCTGTTCCATGGGGTGCTCTCTACAGGAAAGTGAGCACAACCCCTGTAAGATCGTTTCCCCTAAGGAGAGGGATGCAGTTAATAGAATGATGTAGAAGTGTGCAGATTTTCTGAGAGAAGGTAGGCAGCAGAATCCAGGAGGCTATAGCAGCCATAAAGAAGACATTGCCATGAGATAATGGGACGAGGCATACTGAGAAATTAGTAGATTAGTGAAAGAGAGAAGCAGACCCAGAGGAGGAGTCCAAATTGACTTGCCATGTGACTCCTCAAGTCATTGTGTATTCCGAGGGCAGGTCGATTCTGCTCTCACCGCATCTTGTATCCTTTCAACAATCCACATCCTGCCCCACAAGCAACCCCCCAAATTCCCTGTCTTCTGAGTTTCTGGAGCTGCCTGAAATCCCTGATATCTTAAAATTGCTTACTTAAGAATAAATCAGTTTTTGAAAAGTGATAATATGATTCTCAAATAAAGACCTTGCGTAATGACATAGATGGTCTAAAACAAGGCCCAGAATACCAGATACAGAAGTGGAATATCTGAAAAAGAAGTGATATTATAGGTTTTTGTGATTATTTCTTACCATGTACAGATTTTATTTATCTGTAAGTAAAACTTACATAGTTTCTTGAGAGCTGTGATATAACCAGGTAATAGTTTAAATGAAGAAGAAAAGATGGCTATATACTAAATTGGTTTAAGAGATCTCATTAACATACTGCCTTTTTTGTCAGGTTGCTAAGGCTCACTGATTGTGAATTTAGAGAAACTATCATCTTGATGGCAGTGTTACCAACTATACTTCATCTTCATTTAAATTTCTCTTTGTGTGTTAATGTTTGGTTATTTGTTTCCCAGTGGTAACTATTTCAAATACACGTGTCAGCCTTACAGGGAAATGATGTATGAACAAGGAGACAACCAAGCATTTATAAGTTTTTCAGTAGATATTTTCTGTGTAATTTCCATGTGATTTTGGGCTATTATGTTCACTGACGTCTCCCATGTGCCTAGAACAGTGCCTGATATATTGTGGGTAGTACTTGATAAATAGTTGCTAAATGAAGATATCCAACAGAGATAGGAATTTCTATAATGTAAAATATAGATTCATGTTAGAATCTGAGGGGAAATTAAAGATCTTAAAGCATGACTCCATGACTCCCTTCATAGATTAGGAAATTGAAGCCTAGAGAGGTGAAGTGAATTGCCTAAGATCACAACTTGTGGCAGAATGAAGGCTACTTTCTATGTTTCCAGACAACTTGATCAGTTTCTCGTGGCCAACAGGAGGGTGGAGCTGGGGTTTAAACTCAGGTGTCAATGACTGTGAAGTCCAGTATCTACATAAGAGGTTACTCTTCACATTTCTGATATTTTTCTAAAGACTTAATATGTCACCTTCTCTGTAGCTCTTTCTGTGCCCCCAAGTAGAATTAATTGCTTCCTTGACAGATAGCACTAAACACCATCTCTTTTCTAGTATGTATGACATTATACTGAGTCGGTTTTCATGGCTATGTGTGCCTTAAAGCCAGCAACCGATTCTTATTCCTCTTTGTTACCCTAGAATTTAGTGTAATGACTTACATGAAAGATGGAGTTCCCTGTGTGTTGAATTGTGTTGAGAGTTAGTAACAAATAGTATCCCCAAGGTTAGGTTTAGAGAGATAAAACTTTGATGAGAGGAATAGAATCTCATAGCCTTTCAAATGCAGTGAATGCTTGATAAATGATAATATTAAATAATCATGGTTCTGTAGACATAATGATAGTTTCCTTGGTTTGAATGGCTTTTTGAGGAAGACTTTGTAATTTTTAAAGAATTCATAATAGTACTTTGCTATGGATGTCTTGGTTTCAGTACTAACACTTGTGACCTGATGGTGTGTCCTCCCATTGTTTCAGATTCTCATCAATCTGTGATTAATGCAGTTTAAACCATTTCAGCTGACAGTGACACTAGTAGTTTTAGACCTCTTTGAAAAATTGAATCTCTAGTATTGTTATGGATATCTTCCTTAGTAAGTGCACCAATCAGTTTTATACACATTTAACAGAACATGTCTACCAAATCCTCAACGAATTTTGAAAGGAATTATTTATTCTTTTGAACTTGAAACTTTTAGGTAAGGTTGGTGTTGATACAACATTTGAAAACATGAAGGAAAGCACATTTCAGGAGAATATTTTGATATTAGAAAATGTAAAAATCTGTAAAAGTTGCATTGTTTTGCCTGCGGATATTAAAAATATAATAGTATTTACTGTGTAATAATATTTCAAACCTATTTATTTTTTATAGCTATATCTTCTGAGACATGCCATGTTATTCCCTTAGGGAAATAGTCTGAAAGTATTTGATTCCTAGTCTTTATGTTAGAAACCACTATAAATCTTAGTTATATAAAAAATATTTAAAAAAGAATGGGTAATACTAAAGTCAACAATTAACCATGTGCTAACTTCTTTAAAGAAGGTCTGTATTTTTGGTGTTGTCATTAAGAATCTGATCTTCTTCACAAAACATGATATTTTATGAATGTAAGAAAACTTGCAGTTCAAACCACCTGCATTCACAGATGAGAAAAAAAAAATTAGGAATGAGTACATTCACACTTGAAATGTTATAGCCTGCTAAAATGAAAGCCTGGACTAGCTTCTAAATCTTCATATTCTTTGGCCAGCATATTTTCCAACATACCAAACTAATGGAAAATAGTAAAAGTCATCCAAAGAAATAATAAGGTTATATAATTTCATCCCCTTATGGCTTTATATTCTATATGTTTGTTTTTTTGTCATCCTTGCCAGCAAAAGACACAGACTATGATTTAAAGTTAAAAAAGGAATTTACTAGAAATTCTTAGAATGAGGGAAGTTCTCTCAGAATTGAAGGGAGACTGCATAATTAGGCTTGGAACAGGGAGGAATCAGGCAGATCCAAAGGTCTTGGTAGAAGGAACACTCAACAAAAATACCTAGGCTCTGTTGCTGACATGAATCAACTCTAATCACATCTTTGGTATGTGCATAGACTCTGTTTAGTAAACCAAGTCCCAAGAGATTGTGTTTTATTGACTAACCCTGGGTTTTGTGCTAACCAACCTGTACCAGGAATTGTGCAGAAATCTTCCCGAAGCAGCCTCCGAGGGACACCTTTGGTTTCCATAGTTGGAGAGCATGTACTTAGATTTATGTTTCCATCAGGACGATATAGTGGAGGAGAAAATTCCCCAAAAGGGAATTGAAGTGATGTCAGGAAAGGGGCTGGATGCTGGGTTGCCGCAAAGTGACATATGTTCACTTCATCCATCTGTCAGTGATCACATTATGCTGGAAAGCTTGTTCTGTGTCCGATAAGATCTGCCTTTTCTGAATAGCATACTAAGTATTTTAAAAATGTGGTTATCTAGTGTATACAGATTGAGACTATTTTAAAACTTTTTCTCTATTGCTTTGTCTCTGGTAGCATTTTAATTACTCAACAATACATTTTCTTTTCCCCCCATGAGTGGTCAGAGGAAGGAAGAAATGGGAATTCAAATCTAAGATAGTATTGGTTTTTGAATTTTATATAGAGCATTTGCTGCCCACAGTGAACAGAAATAATAGTTATAATTTATTTTTTACCTACTGGTTTATAAAGTACTGGATTTAAAGTACTTGATGGTCATTTTACCTATATATTCAGCACAAGAAGAATTTGAGATCAGAAACGTAGGTTCAGGAAGGTAATAAAAACACAGTGGAGCATGGTGTTTAAGTATGAGGTCTAGAATGAGATTCCCTGGGTTCAAATTCTGACTCTGAAACTTACTAGCTGTGTGCACAAGTTACCTAACCTTTCTGTTGCTGGTTTTTATCTGTGTGAAGAGGGGTGGAAATAATAGGACCTATGTCATAAGAGTGACTGTGATAGTTAAAAGATACGATCTGTAATAAGCACTTATGGGCATAGTAGCATTAATAGTCTGGCACTTAGTAAGCAATAAATGTTAGCTATAATGATTTGCAATTAAACCTTGTTAACTGTACTGTTTGTTACAGTACACACACACACACACACACACACTCACACAGTTTTTGTTGAAGGGAAAAAGACCATCCAAATTGAGGAAGAAGGAAGAAACTAAAGAACTGGGCTTAAAAACAGTACTGTGCTCTTAGTGGACTTGAAACAAATTGATCATTATTACCCCCAAAATACTTATTAGTCTGTGCTGTGCTGCATTGTGAGGGCTTTTCATATTCTTTAAACTTTTAAAAAATCGAGGTGTAACTGACATATAACAGTATTAGTCTTAGGTGTACAACATAATAATTCAGTATTTGTATACAGTACAGAATGATCACCACAATAAATCTAGTTAATATCCATCACCATGCAGAGTTACATTTTTTCCCCTTGTGATTAGAACTTTAATCCATTTTGAGTTAATTTTTGTGAATGGTTTAAGATATAATCGAGTTTTGTTCTTTTGCATATGGCTGTTCAGTTTCCTCAACACCGTTTATTGAAGAGATTCTTTCCTCATTGTATATTCTTGCCTCCTTTGTCATAAATTAGTTAGCTATATATGCATGGGTTTATTTCTGGGCTCTCTGTTCCATTGATCTATGTGTCTGTTTTATGCTTATGCCGTACTGTTTTGATTACTATAGCTTTGTAATGTAGTTTGAAATCAGGGAGTGTGATGCCTCCAGCTTTTTCTTTCCCAATGTTGCTTTGGCTATTTGGGGTCTTTTGTGATTTTATACAAAATATAGGATTGTTTGTTCTATTTATGTGAAACATGCCATTGGAACTTTGACAGGGATTGCATTGAATCTGTTGATTACTTTGCATAGTATGGTCATCTAAAAAATGTTAATTCTTACAATCCGTGAACACAAAATATCTTTTTATTTGTGTCTTCAGTTTCTTTCATTAATGTCTTATAGTTTTCACTGTACAGGTCTTTAACTTCCTTGGTTAAATTTATTCCTAGGTATTTTATTCTTTTTGATGTAGTTCTAAATGTGACTGTTTTCTGAATTTCTCTTTCTGATAGCTTATTATTAGTGTATAGAAACACAGCAGATCTTTGTATATTGATTTTGTACCCTGAAACTTTAATTTGTTAATTCTCACGGTTTTTTTGTGGTGTCTTTAGGATTTTGTATATTTGAAATAGTGTCATCTGCAAGTAGTGATAGTCTTACCTCTTTCTTTCCAGTTTGGTTGCCTGTTTCTTTTTCTTGCCTAATTGCTCTGGCTAGGACTTCCAATACTATGCGGAATAAAAGTGATGGGAGTGGACATCATTTTCTTCTTCCTGACTTTAGAGGAAAAGCTTTCAGTTTTTCACTGTTGAGTTTGTTGTTAGCTATGGGCTTGTCATATATGGCCTTTATTACATTGATGTACGTTCCCTTTTTGCCAACTTTGTTGAGAGTTTTTGTCATAAATGTATGTTGAATTTTGTGAAATGCTTTTTCTGCATCTCCTGAGAAGACCATATGATTTTTATTCTTCATTTTCTTAATGTGGTTTATCACGTTGATGGATTTGCTTATGTTGAACCATCCTTGTATCCCTGGAATAAATCTCACTTGATCATAACGTACAACTCTTTCAATGTTGTTGAATTCAGTTTGCTAATATTTTGTTGATGATTTTTGTATCTATGTTAATCTGTGATATTGGCCCTTAGTTTTCTTTTTTACTGGTGTCCTTGTCTAGTTTTTGTAATGCTGGGCTCCTAAAATGAGTTTGGAAATGTTCCCTCCTCTTAAATTTTTTGGACCAATTTGAGAAGGATAGTTATTAACTCTTCTTTAAATGTTTGGTGGAAATCATCAATGAAGCTGTCTGGTCCTGTTTTTTTTTTTCTTACAGTGGGAAGGGGAGAGGCTTTTGATTACTTTTTTTACCTCCATGCTAGTAATTGGTCTATTCAGATTTGCTATTTCTTCATGATTCAGTCTGGGAAGATGGTATGTTCCTAGGAATTTATCCACTTTTTCTAGGTTGTTCAACTTTTTGGACATATAATTTATAGTAGTTTCTTAAGCTTCTTTGTATTTTGGGGATATCAGTTGTAACTTCTCTTTCATTTCTGATTCTATTTATTTGAGCCCCCTCTCTTTTTTTCTTGGAGAGTCTAGTTAAAGGTTTGTCAATTTTGTTTATCTTTTCAAAGAACCAACTCAGTTTCATTGATCTTTTCTCTTGTCTTTGTAGCCTCCATTTCAGTTACTTCCTTCTACTAACTTTGGGCTTTGTTTGTTCTTCATCTTCTTAGAGTAGTTTTGAATGAATTATTAAAATAATTTACAGAGCATTATTTTATCTTTATTCTCCTTCATAATATGCTACTTTACACATGTGAGCTTAAGTAACATATATGTAGTTATAAAGCATAGTAAAAAGAGGAACAGTCAAGCATCTGTCATAGAAAATATTACACCTCACATCCATCTGCCTGATTCCCCTGTCTGATTCCTCTGCCTCTCTCACATTAGTTGGAGTTTGTGTTTATCATTCTTCCTGCTTTTTTTAAAAAATTTTTATTTGGAAATAATTTTAAATTACACAAAAGTTGCAAGGGTAGTACAGAGAATACCTGTATGTATGTATGTAATTACACTTATGTATACACTGCACACACACATATATAGAGTGATCATTTACATTCATCCTTTTCTCAGAATCTTTTGAGAGTAAGTTGATGATATCATTGCCTTCCTTTACTGTTAAATATTTCAATGTAATTTCCTAAGAATAAGGTACGTTTTTATGACCATAGTAACTTGATTAATTTTATCTAACTTATGATCCATATTAGAATTTGTCAGTGAACCTGATAATGTACTTTATACATCTTTGTTTTTCTCTCTTGTACAGGATCCAGTAGAGGGCTGCATACTGCATTTGTTTGTCATGTCTCTTTATAATCTGAAACAATTCTTAAGCTTTTTTTTTGTCTTTTTATAACATTGACATGTTTGAAGAACACAGGGTTCTCCCTCTATTTTTTTTTTAATAGAATGATCCTCATTTAAGTCTGATGTTTCGTCACAATTTAGTTTCAGATTTCACATTGCCAGACAGAATACTATAAAAGTGATGTTTCCTTTCCAGATATTACATCTGGAAGCACTCAGTGTGCACCTGGTCAAAGTGTTGTCCAATTTCTCCCTTTGATAGTTACAAATTTTCCCCTTGTTGCTGGTGAGCAGGCAGTGAGGAGACATTCTGAGACCATGTATATATATGTGTGTGTGTGTGTGTGTGTATTATATATACTGTTCCTAGTAAAAATTTTTCCTCTTGATTTAGCATCTGTTGATAATTCTTGCCTGAACCCAGTGTTATTGTTGTGGTTGGAAAATGATGCCAGCAGCAAGTCCACTTTTACCCGTCAGCTCTCAGCATTCTATTCTATCAACCTTTCTTTCTTCCCCATTTCTATCTTTATTTATTATTTTCCTATTTTCCCCCCGCCCAGCAATTTATAATTTTGAGTCCTTGTGACATGTCTTCTCATTCTTTGAGCATTTCCTTACTTTCTGGTGTAACAAGATGCTCCAGGCTCATCATGTACCTTCTCTGCTCAGCTCTGGAATCAGCCCTTTCTCCAAGGAGCTACGGTTCTTTAGTGAGGAATGGCGTTAAAAAGCAACATCTGGGTGCTAGGTTTACTGTCTTTGTAAGTTGATTAAACTGTGGTTTTAAACCAGTTGGCAATTCTTCTTTTCAGCCTTAAGCCAACTGGTTATTTATTGAGTTTCTCTGACTTAAGATACATCCTTCAAAACCTATGACATTTTAATTCTCCTTGCCTTTTTGATAGTCCTTTATGTATTTGTGATAGTATTCCTCATGAGTGTCAGGATTAGCCACCATGTTGTAGGACATCCAATAGCTGCCCTAGTGTGGCGTGAAATGAACAGCTGTGTGGGGTTAGTAATGATACCTGTCTCAGGCAGGTGAAATAAGCATTAATGATGTGGGGTTCTTAAAAAGGATGAAAGTGTTTTCAACAAATGAAATGTTCATGATAGCAGATTGTGTTTCGGAAGCTGAATAGTTTCACATAATCACTTATTTTTCTATATCCTTCTTGAAGTACAGGAAACTAAGGAAACAAAGAATTGTGCAAAGGCCACTCCAGGATATTAATACTATACTGAATTAAATTTTTAAAGTTCAGCAGTACAAAGGTTAGGACCTTTTCATTTAAAGTTTATCTTGGAACTTCCCTGGTGGTCCAGTGGTAAAGAATCCGCCTTACAATGCAGGGGACGCAGGTTCGATCCCTGCCAGGGAACTAAGATCCCACATGCTGTGGGGCAGCTAAGCCCGCACGTCACAACTACTGAGCTCGTGTGACTAGAGTCCACGTGCCACAACTAGAAAGAAGCCTGCGCACCGCAACAAAAGATCCTGCACCACAATGAAGATTCCCCCATGCCACAACTAAGACCCGACACAGCCAATAAAACAAATAATAAACTTTTTAAAAAAGATTTATTTATTTCTTAAGGAATTTCCTGTTGATTTAACATTGTAACCCATAGAATTTATGAAATTGAATATGATTTAAATAAAAATACTCTCTATAATGTTTATAGTTTATATAAAACATTTCATCCTAATTTGCAGCCCTGATTTGATACTTCCTACCTAATATGATCTTGCAATTGCTATATAATCAATATAAAGAAACTGTCGGGAATTCCCTGGTGGCCTAGTGGTTAGGACTCAGCATTTTCACTGCCAGGGCCGGATTCAGTCCCTTGTCGGGGAGCTAGGATCCTGCAAGCCATGCAGCATGGCCACAAAAAAAAAAAAAGAAACTGAGACAGATTATGTAATTTTGCCAAAGTCACATAGCCATGTTCTGTATATGTAGTCAGACCCTGCCGAGTTGAAAAAAAGGAATTGAGGTAGATTATTTTAAAAAATAGTTTTTATATCTTGGTTTTACTGTATCATATGACATAAAAACACTGAAGCGTAAGAGCAGGGAAGAAGCAAATATACCAATTGCAAGAGCTATTACAGTGCTACGATTAAGAATTAAATTTCAATTTATTCATTTTGACTCAGTCTTTGTCACATGTTTCATGCCGTTAATTTTGTTAGTCCCTGGAGGAGGCTATTGTCTATTTAGGGAGACAGATTATTTGAATATAAAATAAGTGATGTGGGAGTACAAAGCAAATAAACTTTACCCATTGTGTGTGTGTGTGTGTGTGTGTGTGTGTGTGTGTGTGTTTCAGCACACAGGAAAGCTTCTTGGAGGAGAAGATGGCTGAGTGGGGCCTTGAAGGACAGGTAGGAATTAGCCAGAGAATAAATAGGGCAAGGGTATTCTTGCAAGGGTATTCTTGCAAGGGCTAGCATGATGGACAGTTACCACGTGGTGTGTGCAGGGAGCTAAAATAATTACAGTAGGCAATGGAAGGTGGTTGCATGATGAGGCTGGAGAGGTAGATAGGAGCCAGATAATCAGGTCCGCATGTACTTGTAATATTTCATTTTGGGTTGGAGACACTTGAAGGGTTTTTAAGCAGGGGAGTGCCATGGTCAGATTTGTTAAATAGATTCTACTCTTGCAGCTGTGGAGGGGATAGGTTGAAGGGAGGAAGGACACTTCTGAAGTCCAGGAAAATGAGGAAGAAATGTGTTTCCAGTATATTTAGTTTGAGGTTTATGGTCTTATAAACTGGATAGTTTACATAAGGAACACAAGGGTTATCTAGTTCTTAAGATCAGAAAGGGAGAATCATTATCTCTTCAAAAGAAAAATAGTTTTCTACATATTAAACTTTCATAAAGTATTTCTCCCCTTCTTACATCAGTGTTTATATGCTTATCTGCATGTAAATCATGTGGGGATTTTGTTAAATCAGATTCTGATTTAGTAGTTGTCAGATGGGGCCCCCAAATTTGCATTTCTAACAAGATCACAGATGATACTTGTGCTGTGTTCTGAGGACCATACTTTGAGTAGCAGGGATTTAGATCATATTTAGTGTTCAGATGATTGTGCCACCAGCAGTAGTTTTATGATAAATACAGAGGTGATCTTCATATGATTATTTTCTATGAATGGGCTTTGAATTCTGTGTGTGAGAGAGAGGTGGGGAGGAAGGGGAGAGAGGTGAGGGAGAAGCTGGGAAAGGGGGATTAGTTTAAGATACTAAGATGAGTGAAAAGATAGTGTGCCCCTTGGACCTGAGGTCTTCAAATTGGTACATGATTACTTTGCAAGGGACACACAGTTGATTTTGAAGAAATCCCTTTCTAAGTCCTAAATTTCCATAGTCTTGCCTAAAACTGGTTCACCTGAGGAAGCATCTCTCTAGCAGGTTCTCCTTTAACTGCCTTCTCACAGTTGCTCTTTCATGTTGTAAGAAGAAATGCAGACAGGCCTCTCACCCATTCCTTTTCTTACTATGGTGCATTTTTCCAGGGTGGAAAATGCCCCTCGCATCAAGTAGAGGATCAGTTAGAAATATTGGTATTGGTATTGAGAAAGTGAATGACTTAAAAACACTAGGCAACAAATTCTTTTGCAACTCATGTGGGTTCCAGTTTCTTTCTCAACTTGTAGGAAGATGTAATTGAGTTATAAGCTGATTACTAAAAATATATGTATGATTCATTATGTGATTTTGAGGAATTAACATTGCTATAACAAAATGCTGTCCCTTTTCATCTATTATTTAAATAAACAGGATTTTTTCAGTCCTTTCATAAAAAGAGAAAAGAATAGAACAAAAACTGATGCATAACCTTGTCTCATACTAGTAATAAGTAATGTTCATTCAGAGGCCTATGAACAATTAAAAAAAA
This sequence comes from Monodon monoceros, assembly GCF_005190385.1. Lineage (NCBI taxonomy): Eukaryota > Metazoa > Chordata > Mammalia > Artiodactyla > Monodontidae > Monodon > Monodon monoceros. Next base: position 67,576,426 of record NW_021703776.1, on the reverse strand, counting down.
AACTAGTCCCATCCATCCCATCAAGAAATGCATTTCCAATATATATTTCTAGTTTGAACTTTACAGTTTTAGGAAATAAAAGTTTAGATGTAAGATTTTAAGGAATATTTTTATTGTAGAAAAGTATGATACAGTGATCAATAAAAACTTTCAGAAATAAAAAAATGTATTACATAAGGGTAAAATTCAGTGGGGACGTAAGTATAAATGAGTTCAAGCAAAAATGTGAACCCTGTAAAATTTCTTACTATTAAATATTGTATTTTAATAATGGGTGATGGTGTGTATCAAACGTCTGTGACATTTAGATTCTTTTGGTACTCTTAAAAGAGTGATGTGATGGTTGTGTTTAAAAATGAGAATATTTGCAACATACTGGAAGTTACATTCTTTGCAGCTGTTCAAACTTGTGAAAAATTTTGAATGTCAACGGAGAAAGCGTACTGCAAAATTTTAGAGAATTCTTTTGGGAACATGGGGGGAAAAATGGCGTCTACCGCTTTGGAGCTTTTTCTCAGACCCTAACTTTCCTTAATAAGGCTTTTCATAAAATTTAGATGATAAAAGAATTGATCATACTCATTGGGAGCATATTAAATTGTTAGTAATAGAGAGCAGATTTCTAGGCTTTGGATGCCTGATGAACAAGTTATGATAAAGTTGATCTTCTGCTGTCAAAGATGAGTGTCCTAGACAACTCTCTCAGATGAACACTTCTTCACTGAAAGGTAGGAGTATCCCTAGGCAACACCAAATTTTCCTGAGAAAGAAATCTTTGGATCAAGGCAGACGTTTGAACAACTAAGCATTTTGTTGAGACTCCATAAAACAAGACAGGTATTTTAGGAAAAATTTTGTGACGGCTTCAGCTATACTTCATGATGCTGCAACTGCTACTACAGAATGTATAACTCTTAACAGTGAGTTAGCTGTGGAATACACTCTCAGATAATTGAATTAATGTATATAATTATATAGAAATCACTATATAATCCTTATTCAGTGTTCAAGAATGCTTGCAAAATGCAATAATTTTAGTTTTGATATGCTTACTGTTGAGTTTGTCATATTGATATAAGTGAGAATGATAGGGACCAGATGTCCACATAGCTAATAAGTTGTGAAACTGGTATTTAAACCCATGTATACAATACCATGTTTTTTCTAATACAGCAATTAGAAAGGCTTCCTAGTATTTTATACATACAGCAAGCTGGTTAAATTTAATACAGTTTGTTTACTAGAAGAAATTCTGGCAGTGTTACAGGATTTTGCTAATTAGTTTATAGTTTAAAAAACTTAAAAATTGAGGGCCCCAAAGAGCTTTTGTTTACATGGATTAGATTTTTCAGTATTTAGCATATTAGAATTTAAAATTGGGAAAATTAAAAACTCATACAAATAGTAAACCTATTATATATTAATATAAATAACTCTTTCCTACAACAAAAACACTTAGTGAGAAGAGTGGGACGTTTTTACATTTTTGTAAATCTCTTTAATGTGTAGCTTAATAGACACAGCTGGGTTCCCGTATCTGCTCTTGCATTCAATCCGACATATGTTGTTTTGTTTGAAGTACATGAAGAAAATCTACCCTTACATAGATACGTACTTGGAAAATGGAGACCTTGTGAAACCCCTGAAAGGTTCTTGTGGATCACCAGAGTTCTTTGGACCACACTATGAGAAGTGCTGCTTTAAAATATTGTCATAAACATTATATTATACCTTCATAATTTGTATGCGCATGATAAAATAGTACAGTTTTTGCATATGCGTTATTTTGATGTCTGCATTCGATTTTAGCTTCATGTATTATGGAAGACTTTTAACTTGTAGATGTGTAATTAAGTTTATGACAAAATTGTAATCCTAACCTGAAAACATTTAACTAAAATTATGGGGTATATTAGAATATAAGTTTCCATAAGATGGGAATTTTGAACAAGTGTTTATCTCAATCAGAAAAATCAATAGAAAAGAAATTAAATATATTATTATTAACTAACACAGTTGTAATAATACCAAAGAATTCTAAACTTCAGGAAAGTGTTTATCCCATAAATCCTTTAATCTAGATCTCTATCCATCTGTCCATCTTTTTCCGTTCTTTCCAGCTTTCCCTCCCTCTTCTCTCTTTCATTTCCATCTTCCTCTGCAAAATTCATTCAATAAATATTTGTTGGAATCTTTAGAGGTTAGGGTAAGCACTAGCTTGTATAACAAAGAGAGGAAAATGGGCAATGGTTCAGAAGTTTATTTGTTGCTTCATTTAATGAGCGTGTTTCTGTTTGGGGAGGGGCTGCTCATTGAGAGAGGTGGCCAGTCAGCTGGGGAACTGCAGTTTGCGCAGTTGAGGAACTGTCTAATGACTGCTGGCCCTAGGACCACATCATCTCTGCCATGATTCACACTGGTTAAGTGGACGGCTGGCCCTGGCTCTCGACACTCCTGAAAGTGGGAATTGGACTAAGATCTATGCTGCAGAAAAATCAAACTTCTCTGACTGATTCTGCAAGTAAAAACAGCAGAAGCCACAGCAGCCAGCCTGGCCTCTGCCTCACTGTGTTTTAACTCTGACTTAAAGTCCTGTCGGTGCGTCTGCTGGGCAAGAGCTGGATTATGTGCCAAAGTCTAGCTGTCAGGGAGTTCAGGAAGTGAACTCTAGCCTTCTAGCTTAGCTTTCTAGTTTGGCATGCATTAAAGAATGCAACTGGAATGGAGTTGAGGGAACCAATCTGTATACATAGAAAAAAAACCCTAAAATGAAATGTTTTAAAATGTTGACAGTGAATATTTCTGGCTTATTAAATCAGAGCACCTACTCCTTCCTTTACTGTCTTGATTTCTGTCCCCATCCATGTCAATCTTCTTCACTTTAAAAGAACTTTCACCTTTCTCCCCTGGTTTTACAGTATCTCCTCTCGTTACTGTAAGACCATAAGACTAACAGAATTGGTCATTTCCAGCAGCTGCAGGAAGACTACTTCTAGTCTGAGAACTTTTCATAGTTCTCATGGGGATGGGGGTCACACAGTGAACTGGCTAAAGGAGCCTTTCAGTGCAACTACTGTACATGTTGAAATGAGTCTAGATCATTATTTTGCTGCCAGCTGTGGATGCTTTGGCTTTCTAACGCCTAACTGAGCTTGGGCATTATGGTATATCGTGTCATGGAGGAAATCAAGATGATTTTATGCTTTGTGGTTTTTTCTTGAGCAGGTCACAATTTCTTTTATCTCTTATGTTCTGCTGCCTGTTGAAGACTCTGTATGGCATATAATGGGAAAAGATACTTTCATTAATGCTTGGAAATTGCCCTAAGTAACTGGTGGAGTAAATAATTTGTCCTCAACTCTGGGTGGCATCCTGGTCTTTGAGTGACAAGGGAATAGAGGGTAATAAGATAATGTCCTTATTGTGTAGGTGAGGAAAGGTGAAACAGTTGTTCAGGAAGGAAGCCAAATCCAGACATGCTGGGTGTTCAAATCAAATGGTTCTAGAGAGTGAGGCACCCAGGGGGTGTAGCAGGAACAGGCCAATTGGTTTTGTACTCTGAATAAAAAAGTAAGTGGTTGACAGGCCAGTAGAGAAAGGTTATCCAGAGCTGAGGTAGGGTGTCCAAAGGGTCTGGATTGCCTTACGGTAAAAAGCTTAGGGATTTTATGGACCGCAGAGATCAGTGAGTGTGGGGAGGGGTGGGCGTGTGTAGGAGTGGTACAGCAGTAATTCTAACACTGGCTAGTGCCTTTGCTTCTCTTCAGTTTCCTAGTTCATGAGAAGATGAGTATGTCCCAGATGGTTAAAGGTACAGATAGAAATGGACAACAGCATTTATTGTATATCTTTTCTATACATTCTTCATGATGACTCATGCTGTAGGAGGGTAAGAGACTTTTTTTTTTTAACACATGGCTTACCTCATGACAGTCAGTTTGATGGATTTAATTACATTAATTTGTTTAATAAAAGTATTTCGACATAATAGCTAGAGCTGGTGAATGTTACCAGTATTATAAATTAAGAAACCAAGTGCAACATTCAGACAAAACAAGTTAATTTAGTTGACACGATTCCGAGTAGTAAAAGCACGGACCAGCATCTGAAGGGATTTTAGGATTTTAGGATGCATTTAGGATTTTTAATGTGGCAATTAAACATGGTTAGGGGGCTGTGTAAATTAGCATGTTTTTAACTGCAGTTATGGTCATCTTAATCTGATATGGCTGACTTAATTTCATAGTCATTTGAGGATAGTTAATTCTGCTTTATAGTTGCTTACCAGGATAATGTCTCATGCTGTGTGGTGAGGCTTCGTAAATGAATCTAAAGAAAATTTAAAAATTCTTTTTTTTAAGTACCATCTAACATTGCTGCCTCTAAGGGATTGTTGCTGCATGGTATTTAAAAAAAGATTTTAAATGTGTTTTATATCTTGTCAGTTTTTGAACAGAAAAACACAGAGGTGTGTGTTTAGCAAAAAACTTAAATACCACTTTGGGGCCAGTCTGTGTCCACATCTTTCTCAGGTGTTGGTGATTAATCCCATGGCATAGATGAGTTTGCAGTTTATGAAGTACTGTACCATTTAATAATAATCTTATGGTTTGTACATACATGCTTTAAAAAAGATTTGACATTTTAACAGATATTTTATCTTTTAAAGTCAAGATTCTTTTAATCCCAGCTAATACAGAATGTTAATTAATTTACTCATAAATAGCGTCATTACCAAAAGCTTGGCCTCTCTGTGTACCGGTGCTGAATCAAATCCCAGAGACAGAGTTCTGGGTGAAGTAGAAAAAGATAGCTTTATTGCTTTGCTAGGCAAGGGAGACACACTGGGCTTCTGCCTTGAAAAACTACGTATCTCCACCCCAGAGGATTTGGTGAGGGGTTTATAGCAGTGGTTCAAAGTGGGAGTCCTGACAAGATTAGGGTGTGAGCAGGGCTTGCGGTCCTTTAATCTCACCTCAGGTGGTCATCTCTGTTTTTTTTAAATTAAATTTTATTTTTTTTATTTGCGGTACCCGGGCCTCTCACTGTTGTGGCCTCTCTGGTTGCGGAGCACAGGCTCCGGACGCGCAGGCTCAGCGGCCATGGCTCACGGGCCCAGCCGCTCCTTGGCATGTGGGATCTTCCCGGACTGGGACACAAACCCGTGTTCCCTGCATCGGCAGGCGGACTCTCAACCACTGCGCCACCAGGGAAGTCCCTGTTTTTATTTTATTTATTTATTTTTTTAATTAATTAATTTATTTATTCTTGGCTGCGTTGGGTCTTCCTTGCTGTGCACAGGCTTTCTCTAGTTATGGCGAGCGGGGGTACTCTTCCTTGCGGTGCGCGGGCCATTGTCGTGGCTTCTCTTGTTGCGGAGCATAGGCTCTGGGCGCGAGGTCTTCAGTAGTTGTGGCTTGTGGGCTCTAGAGCGCAGGCTCAGTAGTTGTGGCGCACGGGCTTAGTTCCTCCGCAGCATGTGGGATCCTCCCAGGCCAGGGCTCGAACCCGCGTCCCCTGCATTGGCAGGTGGACTCTTAACCACTGCGCCACCAGGGAAGCCCTCAGGTGATCATCTCTTAATCTTGATGAGTTTCTCTGGTGCCTTTAATCTTACCTCAGGTGATTTTTTGGCTGCTCCTCCCATGATTAGCAACTGTTCAAATCTGCCCTTTGGAACTTGGGGAAGGTCATGGAGGCTGGAGTCTTGCCTATAAGAAATGGTGGACAAAAGAAGGACTCAGTGCCCAGGCCCCATTCAGTTTCACTGCCTCGGAGCCCCACAGGGCCCCACTCAGTTTCAGTATTACTTATATGAGAGAAGTCTGCAAATTTTCAATTCTTTGTTAGAAAGCAAACATTCTGGATTTGATATCAAATAAGGCATTATTTAAAGATGTTGAATGAATCAATTAATTAGTGTAAAAAGGAATCTGGGTCTATTTATTTATAACTGATTATATTTTATTTAAAATATGGCTTTGTGTGTGCATGTAGTGTGTGTGTCTGATTTTCTGAATTCTGTGTTAAATCCCATGTGGCTTAATTATTGTCCTTTGGAGTTTGTTTTTCAGATAATCATTGTTAAAAATACTCATGGAAACAAGTATTTTAAGAGTTGTAAGATTTTCGAACAGAATTAAATATTTTCAGATGATTAAAGACCTATTGATAGAAAAATAACTTGAAAAGTACTATTAATAAAGCTTAAACACAAATCTTTGAAATATAAAGCAAAATTAAAATAGGGGCTTCCCTGGTGGCGCAGTGGTTGAGAGTCTGCCTGCCGATGCAGGGGACGCGGGTTCGTGCCCTGGTCTGGGAAGATCCCACATGCCGCGGAGCGGCTGGGCCTGTGAGCCATGGCCGCTGAGCCTGTGTGTTTGGAGCCTGTGCTCCACAACGGGAGAGGCCACAGCAGTGAGAGGCCTGCGTACCGCAAAAAAAAAAAAAAAAAAAAAAAAAAAATTAAAATAGTTTACACTGTATGTATGTTCTCCTTAATTAAAAAAATTTGTTTTGGGTATGTTTCAATCCTTCTTCAGAAGGAGGGTGATTTGTTGTATTACAAGATGTAGAATACTTGTTCTATAGGTGAAAGTTTAAAAGGTTACTGTCAACATTTTTGTACGTCTTATGAGTGAGTAGAGGCTTTAATTTTTTTTTTCCTATTTTAAAAACTATTTTTCTGTTTTGAGTAGGTTTTCAAAAATGGTTTTTAAAATGCTGAAGGAAATTTGTGTAGGAAACTGAAGAAAAGCAAGAAAGTTTGGAAAAATATTGAACTAATAATTAAGAGGATGTTCGTGGGTTGTGTAAATTAAGTAATATTACGCAGCACTGCAGTTTACATTGAAAAGTTTTGAAGACTCAGAGCACTTTGCATTTGCACAGTGCCTCTGGTGAAAGACTCAAAGTGTATGAATTACTTATTTTTATAATTTATGAAAAGAAAACATTTTGCCAAACTTAATTTATGCATTAGTATTATCACCTACCTTATGTCCTCCCGGGCCAGGGCACGAACCCGTGTCCCCTGCATCGGCAGGCAGACTCTCAACCACTGCACCGCCAGGGAAGCCCTGTTTATTCATTTTTGATATCAGAGATAGACTAGTTTTATATCTCTATTACTCATAAATCTAAAGCTCTATGCTCTATCCTTAACTTTATATTCTCCGTAAATAGTACCCCTTCTCACCACTCCAGTTACATGTCTACCTGTACCATCTTACCACCTAGGATCCTACCAGAAGACTTTCTGTAGGAAACAATATTTGATATTCCAAATGTTTTCAGAAAAAGAAAGAGGGGAAGGGGGAGAAGGTGGAGGAGGAGAAGGAATATTATCAAAATTTGTGGATAAAACCAATTTTTTTCCATAATTAATGTAATACATATAACTGAATATATTTGTGTTTATGGAACCTATCATTATACAAATGATCATAAGATTGTCTTTTGATATATTGATTTGTGCAATTTCTTTTTAGTAAATTATTTTTGGTTTACATATGTATATCAATATACATGTTTGTTTTTAATATCCACAGCCCTTTTCCCATTAAATCAGGTTGAAGCTTATTACCATTATTACAGTTTTATGTTGGAGAGGAGAGTTAAACTTTTAAAGAAGAGTTAAATTCTTATTTTCTGTGTTCTAGGTAGACTGCTGAAATTTACAGTTGATGCAGTAGTCTTGAAATCCAAGCTGTTTGAGTTGCTGGAGCTGGACTGTATTTGATAGAAAAGGTCGTGTTTTTAAAGCAAAGCTCTGAAGATACCAGTGCATAAATTTATTTATTTAAAAAAATTTAAACAATAGATTGGAATGAAATTAGCTAAAAAATGAGATGATCTCATTATAATGTTAAATGAACATTGTCTTGGCTAGAAGGAAATTTGTGTTAGAAGTGAGATTCAGTAGACACAGTGGCCCTGTACCTTACTTTCCTTTCCTCTTCAGGCTGAGGTGTGGGAGGGATGTGATAGAAACTCCTTTAGGTGAAGATTTGAGTAGGGGATATTTGAGCTTCACTCTCTAGGTGAAAGCCAGGGAGATGGCAAGACTTACATAAAAGCGTATATGGTTCTGTATGACCATGGGTGTGGTAGCAGTAACATTGGAATGGCTGAATCCCTGCCCCTTCTGGAACTTTATGAAGCAACAATCTCATGGATGTGTCCCACATTAAAGTGACATGGGGTCAGTAGGGTAGAGATGCTTATGAGTGGAGCCTGGAGGCAAAGAAGATGTAATATTAATCCCCGGTTACCTGTGGATCAAGGGAGGCAGCTAGAACTTCTTAAATTCCAGGACAGGGAAGTTCGCTCAGAGAACCAGTGCTCTCCGTTATGATGAGGGGGATACAGCCAAGAATGGCAGTGTAGGGCACATGCTTGGAGGCCAGCGGGACTACAGATACATCTGAAAACCAGACTGCACAAATGTTGAGCAGGGCATTGCAGATCTGATGCCTCCCACTGATGACACAGGGTGAATTTGCCCCTCAGCCTGTAACCCTCACCTCAAGGACAAGAAAGATGAGGAGGCCTGAAATCCTGAATTGACCTTATACAGAAATTACTGAGGAAACCCAGAAGTGATTAAGTTTACCTAGAAAAGACTAGATTATGTCTTCTGACTTTAGGTGGAACAGGGTCTTGAGCAATAAGTATTAAGTTCCATTGCAGAAAACAAAAATTCTACATTTGCATGAACTTGTATTTTATATAGTAATGCATATGCAGTATCAGTAATATACTTCAGAAAGTGGTGTTCTCAAAATGTGAGAGATGTGGTTGAGGGTATGCTGATGGATCCCTGAAACACTCTGAGGGGGGCGTCTATGAGGTCAAAATAATTTCCATAATAATATTAAGAATTTATTTGCCTTTTTTTACTCTCATTCTCTCATGAATGTACAGTGCAATTTTGCTGAGACTAAAAGACATGTGACATCACAACAGATTAATTCAAAAGCAGATATGAGAATCCAGTTGTCTCTATTAAGATTCGCAAAAATGTAAAACAATGCCACTCTTTAAACTCTTTTGGGGAAAATATAGTTAGTTTTAAACAAAAAAGTGTTATTTGTGTTGACATGTAATGGGTTTGCTATTGTTAATTCGTTTAAAAATAACAAAAGTTTTAGATTGTCAAATTTAGTTTCTAATATGTTATAACTCATGGATACAGTCCATATAAAAGAAAGGCTTTGGGGGATCTTTAGTAACTTTTTAAAATGTTAAGGGGTTCTAAATCCAAAATGTTTGACAATCATTGGCTTAGACTACAGCCAGCACCTGGATTGGAGGCTGGAATCTGGCACCTGTATAACATTGGGTATGTTTCTCAAATTTTTTTTTTTAAATAAATTTATTTTTATTTTATTTTTGGCTGTGTTGGGTCTTAGTTGCTGGGCGCAGGCTTTCTCTAGTTGCGACAAGAGGGGTCTACTCTGTTGCTGTGTGCAGGCTTCTTATTGCGGTGGCTTCTCTTGTTGCGGAGCACGGGCTCTAGGTGCACAGGCTTCAGTAGTTGTGGCGCACGGACTGAGTTGCTCTGCGGCATGTGGGATCTTCCTGGACCAGGGATCCAACCCGTGTCCCCTGCACTGGCAGGCAGATTCCTAACCACTGCGCCACCAGGGAAGTCCCTTCTGTTTCTCAAATTTTGAGTCTTACTTTCCTCATTTATAAAATTGGGATAATAACGTTTAACTCGTAAGAACTTGTGAAGATTAGAGATATGTACATTGTCCACTCTAATATCCTGCCCATATTAAGTGCTCAACACTTTTTGGATAGGTGGATGATTAGATGGATAGTTATATTCCAGATGTCTTTGGGGACTTCTGTGTGGAGATAGCCTATAATTTTCTTTTCTACTTACTGTCTTTTTCTTACTCTTGAATGGGTTTCAAAGGTTGAGAAGATTATTAATTTTCTTTCCTAAGAGAAATAACCAAGTTTATAGGTACAGATGAGTCTATCTTACCCTAGCATTTTTGAACCAGTCATTCATCAAGTGTTACATTTCCCTATGCCATATATTGTTAATTCTTTATTCTACATTTTCTCCTCTAACTGCATGTCCAGATTTTTGTCACCTCTATAGTATGCATATACTTTTTGTCTATTTTTTAAACACTTCTTCCATATCCTGCCAAGCATTACAATTCATGTAGGCTTTGTCATGCCTAAGGTGTTTATGCTCATGATTGCAAACATCTAGCTGATTGATTGCACTTATATGTTTTACTCATAAATCTTGGTGATATGGATACATTTGTTGTCTTAATGACAGATAAAAAAATGCTACTTAAAAAATATGACACAGAAAAAGGAACTATTCCCAGTCAAATGCCATGTTTAAGTGAATGTCATTTCACTGAAAAGCTGAAGCCTAATCAGATTGAGTTTTATATTAATAAATCAAATGAAATATATTGAGGTACTCTGTAGCAGCCGTCTTGAAATACACAGGTCAGAACCTCCCTGAAGGGAGGTTCATTGGATACGTGGTACAACATGGATGAAATTGAGATGGGACAGTGTGTCTGCATTTACTCATCTCAAAAGGATGGCTTAAAGTTTAACATCATAATAAAATAATTAGATAAAATGATAAAGAATAGTGAGAGGATGCCTCTGTTTTTGCAGTCTCATGTTACTCCAGCTACTCATTTAGCAATTTTTATCTCTGACACCTGTTTGAAACTTACATATGTCAAAAGGAATATATATATATTTTTGGTTGGTCAGGAATGGAAGCAATACTTGATGACAAAGTGATATTGGTGATGAATTGCTCCCATTGTTAGTTATCTTCCTGAATTGGTAGTTATCTACAGTGCAGTGGAAGAAAAATAGATGCCACCCTCATTCATTTTGATTTAATGGGTTGGTATAGAATACAAGATACAATTTTTTCCCCCCAGCGCATATGCAATAGTGAATTGAGTAAAAAATGTATTAAGTAAGCTTTTTAGTCTTATATCAAAATCAATACCAGACTGTTGTTGAAAATTTTAAGATTATGATTTCCTCATCAATTTGTGTTGTACTTTAATCTCTTAGAATATAATAGTTGGCCACCTAACCTAATAATATTTAACGTCATGATTGAACATATACAACCAGTTTTTCACCTGTTTCATCATCCTGGACAATGACAGTGTTCATCGTTCTGTTCTAAGTAAACAGAAGCTCTGTGAGGTAGTGTAGTGTAGTGTAGTGTGGACTGAAATTAAATTAAATTAAAAATAGATCAAAGGTGTAAAAGGTGAAAATCTTCATAGTGACTGTGAATAAACTGTTAGATGTTTTGGATTATTTTTGAAAAAGTGTTAAATTCTATTTCAATTTACTATAAAATATTCTGCAGAGAGGAAGTGAAAGAGTGAATGTTCCATGGTAAAGTGAAGCTGAAATCTCCTCTCCTAATCAATTAGCCACTTCATAAAAATATTTTTCTGTTGTATGATTACTTATGGAGAATAATCGTGTAAGATTCAGATAATTAATAATCTAGACCCTCCTAGTTGTGGGAGGAATATTGTCTCATTGTAATGTATTGAACATCTACTATGTACTTCTAGACTCTGGGAATCTAAGATGACCCTGCCCTCAAGGAGTTCATTGCCTAATAATTTATAATAATACAATGTATTAATAAGTACAAAATAATAAGTCCAGCAATATATCTATATATGCAAATTTAATGATATGGAATATATTTTATTACTTTAACAATTGGTATCAGGAGTTCCCCTTAAGAAGGAAATATCTTTGAATAAATAACATAATCAATTCACATGGAGTAGATGATATTTGAGGGGGGTTGGGTGGAGAAACTTCATTTTGATTTGGACTGGGGGGGTGGGGGAGGGTTCTGTGTGACCTAAGGAGAGAAGAGGGAGAGGCCCAGGAATGGATTTGGGAGGGTGGAGAGTCTGACCCTCCCTGGAAAACACCCGTGGATTTCCCTGGCCTGCCTCTCCTTCTCTTTCCCTTAGCAGTGCTTCTCTCTCCTTAAGTCAGGGACTGCCCTCTACTCCCCTCCCTGGCACCAGATGACCACCCTTCCTCTAGAGACACAGAGGATTATCTGTTAATGTTTTAACACCTACGTAGGTAAGGCTCACATGGCTCTATGAAAGCCAAGGCAAATTTATTTGCTTTACTAAAGTTTAGGGGGGAACGCTGATATTTAACGTTTGTAAAGGCACCTTGTTGTAAATTAACTGGCTGCATTTGTTGACTTCTTGATCAAGTCTTTCAACTATTTTGTTCTCTCATGTACTTTCCATCCCACTTGCCTGTACAATTCCTGGAGAGTAGGAATAACATTTCCTGCAGTTTGGTTACCATCCCAGTACCTAACATAGCAGCTGCCCAACATAGGTGCTCATTCATGTATGTCACATAATTTATTATTCTTAATATCAGCAATTAATCTTTTTTGGTTGTGTTTTTCCTTAAATTTTAGAGAAAAATAGAATTGAGATAGTAATTCTATGTCTGATTCTGGAAATTAGGGTTCTAGGAGGCTCTTCTACTTTGATAATGTGGTTGTAGCTCAGAAATCATTCTTTTCCTTATGGCATACTACTAAGAATGCAAGAAAACTGTATCTGGGGGGAAAAGCCTCTGATGTGTTCAGCATGCAAGACCAAGCTAATAAAGTATTAACTGGTACACACCGAAATCAGTCTTCTACTTGGGAAGAAAATAAATAGTCGAAAGGATTTTTGATGAAGAAAAGATTTCTTTGCTAGTTTAAATTCATTCTAGGCAGGTCCTTAGGAATTTATGATATGTATACATAAGAAGGAAAGAAAAAAATATTCCTTGCTTTCAGATATCAGAACCTTTAGATGGCAAGTCAGCTAGTTAGTAAATGGCAGAAGTTTAGTTTCTACAAGGAGAACATCTAGGGCCAGTGAGACATAGTTTAATGCTATCTTAATAGTTTCCAAAGACTATCCCACAATTCTAGTTCTGTTAATGATACTAATAATACCGTTTGGGCATATTGGAAAAAAATCTATGGACCCAATGACCTTATTTGTAGGGCAGATTCATGTGAACTATTTGCTATTAGAAAAATACAAATTTTCTCTAGTTTACTGATTAAAAAACTGCATTGTTTGGTTTCTAACATTCTAACATGGAGAAGTATGTGGAATTACAGTATAATTAGATGGATCCATAACTGGCTTGCTTCTTTTAAGAAAAAAAGAGCACCTACTGTGTTTTAGAGAATGACTGGGAATTTTAGCATTGAACAAAACATGATCTAGTGGCAAAATAAACATAACTTTTATCATAATAAGTGCTTTAATAAAAATTTAGAACCAAATATGGTATGACAGATAAAAGTTCCATTTATGAGAGGAAAGTAGGGGGAAATTTCACAGGCAACAAATGAATTGGGCTCTGAAAGTTAAGTTGAAGTTCATCGTAGGAACGCCTTTCCCTTGTCATTCTCACTCCATTCCCTTCAAATAATATCCTAAAGCTTTGCCGCCATACTCAAGTTCAACTCCCTACTCCCCCCACCTCCTTCTACTCCCATGGAATTGACCTCAGGTTATTACAAGATGTGAAATTGGAGAGAAACTTCCTCAGTTTCTTGCTATAGGACATATCTACCTCTGCATCTATAAATTTTTAAAAATTGAAGTATAGTTGATTTACAATATTAGTTTCAGGTGTACAACATAGTGATTGAATATTTTTATAGTTTATACTCCATTTATAATTTGTTATAAAATATTGGCTATATTCCTTGTGCTATACACTGTATCCTTGTGGCTTTTTAATTTTAGGGGTAGGGGATTAAGAGGTACAAACTATAATACTATCTCGCCACTCCCACCTTTCCTCTCCCCACTGTAACCACTAATTTGTTCTCTATATTTGTGAGTCTGATTCTGTTTTGTTATTCATTCACTTGTTTTATTTTTTAGATTCCACATACAAGTGATAACAGGAGTATTTGTCTTATTTCACAAAGCATAATACCCTTCAGGTCCATCCATGGTGTTGGAAATGGCAGAATTTCAGTTCTTTTAATGGCTAAGTGATATTCTGTTGTGTGTGTATGTATATATATGTATATATATCACATCTTCTTTACCCTTTTATTCATTCATGTGTTGATGGACACTTAAGTTGCTTATCTTAGCTAATGTAAATAATGCTGCTGTGAACATTGTAGCGCATGTATCTTTTCGAATTCGTGTTTTCGTTTTCTTTGGATATGTACCCAGAAATGGAATTGCTGGGTAATATGGTATTTTTTTTAAGTAATTTTTTTGGAGTATAGTTGCTTTACAATGGTGTGTTAGTTTCTACTGTACAGCAAAGTGAATCAGATATACGAATACATATACTCCCTCTTTTTTGGATTTCCTTCCCATTTAGGTCACCACATGGTATTTCTATTTTTAGTTTTTTGAGGAACCTCCATACTGCTTTCCATTGTGGCTGAACCAGTTTACATTCCCACAGATAGTGTATGAGGAATCCCTTTTCTCCACACCCTCACCAACATTTGTTATTTGTGTTCTTTTAATGATAGCCATTCTGAGAGATGTGAGGTGATATCTTATTATGATTTTGATTTGCATTTTCCTGATGATTAGTGATGTTGAGCATTTATTCATGTGCCTGTTAGCCATCTGCATTTCCTCTTTGGAAAAATGTCTGTTCAGTTTTTCTGGCCTTTTAAAAATAAGACTGTTTGTTTTTTTATGTTGAGTTGTATATGCTGTTTATATATTTTGAATATTAACCTGTTACCGGTTATATCATTTGCAAATATTTTGTCCCATCCTGTAGGTTGTCTTTGCATTTTGTTGGTGGTTTTGTTGGTGGTGCGTTTCCCTTGATGTGTAAAAAAAGCTTTTACATTTAATTAGGTCCCATTTAAAAATTTTTGTTTTTGTATCCTTTGCCTGAGGAGACAGTTTCCAAAAAAATACTGCTATTGTTTATGTCAAAGAGTGTTCTGCCTATTGTTCCTTCTAGGAGTTTTATAGTTTCCAGTCTTAATCTGAATCTCTACTTTGCCTGTTTCCTGCTTTTCTAGGAGAAAGAGGAACTCTTGTTTCTGTTTGAGGCTTGTCCTTGTGCTCTGGACGCATTTCTCTCCAACTGCTCGGAAACTGGTTTCACCAGGTTAACCCCTTAATCCTTTGTACCTTTAGTCCCTCCCTGTCTCCAGGCTCTTCTCTTTCAAACTCTTAATTCTTGTGTCATCCATCAAAATAAGTTACTTTCCTCCCCTGGCTTTTACATCCTTTCTACTTGCCGTCATAGCCAAATTTCTTTAAAAGGCTGGACTACATCCCAGGCATTTAATTTCTTACTCTTCAACGCATTGTTACCTGGATAACGCTCAGACATCTCGGGCTCATCATCTTTGAAAGTAAACTCCTGAACTTCCTTCTCATGCCTGACTTTCTGCCTGTGTTCCATCTCTGAGTTCATCCAGTTACCTAAGCAAAGACATGGAGCCATCGTAGACTACCTTCTCTGCCTCTCTCCTCTCCCTCCTTGTCATTGCTAACATTTAGTGAGCATTTATTATGTGACAGGGACTTTTATAAACCTTCTACATCTATTATCACAGTTAATGTTACCATCATCTCCATGAGGTAGGTACTCTGGTACCTCTTTTACAGTTGCAGACACTGAAGTACAGCGTCAATCACACAAATTAAATTGTGGAGCTGTAATTCATATCCCAGTCAGACCAGAGCCCACATTCTAAACCTGTAGTATACTACAGCTTATAATCTGAACCATCATTGAGTACTGTCAATTCTGCTTTTTAAAAATCTCTTGAAACCATATACTTTGTTCCATCTCCCTGTGACTTATCTAGTTCAGACTCTTGTGCAGGGTTCACTTGGAATATTGGGAGAGTTATCTTACTGCTCTCAGCCTCCAGTGTAGCTTTCTTTCCATCCATGCATACATATCACCTCTTAGAGTTAATTTTTAAAGTCACTTCAGTAAATGTATAATTCTGTCACTTAAAATACTCAATGGCCTCATAACCCTAAGGTAAGTTCAGACATCTTCCTGTAGCATTTGGATAACTTCATCCTCAACCTTGCGTGGTTTAGCCTTTTTCTTCAATTACTTGGAGGAAAATGGTTGTTATATTGAACAGATAGATGGTTCAAGTCAGTTTGTGGATTAAATAACATACTTAGGAGTTAACAGATGTTCAGAAGCTTCTCTTACCCCCATCCCCCCTCCACTCTGCTCAGGTCTCATCTGAAGTAAGTAGTCCAGGACAGGGGTTAGGATTTGCAGTCAGACATGTGTTCAATTCCCATACTTGTCTCTAACTATATAGCCTCCAGCAGGAATTTCTATTTCTGTAATCCTCCATATCTTCGTTTTACGATGATGATTATAATTCCATCCTTATTAGGATTTGGTGGAACAAGACATGTTGGTTCTTTTTTTAAAAAATTAATTAATTTATTTTTGGCTGTGTTGGGTCTTCGTTGCTGCACGTGGGCTTTCTCTAGTTGCGGCGAGCGGGGGCTACCCTTTGTTGTGGTGCGTGGGCTTCTCATTGTGGTGGCTTCTCTTGTTGCGGAGCATGGGCTCTAGGTGCACAGGCTTCAGTAGTTTTGGCATGCAGCCTCAGTAGTTGTGGCTCATGGTCTCTAGAGTGCAGGTTCAGTAGTTGTGGTGCACGGGCTTAGTTGCTCCACGGCATGTGGGGCCTTCCCAGACCAGGGCTCGAACTCGTGTCCCCTGCAGTGGCAGGCAGATTCTTAACCACTGTGCCACGAGGGAAGCCCCTTATGTTGGTTCTTAATGTTAGGTTAGTGCATTTGGCTTTGATTGTTGAAATATAGCGATAGCAACATATTTAGAAGAAAGTGACTCAACACGGTGCCCTACAATCAAGGTTACAATTGAATAAGCTCCAGCAGTTTAATCTGAAGACAAGGAAAATGAGGCATGAGGGTATGTAATAGCTTCTTCCAAATTTTTGTAGGAATGTTTAAGGTGAATTTGATTTATTCTCTTGGTTCTAGGGAGAATAACTGAATGGGAATAAACTAAATAGTTGAGAGATAGATTTTCACTTAATATAAAGAATTCTATAAAAGAGCTGCCTTAAAACAATCTGCCCAGTATAGCAGGTGTTCTGGTGGAGGCCAGGGTTGTCAAATGGGACATTAGCCCTTTGACTAGCGATTCAGACCCATTAACCATTAGTCAGAACGACCACCAGCTAATCCGCCTGGTGCCCCTCATCTCTGCTGTTCTGTGAGTCAACTCAGTTTTTGCACAACATACTATTATTCAGCATATCCCACTTGGGCCATTTACAGATCATAGTTTTGTGGTAACCAATCCCTGTAATAAGTTGCAGTCCTCAAATAATCAAGCAACATGCATTATTTCTCATTCTGTAGTTGCTTGCTGGCTTTTATATTTCCCCAAAGTGTTAAATCTGGCCTTTAGGAATCAACATTCTGTAAGCCCCACGAGACGGTCTAATGCTGTCTGCAACCTGGGGCTTATTGCAAACAGCTGCTTATTGCAGAGTGGTGGGGAGCAAATTGTACCTCTGGTGACCAACGTAAAATAAACCTGAGTGCATCCAGCTCTCATGGAGCACAACTGAAACAACTTGCTGTGAGTAGATCTACTTGGCATTTTTACCCGACCTCAAGTTAGTAATATTACACATTCAGTAATATTAGACTGGCCTAGGAGTTATAAAGGAATTGATTGACTCATAAAATTGGGATTACATTCTAGGTGATCCTATATGAAATTTCCAATTTTCACGGTTAATATTTCTGTGCAGGGAAAATTCTAGGAAAAAACCATACGTGAGGGCTTCCCTGGTGGCGCAGTGGTTGAGAGTCCCCCTGCCGATGCAGGGGACACGGGTTAGTGCCCCGGTCCGGGAAGATCCCACATGCCGCGGAGTGGCTGGGCCCGTGAGCCATGGCCGCTGAGCCTGCGCGTCCGGAGCCTGTACTCCACAACGAGAGAGGCCACAACAGTGAGAGGCCCGCGTACCGCAAAAAACAAAACAAAACCATACGTGAAATGTGAGATAATGAGGGTTTATGTTTGTTACTCTGTCTGTTCCCATCAGTATTATTCCTATTTAAAATCATGTATTTCTGGGACTCGACTGTTGTTTTGCCTCATTTTTTCCTCCAAAACCTTATCATGTGGCGGCTTCCTGATGCCACCACCCTTAGGTGGCACTTCACTTTCAGAACTTTCTGGATTTATTTCTCTTATCAAAACTGTCAAGTATTTCATTTTCTGTTTCTCATGATCATATTTCATCCTTTCTGAGGTAATAGCTATCTACTTTTATTGACCCAATTAATATCAACCCTTGCCTTATCTCAGGTAACTTATGCATTAACAGTAGTCTTGGACTTCCCTGGTGGTGCAGTGGTTAAGAATCCGCCTGCCAATGCAGGGGACACGGGTTCGAGCCCTGGTCGGGGAAGATCCCATATGCCGCGGAGCAACTAAGCCCGTGAGCCACAGCTACTGAGCCTGAGCTCTAGAGCCCGCGAACCACAACTACTGAAGCCTGTGCACCTAGAGACCCTGCTCCGCAGTGAGAAGCCACCACAGTGAGAAGCCCGCACACCCTAACGAAGAGTAGCCCCCCAACGCGTACACTGAAAAATTCAAATTTCTGTAAATATATATGCTTGAAATGCTGGAAAGTATAGAATCTCTGAGTGATAAGACTTGTCTTTTTTTCTTTGTCTGTATTTTCATAAAAATTTCTATAATGTGAACATTTATATATAAATGCTCATATTGTTTTAAATCTGTAAAATTGATCAGTAAAGTTATTTTTCATTTACAAAAGTAATAAATTGTCATAAGAAAATTTTAAAAATAAATTAATTAATTAATAAAGAGTAGCCCCTGCTCACAGCAATTAGAGAAAGCCCGCGCACAGCAACGAAGACCCAACTCAGCCAAAAATAAATAATTAATAAATTAAAAAAACACACACATGACCCCCCCTAAAAAAAAAATTAAATAAACAAAAGAAACAGTTGTCTTCATAACAGAAGGCATTTATCCAACTCTACTGATGGTTGTCAGACTGTTGAAGGTGAAATTTAGAGAAAACAGAACCCATGCTCACATCAGAATAGACTGCACATGTTCTGCCCATGTACAGCTTCCCTTCTTTTCTTCCTTCCCGAAACATTTTTAGTCTGTTGCTGTGTGCTGAGCCATGGCTCTACACATTGGGAATTTGCTGAAAAGGGAAGAAGGAAAGTGTGGTAATAGAGAATAACAGGATTGCAGGCTTAGGGAACAATTTGGATACAGTGTTCAGGGAAAATCTCTCTGAAGAGAAATAACATTGAAGCTGAAGGAGGTAAAGGAACCAACCCTACGAAAACCAAAGGGAAGAGTGTGCTAGGCAGAGAGAACAGCATATGCAAAGGCTCTGAGGCAGGAAAAAGCTTGATAAGTTGCAAGATCTGGAAGGAGGCCAGTGTGTCGTGTGTTGGGAACTTTGGGCAAAGTTGGATGAGATGAGTTTGGAGATGTTGTTAGGGGCCACATCATTTAATAGGGTAGTAGGACGTCACTGAGGGAGATTTTTTTTTTTTGCAGTACACGGGCATCTCACTGTTGTGGCCTCTCCCATTGCGGAGCACAGGCTCCGGACGTGCAGGCTCGGCGGCCATGGCTCACGGGCCCAGCCGCTCCGTGGCATGTGGGATCTTCCCAGACTGGGGCACGAACCTGTGTCCCCTGCATTGGCAGGCAGACTCTCAACCACTGCGCCACCAGGGAAGCCCGAGGGAGATTTTAAGTAGAGTGATAATTCACCTTATAGTTTGATAAAGGTTCTCTGACTGCTCTGTGATAAATAAGTTGGATGGGGCAAGAATGGGAAAATGTACTTGAAAATATAATAGAGAAGCTGGATTACTGTGGGGACAGAAAAAAATGGAGAGAAGCAGACAAACTGAAATATCTCTTTGGAGGTGGATACACAGACTTGGTTTGGATTGGGTATGATAGTAGAGGGAGAGAGAGGAAACAAGGATGATGACAGGTTTTCTGGTTTGATCAATGAGTGGATGGTTGCACCATATGATGAAATGGTGAAGGTCCCCCTCTTTAAAGTAGTGGAAGATAAAGCTTGAAGAGGTTAAGTAATTTGCCCAAGTTCACCTACTCTTCTACTCTGCTTTTTCAAATTAAGCAAATGCCCAGACTAGGAGACTATTTGTGTGGGAAATATTTTATTGTGTGTAGTGTTCTAAGAACCTAGAACTCATATTACCTATATCAAGGACTGGCATTTATATTATTCACTCAATCCAACAGATAATGAATTTTCTAGGTATCATTGGGTACAGAGTGGTGACACAGAAATGATCTCTGTCTTGCTGTTTTGGGGGAAGGTAGGCCATTAAGTGGTATAACCCAGCTTGAGATTGTTGTAGGGGTGAAGCACTGGTATGTGGGGAACCAGAAAGGTCTTCTCCATGAGGATCATTCCTTCTTGCAGGTGAATATTGAAGACTCAGTAGAAGTTAGGGTGAGAGATCAGGAAATAGTGTTCTAGGCGGAAGTGACAGCTCATGTTTAGAACTGGGCCTCCAAAAAGTTCAGAGAACCTGAAATTAAAGCCATGTGGTTGAAAAACTAAGTTCACATAGAGTGGGGAGAGGTAAGGCTGCACAAGTAACCAGGACATGCCACCTCAAAAGTCCTTTTAAGGAACTTAGATGTGATTCTGTTGTAGCAGGGAAAGCATTTATGTCTTTTAGAGGGGGCATGAGTTTATAAAATTACCATTTTAGAAAGACTGTTGTAACTGTAGTGTGGAGAATGGATTAGAAAAGGCTACAACCACTCAATAAATGTTTGTTGGTGATATTCTACAAATGTCTAGTGTGTATAATAGTCAGTTGCAAGGATTTTCAGCTTGGTTGCATTTAACTGATGAAAGATAATTTGAAGCCACTAGGGAGTGGCATAAACAGAGCCTCAGTAAGTTTCATTGCTATTTTATTCTGTTATTTGAATTTTCAGGCAATTTGATTTTAGTGTATACATACATAAGTATTTTTTTCAGTTTGCTTGTTTTTTGCATTTTTGTCCTAGAAGGATGTTAAAACAGATTAAAAGAATTATGTTGCTTTTTAGAAATGTACGTATCTTTTTCTACTTAAAAAGCGTGTATTTACTGATATAAACATTCTTGGTAACCTAGCTAGAATTACAGTAAAAATTAACGTATTAAAAATACTTGGAGATATAATGCTCACTAAAAAAGGAATATAAAATTTTATTTTTGTTATAATTATACCATATATGTATAATTATAATAACATTTTTAGATCTATAAGATAATAGAGTACTTTAAATGTCAATTTATTATGAATGTAAGATTGTGTATGACTGTTATTCTTTTTACTATTGTATATACACAGTAAGCATTTAAAAGTATGCCATATTTTAATGTACTTTCAAAACTCCTAATTGATAATTCCTGTTCTTAGAGTTAAATCCTTCCTAGAAGGGTCTTATAGGTCAAATCTAACCTCCTTCCCAAATACAAATTATTTCTTGTCTACAATCCAGTATCAAGTTTCTCTTTTAACACTGCCTTTTAAAATATTTTGGTTGTTTAAAGTTCCTTTTTAATTACTGACCTAATCTCTTTCTTTGAAAAATCTGCCTCTTTGGTTCCAGCTCTGTCCTCTGTGGTTTTAAGGAAATGCTTAAATATTTCATGTGTTATAAAGACTTATTCATGAAGATTTATGCTGGAATGTTAACCCTGGGAGAGGATTTACTTCACAGCATAATGAAATAGTTATTTAAAGCTAGGTTCCCTTTTGTGTTTGTGTGTTCAGATGGGTTCACACTGGATGGAGTTTCATTTGGTGTGTATATATTACACATATACCTGATTAATTAGTATTAATATAGCTATACTTTCTAATTACCGATTACAGTTTACATCTTCCTCCCTCCCTCCCTTCCATCCTTCCTTCCTTCCTCTGTGTGTTTTCTATTTCTTTCCACTAGAGTAAGAGCAATAAGTGCCTACAACACTGTCCTACATATAGTAAGCTCACATGAATATTTGTTACATGAATAAAAATGATTTAAAGTCTTTCAGTAAAATCTCCAGAAGATCTCTGAGATTTATTGGCTGTTAGAATTATCACTGGGAAGTTATGTTAAAGATCACATAGTTAGTTAGTAGAAAGTCATTACTAGAATATTATTATTCTGATTAATACTGCTAGGATGAATTCACTACTCCAAGATATAATCTTAGAAAAATTCTTTTTTTTTTTTTTTTTTGTGATACGCGGGCCTCTCACTGCTGCGGCCTCTCCCGTTGCGGAGCACAGGCTCCGGACGCACAGGCTTAGCGGCCATGGCTCACGGGCCCAGCTGCTCTGCGGCATGTGGGATCTTCCCGGACTGGGGCACGATCCCGTGTCCCCTGCATCGGCAGGCGGACTCTCAACCACTGCGCCACCAGGGAAGCCCATGAAGTGATGATCTTAAATTGAATTATAACATTCAAGCAGAAATGAGTACACATCCTAAGAGTACAGCTTGGTGAACTTTTCCAAGGTGGTTGCACATGAAACCACCACACAGATGAAGATAAAGAACATTATCTTTCTCATGCTCCCTTCCTGTCATTATCTCACTCAGATAATTATTATCTCCATAGCTTAGTTTTGCCTGTTTTTAAAGGTGTATGTAAGTTGAATTATATAGTATGTACTCTTTTGTGTCTGCCTTCTTTCACTCACCATTATGTAGATGATGCTCATCCACACTGTGTGTAGTGGAAGTTCAGTTTTATTGCTGTGAAGTGTTCCTTTGTAAGGTTACTCCACAATTTATTTTTCAATTGTACTGTTAATAGACATTTAGGTTGTTACCTTTTGGATACTACAGATAACTGCTTAAATTTTCCTGTATATGTATGAATTTCTCTTGTCTATCGACCTTGGAGTGGAATTGCTGGGAACATAGGGTATATGTATGTCTAGCTCTAGGAGATATAGCAAAAGATTATTCTAAAGTGGTTGTATTATGTATTAGAATATGGTGAATATCAGAGATGTGTTGTGATGAAATAGGAATCATATTGGCAGAAAATATTCAGTTTTAAATTTTAAGAAATCTAAATAGTATATAATTTTTAAAAAACAACTAGAATAATGTCTTTTATACTTTGTACCAACTTTTCAATTTGATATAGAGAAAACTTGAGTGGATAAGTATATTGTCTTGCAATAGTAATCTTGATGTACAAAGAGATCTGTAATGGAACTTAAAAAAAAATGAATGTTCAGGGAACATATTAAATTACCAAAGATGTACTTGATGCCCAGTACTAATGGTTTTTCTTGTCCTATGTATACTATAAAAAGTGACTCTTGGACTTGAAATCAGGAAAAGAAAAATTTGAAGATTTCAGTTCATTTGATATGCAATAAATTTTTCTTTCTGTTTGTTTCCCTCTACCAAGTTTCTTGGTTATGTTTAACATGTTACAGACAATAAGCTGTGTCTACAGTACTCTGTATACAGAATGGTAGTATCAGTGATCAACCTATGCTCTTTGGCAATTATAATTGTTTTTTAATCCCAAATTAGCACTTTGGAGGGTATATGCAGGTCTTACCATGCATTTTAAAACATAGGCATCCTTTTCTTAATATGATTATTGAATGCTACTTCAGCCTCAGTTACATTATAGTGTTTGGAAAGTATTTTGATGTATTGCAGAGGCTAATTACTCAGTTTTCACCAAATTCCTTTACTATGCAAGTGTAGGTCCAGAAGAAAAAGTTGAGTTGAATTTTTTAAATGACATAGAAGAATGAAAATATCAGTAACTTTCATATCTTTGTTTCATGTTCAGTTGTACCGAATGGCTTTTATCTAGCTGAGAGAAGTGGTATAATATTTTTACCCCTCTTTATTTGTGGTTCTTTCAATCAGTATTTCTGCAGCTTTGATTGGATAAACCCTTTACTGAGTCTTAGTTTCATTATCTGTTAAATGAGGGCATGGGACTAAGCTGGCTCCTTCTAGAGCTAATTTCTCTCTGTGTGTGCTGTATATATTAATGCAGGCTATTAGATGTATATTTAATAAAGTGTTGCTTAGGAAGGGCTCTCTGGTTTTCTTTCTTCTTCCTTACAAGTGAAAGGAAATATTTCAGAGAGAGAATAACTATCCTCCCCCTTCCAGATCTTCATAGCTGGTGCTAAATGAACCAGGGAGGAGAGCGATCTGCTGATTCATGGCATTGAACTTGGAGTTCTAACCATTATAATTTCTAATGAATGGTGACTCAGGAGACTTCTTTAAAATGATACATTCTGACGTCCAGTGACCTTTAAATTAATATTTTTATTATGTAACTCAGTTGCTTCTGTTTCCTGGAGGTAATAACATTAGTTTGTGCTGAGGTAGGTAATGATTTTGTTAGCAATTTCCTTTGTGGTAAGTGTTTTTACTGTAATTCAGTTTGAAGGAAGGATTGTTTGTACAAGTAAAATCTAGAGGAACTCACCTGTAGTGTACTGTGATCAAGAAAAAAGGTGGTCATTAACTTATGGGACAATATTCTTTTTTTTTTTTGCGGTTCGCGGGCCTCTCACTGCTGTGGCCTCTCCCGTTGCGGAGCACAGGCTCTGGACGCGCAGGCTCAGTGGCCATGGCTCACGGGCCTCCTCCCGGACCGGGGCATGAACCCGTGTTCCCTGCATCGGCAGGCAGACTCTCAACCACTGCGCCACCAGGGAAGCCCTGGGACAACATTCTTGACACTCTGGATGAATAGTCACATTGACTGAATTTATTTTGATGAAAGCTTGTTGCCAACTACAAATATTTTAAAATCACAAACACAATGCTATGGCAAAGGAATGAGGCTGTGGAATCAGACCTATTGCTAGTTCTTTCATTGATGAGTAAGCAATATTACAAACTTGGGTTTCTTTATCCATAAAACAAGAGTAATAATACCTCACAACAGTGTACAGTAAGTATTAAGTGAAGTGATAACCTCATCAGATCTAATTTCTGTTGGGCCACTTTACCTTATCCACTATAAATGACATAAGAAACATGAAGAAATCTACTTTTGAGAAAGACAACTTGATAAATAGCACAAACAGGAATTTGCTTTATATAAAATTAGTGTAATGGATGGATCTACTAAAAACTTTAAAATAAGTATGCTTGATTTTTTTTCATGGGATTAAGTGAAAAAATAACTTCCATTGGACTAGAGCAAGAAATTATGTAACCAAACAGGCAGAACCAAATATGAAGGTGTATATGAAAAAAGATCTAATTAGAAATTGAAGAATTGAAAAATGTTGTCACTAAAAGTAAAATACCATTATAGACAGGATAAACTTTTTAGACAATTAATTCACTGTTAGAATTTTTGAACTGGAAGATATTATTGTGGAATCCATATCAAAATCAAAGATAGGTTAAAAAAATAGGAAAGTATAAAAATACTGAGACCAAAGAATAGGTTGAGAAGTGCCATTATAACTAAAAGTATTTGAAACATTCTAAACATACACTATCTTCAGTTTTTTAATCTACTATTTTCTTTAAAAATAACAAGAGGAAATTATACAACTATGTGTGAAAACATTCTTGACATAAAAATTCAAGCATCAGGTAAGAATATATTGAAGTAAAAAGTAAAAGTACCTCTTTGCTCCTTTTAGCCATGCACAGTTCCCACCCCATAGTAACCACTATCCATTTGGTGTATATCATTCCAGACCTTTATTCCTTTATTTACATGAAAATATATACACATGTAGAAATATATAATCTGATTTTTTTTTGTAAGAGACATGAAATTGTTCATATTATTACACACCTTTTAAAAAATCACTATTAAGGGCTTCCCTGGTGGCGCAGTGGTTGAGAGTCCGCCTGCCGATGCAGGGGACACGGGTTCGTGCCCCGGTCCAGGAAGATCCCACATGCCGCGGAGTGGCTGGGCCCATGAGCCATGGCCGCTGAGCCTGCGCATCTGGAGCCTGTGCTCCACAACGGGAGAGGCCACAACAGTGAGAGGCCCGCGTAACCCAAAAAAAAATTTAAAAAAATCACTATTAAAAGTGTCTTTGTAATTAAGTGTGAGTGTTTAGAATAATAGATGGTTAGATATGGAAATAAAATGGTATGTAGATTATTAATTTTGATAGATATTGGCAATGTTGCCCTCCAGTAAAGTTGTGTAATTTTACATTCTCACCAACATTTTAAGAGAATGACTATTTTCTCATATTCTCACTAATACTGGATATTATGAAATTCTTAAAATTGTAATTTCATGGCAAGGATATCCTGATTTTACTTACATTTCTTAAATTATTCATGATGTTGGAAATCTTTTAAATTTTTGTTTTTAATGTTAATTGATATTGATAATTTTTACCTATTTGAGTTCTATTTATTAAATAGTAACCTTTATCTGTTACATGTGCTCTAAATGTTTTCTTCCTGTCCATTTGCCATTTAGCTTGGGGTTTTTCTCTTCTATAGACACTTGGCCTTTTCATGATGTCCATTGAGTTTTTACAACTCTCCAGGGTTATATCATAGTATATGTACTTAGTTTATTTCTCCTTAAAATTGTTCTTATATAAAGATATGCATCATTTTATCAAATATGGTTTTAAATATTTAAGATATCCATTAAAAAG
The DNA here is from genome assembly GCF_005190385.1 of Monodon monoceros. Lineage (NCBI taxonomy): Eukaryota > Metazoa > Chordata > Mammalia > Artiodactyla > Monodontidae > Monodon > Monodon monoceros. Next base: position 67,549,634 of record NW_021703776.1, on the reverse strand, counting down.
AGAAGGTAAGGGAGGCTAAACTACTGCTCTAGTTTTCTACCTTTTCTATTAGAAGGCCATTCTTGTCTCCCTTGCTTCTTGTACAATACATGTGTTAAAAGCTTAGATTCCAGAAGTGTATTAGTAAGTGTGAATCTCTGCTGAGCTTATGGGAGTTGGCTCGTAACCTGCTCCTGCCACAGGGTGCAAGGACAAGGAAAGCTGCTTGTTAGAGGTCTATATAACATAAGTCCTTAAAAGTAGAGAGCCTTTTCAGAGTGGGTCAGAGCTGGTATAGAAGAAGAGAGAGATATAAAGTATGAGAGACTTGAGAGATATAAAGTATGAGACATTTCTGGCTCTGCAGATAATTCATAAGTTTTTACTCTTTCAATTTCATTAAAATGAGTGTTTAAGGCTATCAGTTTTCCTCTGATCAGTGCTTTAAAAATATCTGATGTGTAGAGTTTTCATTATTATTTTTAAAAGACATTTTTTGTTTGTATTTACTCTTTTACCCAAGAATTGCTTTAAAAAAATGTTTTTTAAAATTTCCAAGTAGGAAGGGGCTTTTACAAATCTGCTTAAGTAATTTCTAGTTTTATTTCATTGAAACCAGAGAGTGTTGCTTATAATATATCTCTTTTATAGAACTTTCTGACATTTTCCTTGTGACCTAATACATGATTAATTTTTGTGATGTTCCATATAGAGTAAGGTTTATTTTCTATTTCCAGGGTGTAAAGTTTAATATATATTCATAGAGTCTTTATAATTCTATTTGTAGTGTTAAAAAGTGTTTTCACATTTTTAGTCCACCTGATCTGTCAGTAGTATGTTAAAGTCTCCTATTGGTTTTGCTCTGTCTGTGTCTCCTGTCATCTCTGAGATTTTGCTTTACAAAGAGAAATGCTGTGTTATTTGTTACATAGATATTCATACTTATTATATCTTCATTGAGACTTTTGGTTTTTGTTTTTTTTTTTTTTAAATAAGAGAATCTTTATTATTATTATTTTTTGCGGTACGCGGGCCTCTCACTGTTGTGGCCCCTCCCGCTGCGGAGCACAGGCTCCGGATGAGCAGGCCCAGTGGCCACGGCTCACGGGTCCAGCCGCTCCGCGGCATGCGGGATCCTCCCGGACCGGGGCACGAACCCGCGTCCTCTGCATCGGCAGGCGGACTCCCAACCCCTGCACCACCAGGGAAGCCCGAGACTTTTGGTTTTTAATATTAAACAGTGTCTTCCTTTTTTACATTTAATAGCTTTTGTTTTGTGTTTTACTTTATCAGTGTTACTATCCCTGCTCATCTGTTTAAAAATTTTCGTGGTATATTTTTGTTTAACTCTTTATATTTAGGCTTTTGACTCATTTTCTTTTAGGTATATACCATATATATTTTATAAAGTGAGGTTCTGCTTTATGAACCAGAATAGAAGTCTTTTCCTTTTAATAGGTACATTAATGCCTCTAAAGTTATTGGAAAGAATGTTATGTTTGGTCTTAATTCTATCATATTATTTCATATTATAATCATTCTGCATTTATGGTATATTTGCTGGGTTTCTTTTACTACATGAGTTTTTATCTCTCTCTTATGTCTCTCTACTTGAACTTCTTTTCTAGCAGTGTTTTATTTTTGTTTTAGTAGTCACATTGTAATTATGGCTTTATTCTCAACTTAAAATTTTAACTCTTTAATGTCTGGTTTGTCAGCTTTTAATAGTATACCTACCTATTGCCTATACAAGTTTATTCTACTTTATTCTTTCCCTTTCCTTCTTATTCCATTGTTTTATCAGCATTGTTTCTACTTTGTGAGAACATTTAGTACATAATATATTGTGTATATCATATAGCATGTTATTTTCCTGTGTTTACCCTGTCTTTGTCTTATATATACAAATAAATATATAAATGCACACTGTTAATTTTTGGCTTAACTTTCCCAATAATTGCTTAGTTGAATTAAATTCATCTTCTAATAGATTTCTCAAGGACTTGTGGACACAGAATTCCTTGAGCTATTACATGTTTAAAACAGTTTTTCTATAGGCTTGATACTCAAAGGTAGCTTGGCTGGATATAAATCTTTAGATTCCACTGTATTTCCTGGAATTTTATGAAAATGTTGCCCATTGGGACATCCCTTGTGGCACAGTGGTTGAGAATCCACTTGCCAATTCAGGGGACACGGGTTCGAGCCCTGGTCCGGGAAGGTCCTACATGCTGCGGAGCAGCTAAGACTGTGGGCCACAACTACTGAGCCTGCACTCTAGAGCCCGTGAGCCACAACTACTGAGTCCGCATGCCACAACTACTGATGCCTGTGCACTTAGAGCCTGTGCTCCGCAATAAGAGAAGCCACCACAGTGAGAAACCTGCACACCGCAATGAAGAATAGCCCCCGCTCACCACAACTAGAGAAAACCTGCGCACAGCAACGAAGACCCAGTGCAGCCCAAAATAAATAAATTAATTAATTAAAAAAATACATTAAAAAAAAAAGAAAATGCTGCCCATCAGTACTTTGCACTGAGTCTTGTATTTGATAAACCTGTTGCCAATCTAATTCTCTTTCCTTTGTACATTATTTGAATTTTTTTGCCTTGATACCCTGAGAATTTTTCCTTTAATGTCTACTAGTCTTACTAGGAGTTGATCATTGGAGGTCCTTTTCCCTTGATACCCAGTGTCCCCTTTCAGTATATAGATTCAGCTCTTTCATTTTTTAATACTTTATTGAAGTAGAGTTTCAAATATTAGTTCTATTCCATTAAAAAAATCTTCTTTAGGAATTCAATTGATATGTAAATTGGATTTTATTTTGCCTGTCCTCCATTTCAGTCACTTTCTCTGTGACCCTTTATTTTTTTTTCTCAGTTTCATTTTATTCCCTTAGTTGTTTCTGTTGTTTTTCTACTATCCCTTGTTATATTTTCATTGAAATTTATTTTTTGTTTAGAATTTTGTAGTGTAGTTTCTATTTGTGGTATAGTTTTGTATTTTTCTTTTTTCTTTTTTTGAGTTCAATCAACTCATTTGTTTTTCTGATCATGCATTTTCTCTTAGTTTTAAATTTCTGTTTCATCTACCTAAATGCTTGTTTGAGTATATTTAATTAAGGTTTGAGTGTTATGTTATAGTTTCCTTCTGTTTTGGCAATTTGTAGGGAGGGGATGGAATTTCTATCAGATGAATTGTTTGGCTTATCATTCTCAATTTTCTTTTTATAGCAGTTTTTTTGTTTTTGTTTGTTTGTTTTTCCAGTGTGTTGGAATGGTTATGACATTTGTAGTTCAAGAGCACTCTCTTCTGTCATTGCAGACAAAGTATTGCTTCTTTACTGGATGGCATGGCTTTCAAATAGTTATGTGTCACTGGATTTTAAAATTTTGTTTTGTCATAGGGGATTCTAAATATTTCCCCTTGCTTCTTTTCTTCTCTATGTATAGTTCCCAAAGAAACCTTTCCTTTTGTGCTAGCTCTCTTCTCCCTCCAACACAAAAGCTTTCTGAGGTTGCCTTGTCATCTCTAATATACCTTTTCAAGTCCCTTCCCTGTGTCAGTGCTCGTATCTAACTATTGACTTTCAGTATTTTCACATATAGGATCGACTTTCTGGCAGTGGTTTTAAATCACATTCAGGTCTGTCATTAGCTCCCCTCTTATTTCCTTGTATTTCTCCTGAATTGCTGTTGGTTTCCATGAAGCCTGGTGGCAGGAGTACCAGTGAGAGCATGCTGGAATTTAATGTTTACGTTTATACTTACAAGTAATTGGAATTTGAGAGGTTTCTGTCTTCCATTTATGTTGAGTCACGAGTTTGTGTAGTTTTATTTGTCCTCCCTGTTTTTTTGTTTTGTTTTATTTTATTTTTGTTTTTTCGGATATGTTGCAACTTTGAGATTTACACCACTCCCACTGCTTCGGCAAACCAGAATCTTCTGTATACATTGCTATCACTCAGTATCCTGTAGCAACTTAAATGTTTTAAAATTTTGCTTTGTATGAAATTCAAATATTGAATATATATGAAAACTTTCCAGAAGATGAGAAGATATTTTAAATAATTAAATCTATACATCATAGGCTTTATCAGACACATAGTTTGAGCAGGTTAGAAAAAAATGGATTCTGCGGTCTTACCAAGGTCTTACTAATGTAAAAATCAATGGCTTTTTGTCTCTGTGTTATTAATGTTCAGAGTCCCTACCGTGTTTTGTGGGACTAAATAATAAAACAGCGATCTTCTTTTTAACTGTGATTCACTGCTGATTCTTTTTGCTAAGGTTATCTGAAACAACTCTCTGTGTTTAGTAAGTTCAAGGGCACGTTGAAGTTTCATGTGGAATAGTTACATGGGAATTTGCTGAAGCAATTACTCTGCTATTTCCTAAGTAATTATCCACATCACTTCCCAAGCTATACATCTCTCTCTTGCTCTTTAGCATTATGAACATCCCACCCATTGGTACACACATTTATTCTTCACAGTATCCAGCTGTTACCTACTCTAAGACATAACACACCTCTAATTTGTATAGCTAAATCTTGCTTCACTGGATCTTTTAAATCTGAAGCCTTAATTTTTTTGATGACCAATTTTTTTGTATTCTTCAGACTTTGTAACGCTTTAAGAATCTGTGGCCCCTGAAATAAATTTTGTACCAATAAGGAGCAAGAAGGAACAGTAATTTTCCTACATGGGAAAACTGAGTAATCTTGTAAATGCATTTCTAATTATCATTCTGTGAGCTCCTATTCAGTTTTAGCTGCCATGGATTTCATTGTAACATATCATAATTGGTGTAATATAGTTAAAATTTTCTTGCATTATATCAATTTTTAAAGCATCTTTAATATTCCTTTGTAACCTGCAGCTGAATTGAAAAGAACCCAGCCATATTGACAATTTTCAAAATAACTTTTAAGAGGTTATAGGAAAGTATTCTGAGAGAGCTGTTCCAGCGGTACTCTTTAAAACTAATACAAGTTCTCTGAGTGAGATTGGATCATTGTACTTTCATTAGTTCTACTATGGCTGAGAGATCATCAAGTGGCTACCACAGTTCGCTTTTATATTCTCCAGCCTAGCAATGAGAAGATGGAAAAATATGAGTGGTTCCTGTGCTTAATAGTGCTTTATTCCTGTATTTATCTCCATATATCATATATGGCTATATTTACCTCTCCTCTCCAAACAGGTGATAATGTATGTAGTTAAACCCCATTTTCACATTGAGATCAGGAGCTTTTTCATACATAGACATCTGGAGAGTTCAGAATTTTTCATAGTATATGCTCCATGTTTTTCTGCTTCCATTTCTGACCTCAAGCAATTTGTGGCTCTCTCCTTCTACCTCTGCACTTATCTTGGGTAAACCAGAGGACTTTATGATAGCATTTCAGTTATCAAGATAACGTAAGGTTGCTTTCTAGCTTCTAACTTATCTCTGAAAATAGTTAAATATTTTACTCTTGTATTCAGAAAGAGTGCATTGATGAGCTAAGTTTTCCCATATTTCTTTAGCTTTTGTTTATTCACATATTGGAATATGGGATTTGGAATAGATTATTTTAGATCATGTCCGTAATAAGTACCAGTACCTTCTTTTAAAATGGGATAAGAAATACATTGCAAAAAGGTAAAGTTTAAACTGTAATGTCATTGTGAACCCAGAATGTTTACCATTTGTCAGCTAATTTAGGAGGATTAAAGAATTGCAAATTAACAATTCAGGTATAGGGATCACCTTTCTAAATTTTTCTAAGTCAGTTTACTTGATAAGACAATAATCTGTAGTTGTCTATGTATAATTTAATATTATTTAGACTATGGCTTTTAGTGTTAATATTAACTAATTTAAACATTTATACTGGTCCTCTCCCCTCATATGCAAAATAATAGTAATCTTCATTTTCACCACTCTGTGAATATTATTACTCTTTCTAACTAATTTTGGTTTTCAGTACAGCAATTTGGGTTTAGACATTTGAAGACCAATACTTAACATGTTCATACTTACAGAAAAGAATAAAGCCGTTCTTCTACATAAAACTAGGATTACCTCTTCACACCTAAGAAAATTAACAGTAACTCTGTAATATCGTCTGATATCCAGTCCACAATTTTCCCCAAAAATGTTTTTGGTAGTTTTTTTTTTTTCTGGTACTGAGACCAGTGAAAGTTTATAAGGTTGTTAAGTCTTATGCATCTTCTTGAATCAAATCCAGTGCTTTCTGTTTGATAGCTGTGACTGTGACAAAGAGAAGTGGCTCTCTTGCAGTGAATATTCTTTCTCTGGAAAAAGAAAAAAATAGGTTGGGAGTGTTTGCCAAAAAATCACTGTGTCATGTAGTGCTGAAGCCCTTGACTAGTCTCCTTTGTTGATGGAAATGGAATTAACCTTGGAGGAAGCGGTATCAGTGGCCTCCTTTGTTTTTTCTCCCCTCTCCAACTTTCCTCTCCTTCTCTTTTCACTTTGCCCTTTGACTTCTGCTATTCCATATTCATGAAGCAGGAATGTTACTGGAGACTAAATGTGGCTATGAGAATTTTTGAATCGGGCAGTATAGGAGACAACTGAAAACCGAGCCATCTTGTAACTTTTACTTCTGGAGGGAGATTATGTATTACAATTTTGGAATTATTATAACTTTGTCTAAAATGAAGAGATATTTTATTTATTACCTTTGGTCTTCATTAAAAACTGTTTGCTGTGGTTTTGAAAACTTAAAAACCTTCATTAAATTTAACAGTTATTGGCTAAGCACTCTTTTTTGCAGTCTCATTGTTAAATATGGATAATTCATGTTGTTAATAGAGCTGTGATGATGGACGAATTGCTTTTAAAATAACTAATACATGAAAAACTCTTAAGTAAAATTTTCTTCATATTTGTATAAACTTGAAAGAAATTAGAAGTGAGGAGATAAGATATTTACTCTTACTTGCTTTGGGAGATTTTATGAAATGTAACTTTAAAAAAAGTACATAATTTAAGCACACCGTGTTTTACTGTATGTGACTTCAAGCAATAATAAATTAAAAATAGCAGTGTTGCTCACAGTTCAGGTATAGGCAGAACTACATTATAGTTTAAATTCAAATTCTAGTAGATTATTACTACGGTAAAATTTCACAAGGAGTTCAACCTTTCTAATAAAGAAATACAAATGAATCAACTGTGAGATGCTATTTTGACTTACCACATTGACAATGCTGAACAATAATATGTAGTATGGGCAGGGGTTCAAGGGAATAGAAGTTATATCCTTGTAGTGGAAATGTAAAATTCTTAAATCTTTTTGGAAGGAATTAGATGATATGCATTAAGATTTACATCCTTTGATCTAGTAATTCCACCTCAAGGAATTTTTCTTAAAGAAGTAATCAGAGAGCTACACAAATAATTACATGAAGTGTTTTATTACAGAAGGTTTCATAGTACTAAAGCATTAAAACAAAAACATAAACACTGAAAAATAATGGAATGATTAAAATTATTTTGGTAGGTCCAAATGATTATCACAATATGCATTTATTTAAAATGACATTTTGGAATTTATTTACTGATACAGTAAAATACCTATAATATTAAATGAAAAAATACAATAGAAAATTGTATTTATTTTGCTTGCTTTCACATTTGTATTGTTTAAAAATATATATCTATCTCCATACAAGACTATTGAAGTAAAATTTAGCAAAATGTTAACAATTATTACTTATAATTTAAAGGTAACAGATTTTTTTAATGGTCCCATTTTACGTACTTTCTTGAGTCTTTGAAAGTTTCTACCATTAACAGGTGTTATTTTAAAAGTAAAAAATGTATTTGCTTGAAAAAGCTATCACAATTAGCTCAAAGAACATACATCTTTAAAAAGCATGTAAATTATTTTGTGACTAAAATCTCAGATTACCATTTTTTCCTGTTGACTAAACTATTGTTGGATTTTATGCTAGTAAATTAATATTCACCAAATATTGCATTCTCTATGGGATAGCATTTGCAAAACTCATATATTTAGAGAACACAATTATGTCAGTGAAATGAAATTAATGAAATGGCATCCCACACAGGCACCATAATTTGCGTATTAATTTCAGTTAATGTTTTTATGGATGTGACAGGCTTATTGTAGTCATATTTGATTAAAAAAAAAACAGATTGTGAAGCAACCAAATGTTGAACAATTGTTCCAGTAGATTCACAGTATTCCAAAAAGCAGCTTTAATATGTTATTTTTTGGCACTTTGACTTTGGTTTATTTACCTTTTATAGCTTTTTTTTTTAAGTGCAAATACATTTTGTCAATAAATAGGTAGTTGCTGATGCTGAGTATTTATTTTTTAATAATAATCCCCCCCTGCCCCCAACACACATAACACCCCGGCAACCACCAATCTGTACTCTGTATCTTGGAGCTTGTTTTCTTTCTTTGTTTTGTTTTTTAGATTTTACATATAAGTAATATCATAAAGTGTTTGTCTTTCTCTGTCTTACTTCACTTAGCAAAATCCTATCAAGGTCCATCCATGTTTGTCACAATTGGGAAGATTTCATTCTTTTTTTTATGGCTGAAGAGTATTCTATGTGTATATATATCACATCTTCTTTATCCATTTATCCATTGATGGACACTTAGGTTGTTTCCCTATCTTGGCTATTGTAAATGATGCTGCAGTAAACATGGGGGTACATATATCTTTTTGAATTAGTGTTTTCATTTTCTTTGGATAAATCCCCAGAAGTAAATTGCTGGGTCATGTGGCAATTCTACTTTTAATATTTTGAGGAATTTTCATACTGTTTTCCACAGTGGCTGCAGTAAGTTATGTTCCTGCCAACAGTGCACAGGGTTCCCTTTAATTCACATCTTCACCAACACATTATTTCTTGTCCCTTTGATAATAGCCATTCTATGATGGTGATGAGTTGATATCTTATGGTGGTTTTGATTTGCATTTCCCTGATGATTAGTGATGTTGAGCACCTTTTCATGAACCTGTTGGCTATCTGTATGTCTTTTTTGGAAAAAAAATGTTTATTGAGATCCTCTGCCCATTTCTTTAATTGAATTTTTTTTTTTTTTGCTATTGGGTTGTTTGACTTCTTTATGTATTCTGCATATTAACCCTTTATTGAATATATGATTTGCAAATATTTTCTCCCATTTGGTATGTTGCTTTCATTTTGTTGATGGTTTCCTTTGCTGTTCAGAAGACGTTTAGTTGTCATCCCACTTGTCTATTTTTTGCTTTTTTTGATTTTGCTTTTGGAATCAGATTCAAAAAATCATCAAGACTGATGTCATATGAAGCTTATGACCTGTACTTTCTTCTAGAAGTTTTATGGTTTCCAGTCTTACATTCAAGTCATTAAGCCATGTCGAGTTGATTTTTGTATATGGTATAAGACGGTGGTCTCATTTCATTTCTTTTGCATGGGACTGTCCAGTTTACCCAACACCATTTATTAGGATACTGTCCTTTCCCCATTGTATATTCTTTCCTCCTTTGTTATAAATTACTTGATCTTACATGTTTGTGTTTATTTCTGGGCTATCTATTCTTGTTTTTTCTTTTTCTTTTTCTTTTTTTCTTTGATCTATGTGTCTGTTAACAAGAACCAGCTTCTTTATAAGTTTTATAGCTTTTCTGTTTTTATTTTCATTAATTTCTTCCTTCTGACTTTGTTTTACTTTGTTGATCTATTTCTAGCTTTGGAGTGGAATGTTTAAATCACTGTTTTTTTCAAAATTTATGTACGTAAACATTTAATGCTATGGATTTTCTTCAGAGAAGTGCTTTTGCTATGGTCTATAAATATTAGTTGTTTAATAGCTTGTTTGTTAATTTCCAGGTGAAAAGGTTTTACATTATTAATTAGGAGTTTTTTTGGTTATTATGTGGTGATCAGAGAACACTATTGGTGTATTTGTGTATCAGTATTAATACACTAAAATATAGTATCAGTATTATTTTACTAATATTAGTACAGGTGTACCTCGGAGGTATTGTGAGTCGGTTTCAGACTACTGCAATAAAGTGACTATTGCAATAAAGTAAGTCACACAAACTTTTTTGGTTTCCCAGTGCATAGAAAGGTTATATTTACACTATACTGTAGTCTATAAAGTGTGCAATAGCATTATAACTAAAAAGCCAATGTACATACTTTAATTAAAAAATACTGCTATTGAAAAAATGGCACAGATAGACTTTCTTGATACAGAGTTTCCACAAACCTTTAGTTTGTTAAAAACGTAATATCTGGGAAGTACAATAAAGCAAAGCATGATAAAACAAGGTATGCCTCTACTGGTATATTTCTTTTTTTATATATAAATTTATTTATTTAAATTATTTATTTTGGCTGTGTTGGGTCTTCGTTGCTGCGTGTGGGCTTTCTCTAGTTGCGGTGAGTGGGGGCCACTCCCCCCTGCAGACGAAGACCCAACGCAGGCAAAAATAATAAACAAATAAAATAAATAAAATAAATAAATAAATAAAAATAAAACTTAAAAAAAATGATAAAGGTTCAAAAATGAAGGAATGTACTTTTAAGTACTGTGAATGAAGAATGCTGCTTATTGTGCTTTCGGTTTTAACATACTTTGGGTTTTAACATAGGCATTTTAGGCTTAAGGATCATAACTGAAGGTATTTTAAGGTAAGTTACTTAGTCACAAAGGCAAAGATGAAAGTAAAGTTTTAGAAGTGTTTTACACAGCCTTTGAAAAGCCTTTCTATACTAATTACTGTACAGTTCTACATCTCTTAATTAAATAAACTGCTATTGTTTTCCCATTATTCTTGGACTTTGAAGTTTTTGAGTCTAAGAGGATACTGAATTAATTCAAGGATTTCTGAATTTAAAGATTTAGGGCATAGTAACACTAGGGTTTGGATTTAGGACTACAATTTTGATTCACAGATTTTTTAAGGACTTATTTTTTATCACCCCCAGGGTACGTTGCAAATACCTGAAAAGCTCAATTTCAAAGGTAAAAAATTTAGGAAAAAAAGATTTTTATAAGTTTTTTTCCCCCAGTCGAGAATATTTGCATTTAACTTAAGACATTGAGTACATTATCTCAGATCAGAGATCTGAGCAGTTGTGAGCTTCCAAAGAGCACTTAGAATGGATGGAAAACATCCTTTATAATTACTGTCATTTATTTAATCAGTGTGCAGTGATTAAATCATGTAAGGAAGCAAGATTTTGATTAAAATCCTTTTCTTTCAGTAGAGATTATAATCTGCTGACACAGAGCCACTTGGGTGCTGACTTAAACTCTCATAGTATGGACAGGTGCTTATTTGGTATGATGGGGAGACAAACAAGGGTAAAGGCCAGCATCACTTGATAGATTCTCCATCAGTGAACTTTCCTGGATTTATTAGGAGTGTCCTGGAATTTCAGACAAACTCTTAGTTGTTATTTTTTTCTTTGGGCAGACCTAGAGAGTAGCTTAGCATAGTTCATGTACATTTTGGTAGCCATTTTTTCTTGAAGGAAGCACAGATTTGTGTACCCTCCCATCCCCATATTTATTTATGCATTCTTTTATTCAGTTAATATCTATTGAGAGTATCATGGGTTCCAAGTACTGGGCTAGGCATCATGATACACATATGAATGATGTTATTTCTACTTTTTAGTATCTTATAGTCAGGGATGGAGAGAGGGAGAAAAAAATGTGAACAGTACAATATAGTGTGATAATTGTAAGCTCGGGGTGCTTTTGGAGCACATAGATGGGCCAAATATGAGAGGTCTAAGAATGTTTCCTGGAGGACTACAAACTGAATTAAGCCCTGAGGAATAAGGAATGGTGGGACTTGGTGCTGAGAGAGTATGGATTACTCTCAATATACTATCAATTTAAGCACTCCAAACTTTTAGTATTGTTGGGTATGAAAAGTAGCAGTGGTAAGAGAGGAGGCTTGAGAGTAAACAGTCAGATCATAAAGGACCTTGTAAGCTGTGGTAAAGAGTTTGAACTTGATCTGAGGATGGTGGGGAACCGCTTAAAGGTTTTAGGAAGATTACTCTGGCTGTGTTTTGAGGCATGAATTTTGGGGTCATAAAACCAGAGGCAGAGAAATGAGTTAAGAAACTGATTAAACAACCTGAGTTGGAAATGCTTAAGCAAACACTGAGGCAGTCAGTTGGAGAGAAATGAAGAGATTAAAGAGCTAACAAGAATTTGGACTGATTGACTGTGGGATGAAAGGGAAGAGGCAGGCATGACTCCCAAGCTTCTGATTTGGGTGAGAAGGTGGATGTATGGTGATGACATTGACTGAGGTGAATGAGTGGAAGGCAGTTTGGGGGCCTGGAGTTGTTCAGATTCATACTATAGAATTAACGGCTGTCCTGAAATGACTACCTGAGCAGATGTTCTCCACTTGGCAGCAGTGTGCAGGCCAGGTGTGATCTGCTGTTTTCAAAGCTTCACATGACTTATGCCTGAGGATCAATGACTTGTCCTCTCTTTCTGAGTAGATGCCTTCCCAGGATGGAGGATGCTGTGGTGATGAGGGTACTTTTTAAAAGAGGCCTTTATATACAGAAATAAACAGTAATGAATGGCTTACGAGGGAGGAAAGAGTTTCATTTAATAGTACTTAATTAAAAATATAGATGAAAGAGAAAAATAGAAGAAATTTTCATATAAAGTCATTGTTATCACCTATAAAATGTTGCATCTGAAATATTACCCATTAGTTATTCCCTAATAAGCCTTGGGCATTGCCTGGAAGTGTGCCCTGAAGGTATGTTTTCAGCCAACGTTCTGGCCTTCCTTTAATCTGTTTGTTTCCTTTTTTTACACTTTATGCTATTTTAACTTTCTAGGAAAACTTAGGTTTTAAATGATCTACACTGGAACTAAAACTGTCTCTTTCTTAAAATAGTACCTATCCCTATAGAATATAGTCTCCCTTGAAACAGATTATGGGATTATTCTTGAGGGCTGGTCATTGGGACAATCAAATATATAACATTGGTAGATAATGAGTATTTCGGTAGTTTACTGGTAACATACTCTTCTGCCTTTGCTTCCTTACCTCCTTCCCTGATCCATTCCTACCATCTCACCGGCAAAATGAGTCCTGCTTGGATCTGCTTTTCTGTGAATTTTTTACTCTTTTGAAAATAGCACCGTATCACATTTGGAACATATTGGAGAAGGCTATAATATGTAGCACATTAGTATAGAAGGATATTCTACTTCTTGTGTAGAGGTGGCTTTTAGTGCTTGTGAGGACTTAAACTATGGTCTTTATGCCATAAAACATCAGGGTCACGACTTGATACTGCTGAACAGTTCTCTGGATTCTGTGAGGGTGAAAAAAAGAATGCTCTCAGCACTTCATCGTTGAGTGTTACATGATTACAAATGATTCTGCACAAATTCCTGAAAGTGTAAGCATGCCGTCAGCCTTGCCCTCCCACAGACATATTTGGTAGCTTCCACTCAGATTCTCAGTCTAATGGAGTCTTACCTTAAGGCATATGGTGATTTTCTGAATACTATGATGGTATGGAGGGATATATTTGTTACCACAATGTGTGAACAAAATTTAAGATAATGATACAGAGAAATAATTGTTGTAGATGGCTAACCTCTGGCTAATTAGCAGACTAATCTTTGAGTTATTCAGTACAGTCTGGGTAACCCTGAGTCTTGTGAAGAACAGACAATATATTTGCTCTGTAATTAGTTTGAAAGAATTATTTCCATACTTGAAATGTAAATAACACCAGATATTTAATAGTCCTGCTTTAGTAATGAAATATTTTTAAAAGAGTCTATTAACTAAGAGAAATCTTTCTTAATTATGTTAGTTGATAGTAGTTAGTTGTAGTCAGTCCTCCATATCCATGGGTTCCACATCTGTGAATACAGAGAACTAATTGTACTTCGTTGTGTTATGTAAAGGACTTGAGTATCTGCGGATTTTGGTATCCACAGGGGCTCCTGGAACCAATTCCTGTGGATACTGAGGGATGACTGTATTTAGTCTTAAAGTGGCTTGGTAAGGTATTGCCTTCAAAAAGTGCTGTCTTCCAAGTTTGCCACTTTTCTAGTTTCTTTTCTGTCAGAACTAGAAAACTATTTTGTGGTTTGATCCGAGCCATACCAGTGTTTCACAATAAATATTTCTGTTGAAGTTTAGTCATGTTGAGGCCTGATGTAGTTTTGCATCTGATCTGAGGCTTCTTGTGATAGCTTTTGGGGTAAAATCTTTTCATGGGGAGTGGGTTCCCAGACCTTCCTTTCTCTGCTTCCTTCGGACATCTGTATGTACCTGCTCTCTGTTACCACCAGACTTCAACCCCCTTCCCTTGTATTCAACCTGGAATATTGTTTGTGTGCTCAAACCCTTTGCTGGTCTTTGTAAGGAACCCAAGTACCCTCTTAGCTCTCCCATCTGTATTAACCAGGCAGCTTGGGGAAAGGCTGCCGTCTGCTTTCTGGACAGAATCAATCTGTACACTGATATTCAGGCCCCTTAAAGGCCCTCTCCTGCCACCTGTGGCCCTCTTTCACGCTTTAACTTATTAGATTCTGGCCTATATTAGAAAGCATAACTGCAAAATCAAAGCCAACATGGTTTCTATTTCTCTAATCCTCCGTAGTTTGGTCAAGTATAGTATTATAAGTACTGTTTATATTCTGTAAATGCTTATTTAACATACTTGGTGCTCAAAGGGTAGGTTGGAAAAAATGAAGATTTTTAAAATGTAACTGCCTACTTGATATTCTTTAACAACAACACAAAAAGGAACATATAGAACCTATAACAAATTTTATTCAGCCTTTCCTGACATTTTTAAAGTTTGATTTAACTCTGAGAGGATTAGGAAGTAATGAAATGTTAAGTTCACAAACTTAAAAAAATCTTATTTTTAATAGGTTTAAGGAACTGTGTGAGGGTCTTAAATTTTCCTTAATTTGACAACAAAATAAACAGCCTTTACTAACCTCATGAAATCAATGACTGACAGGCTGTTCCAAGCAGCATTATAATGGTCTCTTTTTGGGCCATGATAATTAGACTTGAGAGATTGAAGATGAATTGTTGATTTTTGTGATTTTTTTAAAAGTTCCAAATTTAAGAGTTAAATAAAATCCCATACACACTTTGCTAAGAATGTTTGCTTTTAATTTTTAGACCTTTGAATATTTTATTACTAGTTTATTCCTCTGATTCATTACTACTTAGTTCTTCAAAATACTGAATATCTAGGGTCTCTTTGAGTGATAAACCTCAGTTTACAGGGAGTCATGGAATATTCTTTGCATATTTAATGTTGGATCTTAACATACAAATCTTGCATTCAGCTAAATCACATTGAGCTTGGCTAAATCTTTGTTTCTACATTAGGTGTGAATAATGATGCACTGACAGTTGGAGTCTTCATTTATCTCTAGATCAGAATGGCTTTAGATATTGTTGAATTTTGTATCGTATGTATCTCTTAGATGAAATCCTGGAGTGGGTAAAGGATTGAGGGTCTGAGGCCTGAGTAAGAATCTGGGTCTTCCATGTCCACTTAACTTCTTGAGCCACTTTTCACACCTGTATAAAGAGCCAACAATACTTTTTTTTTTTAATTTTTATTGGAGTATAGTTGATTTACAATGTTGTATTCATTTCAGGTGTACAACAAAGTGAATCAGTTATATATATACATATATCCACTCTTTTTTTTAGATTCTTTTCCAACAATACTTCCGTTTCAAAGTTGTGAGAATTCAGAGATAATATATATGAGGTCCATTACAAATGCTCCTTTATAATTGCTTATAAATATGAGGATATAATTTTTCTTACTTGAGCATATAAATATATGAGATAATACATACTATCAGATATACTCATTCATTTCTTCATTTCCCTTTCTTCCATCTTTTTAAAAAAATTTGCTTATTTTTTCTACTTCTTCATAAAGGAATTTGTTAAGTTGAAGTCCCTGGTAGCTGGAGTCTTTTAAGCTGTAGCCCTTCAGAATGGAGTCTTAAAAGAATAATAAGAACCACTATAGTGGTATAATTTTATTCATTGCTAAAAATTTTGAAGAGTTTTTGTCTTTTATCTCTATTGATGTGTTCATCCCTAAATGATACATTTAGATCACAACAAAGAATTTTACTTTGTTGGCTCTTACAACAATGAAACGTGTATACTGGTCTTTAGATTATTGTTCCTACTAACTTTTTGCCATGTCTTCTCTTTGTCTATAAATCTTTCAGTTAGGGTGGCTGGCCTGTGCTTTGAACACATCCGACACCTTCAAGACTTCATGTCTCGTATGCCTTTGCTTATACTATCCACCCTCTTGCAATTCCTTTCCACTCAAGGTACTTTCCTATCAGTAAGGCATGGGGCATGGTGTGAGTCTTACCTCCTCCACGTCTTTCCAGACTACTGTAGCCAGAGTGGTTATTCTGTTTCTTACATTCCTACAGAATGATTAGCTCTAACACTAATTTTTGCATTAGCTGAGTAGTAAGAAAGCCTTTTTTTCCCCCTTTTTTTCTAAAAGACTGTAAGATACCTTTTCTTGTATATTGTTTGCCTAAACTGACTTAGTGTCATTCTCTGAAGCACTAGTTGGTGGTAAAGGGGTAGTACCATGATCGGTTTAGATTAAACAGAGCTTAACCTCTAAAGCTGGGTTGGGATGAATTTGGGGGAGTATACTACATTGTATATGCAAATAATCTGACAACATTCCACCTTCCACCCCCCCGCCCCAGAAAATGTCCATGTAAGTTTTTAAGAAACCTAAGACTCTCAGAAATAGTTTAAAAATCAAAGTCATTTCTTTTTACGAATGCATTATGTCCAGAATCCCACTGAAGAAATTTTAATTTAATCTTGAAAGGAAATGCAATATTTATATATGAGTGATGATAACTGTGAACGCGGGCTAGCTTATTTAAAAAAAAAAGTATTGTTAGAGATTGTATTGCCCTGGGCAATACAGAGTAGTAGGCATATTTTGTCTTTGACCTTTTCCCACTTCGTCTTTCAGTATCTGTCCCTTTTTACCACTTCTTTCCACTTCCCTTCTTTAAACATTTTTTGCGTGTTTATTGTGTGTCAGTCTTGTGCTTTGTGCAATGAAGACAAGAATGAATAATAATTGTTCCTGCTATCAATGGCTTTCATAGGCTACTCTCCAGTTAGATAATTTTGTGGTCAAGTATCGTTAAGTACTATGATACAAGTATAAGCAGGATGCTAAAGAAACACCCATGTTCTATTTTCCTCTCACCTGTCAAGGCTAGTTCTCTATTTCTTGCCCTGTTGTTTGGACCTCCTCCATAGCAAGAATTTAATAAAAGAAGTTTTGTGCAAAACTGTTGATTACAATTGAAGATGGCCACTCTTCTGGTTGGCAATATAAAATAGGCTGTGATAGCATCACAAATGATTGCCTTTTATTATGATATAAAAAAGTCAATGCTGTTCTGAGGGAGAGTGACCATAAAAACAATAAGAATCGATTTTTAATTTTTCTATGGGTGGGTTTTGCCACTGTACTTTAAAAATATTTTCCTCTTGGTTTGCTTTGGGCAACTTCTAGTTCTTCTAGTGATTATATATGAGGGAATATGGCAGAATTTAAATGATAACCTAAATAATATAATATTAAGAGGTAGATTTGCTGTAAAAGAATTAAAACAAAATAGGTAAATAAAAAATAGAATATATGCCACACTTACTTCAGATTACTTTTTACTAGCTACTCTTTTCAGTTACATTCCACAGGTTTCCATCTTTTGTTTAGAAGAATCTACAGGATAATTTTATTAATCTCTATAGAGAAGTAGGGTTATTAAAGTGGTCATTGAAAATACATAAATAGTTTTGAAATGAGCTTAACTGACAGATTGATTAGAAGCTGGGGAACTTACAAAAGGAAGGAGGAGGAGAGCCAGGCTTTTCTTAGACTATGAATATAGGACAAGTGGGGATTATTTCACTTTATTGTACCTTTAGTTCTAGTTTCTCTCACTAGAATAGAGAACTACTCTTCCATTCCCTGAGTGTTATCTTCTCTAATCAATCCTCCACTCCTCTGGCAGTTATCTTTCTAGAATGCAAATCAGATCTGACAGTGCTACTGTATAAAGCCCTAAAACACCATCTGATAAGCTGTAGGAGATGCAGAATCATACTCTGCTCACTGTAAACAGTCCAGCCTTTTTTTCCAGTTTACCCCTCTCCCCGCCCCCAACTCGTCAGTTGATATTCCAACCACATAAAATTCTGCCACTTTCCAGGCATGCTTTGTCGTGTCTGTATGCCTCTTCACGTGCTGTATTTCTGACATGGAATACCCTTTTCTTCCTGTATTCTGACCAAGCTCTAAGTTTCTTCCAAGTGTCACTTCTTTCCTGAAGCCTTCATTGACTTATCTGTTGGTCGTGGTTCTCTCTTCTCTGTGCCTGGTACACATACATAGCCTAGTTCTTGTTACACTGTATTTTGTTTCTTTCCTCAAAGTAGAGGAAAAACTCCTGTAGTTGATTTTGCATATTTAACTCCAGCATTGGATGCAAAATCAGGTTCAATAAACACAGTAAATACTTGTTGAATATTGAGAAAGCTAAGATAGAATGAAAACAGCATTTTGAGTATCTCTGTGCTACTTGGTTTTCTTTACATTTCTTAATTTGCCATTTAACTTTGTATATGGTTGAAGAAGGATAAGACGGTCATACTTTATTTAACCATTAATGTTTGGTTTCATGCCAGCTGGGGCAATTATCTCTCAGCTCCACGCCTGCCCTATTACACTCCACTGCAGCAAGTTTTCTGTCAGGTACAGCCAGAGGAATGCAATGGTGAAAGATGGGAGGGTGGGGGGAAAGAGCAGTTGTTTATTTCCTTTTATTGGACCACCGTACTTCAGCATGCAGCAGGAGTAGATGATGGCTGATGGTGGCCACAGGTGGCTGGACGTTTCACTAGCGCTGGGGTTGGTTTCATGAGCATCTCTGTCTGTACTGCTGTAGAGTAATACGGACTCCACTGAACAGAAACAGAGCAGTCCCAGTGGCCGCTGTGGCAGTGTTTCCAGAAGTTGAACAATGATTGTAGGCTTGTGGGCCCCAGCCCAGCATAGTAGAACCCTGGCTTTGCTTTGCAGCCCTGTTTTTGTTGTATGCCTCTGGTTATGCCCCCTTCTCCTTTCTGTTCTTCTAATCCCTTCAACATCTGCGTAATAGATTTCCTGTATTAACTGCCCTATGCTTGAAATACCTAGAATACTTCCATTCTAGTGGATAATAACCAGGAGTGGTCTCAGAAAACAGATTTCAAGGATGAGAATTTACTTATCTGAACTGACTGGGATTGAACACAGTAGGGTCTTATTGCCAGTGGAGAAGTGCCCTGACATGCACTTTTAGTTACTTAAATTATCAGCTTTCTTACTGAAAGTGAAGTGTTCTCTAAAGTCAAAGCTTTGGGAAATCAAATGGAAGTTGTAATTGACTATTATGGTGGGAATAATGGCTTCTAGGACTCTTGGGTGGGTTAGCTGCTTTTGACTGCACAGAAAAATTTTAGCAAGGAAATGATGAGTTTAGGGCTTTAAACTCTCAATTCAGGTGTAGTGAGAGAAACAGAGAGCTCCATGATGGATTGTCCTGTCTTTTACTGTTGCAGTTCTGATGAAGCTGAAAATAAGACCCCAAATTTGACCCTGAAAGTTGTAGAATCACACATTAAGTTGAATTCATAGCCTCCCAAGCTTTTTGATGTAAAAGATAAGAATTGATCAGGTAGACGTGGGATCATGAGAATTGAAATGAATATACTTAGGTAAACTTAGATGAATCTGAGAATTTTAAACCTCAGTTCTCTCTGTGCTTCATTTGCAATTTCACCTATGCTTTATTGTGGGACCAGCCCCTCCTTATTTCCCTGAGGGGGTTAATTTTTCCCAGCTTGAAGACCATATAATGGCCTCAGCCTTGCTAGGAAAAAATCTAGGGAGAAGAGTGGATGTATCATGTGTGACTCACAAATACTCCCTTTGTTGAGACATTGGGAAATGCATTGGTGAAGGGAGCACTCAAATCCTGGAAGAATTGTGGGATGCCTATGCTCTGATTGCCTTGGAATATGTTATGTGCCACTATTGAAATGGGCTCTCTCATTTAAATGGAATCATGGCATCCTGGAGTGACAGAGGCTGGGCATCTAGGTGTAACTGCCAGAGGCGTACAGTTACTCTAATGGGCAGAAGAGCCAGGGTGACAATCAGAATTTTGTGACCCCAATGTTGTTATCATTGGTGGTGGCTAAACCATTAAAGTACAGCCTTTAGGGTACAGAAACTTTTGGGTCACGTGAGCAGAAACCTGATTTCATTCACCATCATGGCCTCTCACTACGTTTCCAGACCTGAGCCAGTTCACAAGTCCACAGCCCTTAAATAAAGTGGGAGAGCTAGATCCCTTTGAGGATAAACTGTTGCTATTGCTATAAATATATACTGAAAATCTTCCTTTAGGTTCTCCCTAGGGGCATCTCAGTTATTTACCAGAGTGACTGAACATTATGGAAAGGGAACCTCTCAGCTCTTTTAAGGATTACTAGACATGGCCCTTACTTGATACTAATCTTTTGAGGGAACCAAAACACTACCATCGTTCTTGGAACAATGAGACCTTATGGTGAGCAGATGATGGATTTATTTCGCTTCCTCCCTCCCTCCTTCTCTAGATTGAGTTTATCTCACTGTAGTTCCAGGGAGACTGTGTATCTACCTTAGGATCATTGACCTAGTTCTTCAGTGTTTACCCTGAGGAACATCTACATTGTCTCTGAGTCATGGAATGAGGGATATTATGGAAGGGGGCCAAGCGAAAAGCCCTGGAAGTGTTGTCTCATCCAGGAGAGTAATCAAAAAATAATAACTGTATCACAGGAATTGCAGAGATTAGAGCCACCGTGAAATACTCAAGAAATGCAAAAGTAGAGATTTTTATCACATGCTCATTTTACTCACCTTGGCTTGTGCAAAAGGAGAGCAGACCTTGGAAGCTGTTTTATTATAAGCTGAATCAGGCTGTGGTTCCAATTGCAACTGCTGTTCCAGATGTGATGTTTTTACTAGAGCCAGTCATCCTGGTCTCTGGTCTTCGGTATAGTACAGCTATTGATCTTGCAAATCCTTTCCCCCACCCACATCAATCAGCCAGGATTACAAGAAGCTGTTTACACTCACCTGGCATAGAAAGCAGTATACTTTACTGTCAGGGTTATGTAAAATCTGCTATTGTAATCTGGTATACCTTGAAGTTATTTTTTAAATGGCCAAGTAACGGTAAAAAAAAAAAATTCATACTTTTCCCATTATTACTGTAAAATTTTAAACCAAAGAGCGTTTCTTAGAACCAATAAAGGGTGGAAGAGGAAGGTATGAATTAGTGCTTAAAGCAGTATTTATTTGATTGACTTCAGCTAGGATGATTGTTCTTCCAGAATTAAAAAGTAGAGCAAAACTAAACAAAAACAAAATGTTAACACGAAGTGTAATTTTAAGCTCCAGAATTTCTTGTCTTCTTACCCTTTCCCTCACCTTACCTTTTTAGACTAAAAATCAGAGGTGGTTAAGTTTTTTTTGTTTGTTTGTTTTGGTTCAGTGGACTCCTTTGCAATCTGGTGAAGTCTGGATGTCACAGAATGTTTTCAAATGCACAAAATAGCTTGCATAGGATTATAAAGCAAGTCAATTAGTTGAAATATAGTCAACAAAATATTTTAAAATCTCCAGTACAGTAACACATGTATAGTAATAATAAGTAAAAATTAGCGTTACTTCTAATAAGTATTTTAATGTTGGAGTTACTGATGAGTATAACAATATGTCAGATTATCTGTCAAATTACCTGTGATTACTGGTCACAGGTACTCTAATACTACTGTCATTTATTGTCTGCATTCTTAATAGAGGGCAATTTAAACCTTTAGTCAGATGTGAGTGAAAATAAATGTATGGTCTCTTTTCCATCCAAATACATGGACCATCCCTTCACCCTCCGCTCCCCAAGTCCTTCTATTGAACTTTTTGGTGGATGAGGGAGGGGTACATGAATCTCACTTAAATCTGTTTAGAGCAGAAGCTGTTTATGTAACACATGGCCCTGAAAAAAGGAATATTTATTATCTTTTGAATGTATTTGCTTAATCATATATTTTACCACAATGCTGTATTTACTGTATGGAGAAATAAAATACTCTAACATAATGGAAAGTGGAGACCAGAATGAGTCAATGTGAATAAGTAGTAATTCTTTGGTCAGTGAGTTACCACATAGTAAATTAACTCCTCTAATATACTAGATGATGCCTCATGGACCTTTTGAAGTAAAACTATTTCAAGATTATGCTGTTTTCCTCCATTTTGTCAACTGGCTCAAGCCCATTTACTTAATGCTCAACTAGACTGCATAATATCTAAAATTTTTGTTTATTTCTGAAAGATTGAGTTTCTGCAATAACCTGCACTAATTGATTGGTGTGAAATTCTTACTAGAGTATTTACAAAAGTATTACTTTTTATACATTTGTCAGCTCACTCAAATAAAACTGCACATAATGAAAACAATTGCATTTTTGACCACTATATCTACAAAATAATTTCTGTATTTTCTTCTTCCTTCTCCACATTTTCAGTCCCAAATTATGATAATTTCACTAGCACTTGAAAAATTATTATGTTTATTGGATTATTTGCAGGTGAGGCTCTGGGCTTTGGTCTACAAATCAGTGGTTAATTTAATGATGCACTAGTTTATATTTAGCAAAATGAAGCATAACAAGCTCAGCTGAAAAAATGATTCTTGTTTTAACCAGTGATCTTCACACAGCTGTTTAAATACCATATTGTACTTGTTTTTTGCCTTTTTCCTTATTTAGGATGGCACATGGTACTTGTGTAATCTTTGCTTATTTTAAGCCGGCATAAAAGAATGGCTCTCAGCAAACCGGAGGCAATTTGCAAAACTAAGGGATATTCTTATGAATTCAGGCCAAGTTAAATTATTATTGAAGAATACATCTTTTCTCCCCAAAATTTTTCCTGAGACTTTTTTTCATTATAATGTTATGTTTCAAAGTTTATGACAGAGGTACATTATTTCATTTGTTCCATATAATTTTCTTTCTTCTGTATAATGATACCATTAAAGTAAGATTGGCCTGGAAAAGTCAGATGTTTTAAAACTGTAGTAGTTCCTTTCTGTGTTATCAATGTTATAATATTTTTCTACCTAGAAGAGATTGTGGCTCTTTGTATACAGATGGAAATGCTGACTTAAAACATAACCAATAGATGGAAATTTAAAATAATTTTCTATGACTTTTTTTTCACTGCTTCCTCATCTTCACTGCCTGTCTGATCCAGCCCCCAACTACTACACCACCAATAACAATCAGTTCCTTTCCTTTTACATTTGTTATCAGGTGTACCAAATAAAACTTTCTCGTATGATTTCATGATTTTATTCACCCTTATATTTACGTAACTTCCATTTTTTCATGAAATGTACTGTAAGTATTATCAGATGGTACCATTTTATCATAACACCTTTGTGAAGTAGGACACTGTGCCATGTGTAGATCTTATATCTCCTTTTTTTTGTGGAACTCTTTGCTGTCTATTTACTAACAAGCATATGATCTTGTAGACAATGATCACAATTGAGATTGGAAAGGTAAGGAATAGAGATGCAGGAACATACTTATAACTTCAAAGACTATGTTGAAGTACACCAGTGTAATTGTTCTACTTAGTAAAACAACTCAGTCTGCCTCTTTATTTCCTGGAATGTGTGGTGTTGCTTAAAATGCTCAAGTATATTCTATATATTTATTCTGGATTCTCTGGATATCAGACCTGATTTTGGTTGATTGTACTCTTTTTTATGTTATGTTTTTGTCTTATTACTAGATTTAAATCTAACAATTAGGAGCACTGTCCTAGGAACTGTTATACCAAGAAAAGTCGTACTGCTATGGGTTTTTAAAGGAAGTTAGAAATGCAATGAGAACATATAGGAAACAGCTATAAGTAAGAAAAATAAATCTGTCAAAGAGTAAATATATGCTGTGTAAATTATGACTATGGGTAAAACTTAAGAAAAACTTAGTTATTTTTTTGAATTAATAAACAATATTATAGATATAGTTACATTTTATAGTAATACATTAAATTTTCATACAGAATTAAACTTTATGTACTGTATATAGCACGTAGAATTTGGGAAACTGAGTATTACTCTGGGACCATCTATATTTTGACCTGCTGTGAGGTAGATAATCAAAGCTTTTCGTAAGTGTTTTTTTTATAATTGAATATAGTGTATATGATGTTTTGGACAAAATTCAGGACTAAAATACTGAAGTGAAATTAGAAAGAATGGAACCAAAAATCAAAACTCAGTGACTTGAAAGTAATGGTAAATGCTAATAAAATAAGAATAAAAAACCAAATGGTAACATTTATGATACAGCTCTCAGCCAAATAAGCAAATGTTTAAAAAAATTAAAATCTCTAAATTGTGAGCTACATCGATAAAAGACTATTTAGGGTTAAAAATTAGAATAAGGTGGGGGCTTCCCTGGTGGCGCAGTGGTTGAGAGTCTGCCTGCCGATGCAGGGGACACGGGTTCATGACCCGGTCCAGGAAGATCCCACATGCTGCGGAGTGGCTGGGCCCGTGAGCCATGGCCACTGAGCCTGCGTGTCCGGAGCCTGTGCTCCGCAACAGGAGAGACCACAACAGTGAGAGGCCTGCGTACCGCAAAAAAAAAAAAAAAAAAAAAAAATTAGAGTAAGGTATTAAGTTTTTGTAACATAATTTAATATGATGGTATATGCTATTTCTTTTCCTTTTTTGAGTTTTCCATCTTATTCACATGTGAAAAATGGGCTGAAATGATAAACTAAGAACTAAATGAAAAAATGTATTTAAAAAAATGATTCTTACAGTTAATCAGATTTTTAAATATCAGAAAAGCTCTTTTAATAATGAGCAATCAATTCCATAAGCATACATTTTAAAAGTATAATGCTAATATATACTGATAATTCATACAGTTTTTCCCTCCATTTTGCTGAGGGTAGCAGGCTGTTAATCCTATTAACTTCTTCATTTTCACTGATTCAGCCTGAGGGATAAAAGTTAGGAGACATCAGCAAATTGATAGAGTAACTTGGTCAAGAGCTTGATCATTACTCCCTGAAATAAAAGACATGTAGCATTCAACATCCAAATGTGACTGTTGTTTAGAGCATAGTTCAAAGAAATAGCCAGCTGTTTGTGAGTTCCACTTAAGATAAAAGACACGTAGCAACAGGGTGATAGGCCGTATCTCATTTGGCTTTTTCTTTCTAGATGCTGTCATGAGATTGTAGATTCTGATCTTAACAAGCCACCTTGAAACTAGTAATAAACTTTGGCAGTTTATTGTGCTTTGTCCAGTTCCCCAAAATTCACATCAAAATCCCTTTACACAACTGAGAATAATTGGCTCTATTTTTATCAAGCTCAACAAACGGCAAAAGTGCTAGATAACAGTTGTCATTTCATTCAATAAACATATGTTGGTAGCCTATTTTGTGCTAGGTACTCTGATAGGAATACAGAGATGAATAACCCTTGGATTTTGCCCTCAAGGAGTAAGCAGATAATGGGGAAAACACACGCATGCTTGCATGCACGCACACATACAGGCACACACATGTACTCTGTACAGGGTACAGTCCTGGGTTTTGAAGCCTGTGTAGGTCAGCATGTGGAAGAGAGGGGAAGGGGACCTATGTGCCATCATGTGAACAGGTGGAAGAAATATTAAAGAATTTTAAGTAGAAGAGTAATACTAATTTGTGAGCTGATACATTCTGTGAAGATCGAGTAATATATTTGAAACTGAAATTACCTCTGAAAATTCTAGATAAATTGATATAACCATGTTCCAGTCCCTTTGACAGTGTGTCTACAAAGATGAATGAAGTACATTTCTTGCCTTCTCCCAACTCACTGTTGAATTGGGGGAGACAGATAATGCAAAACAAACCACAGTTCAATGTGGTAAGTGCTGCAGTAATGTTAGAAACAAAGTGCTAAGGAAAAAGTTCTAGGTGATTAACTTTTTCTTTTTATAAATTTGCTTCTCTTAATGGATATTTTTAATGTGTTCTCATCTTTGAAAATCAACTTTGTTGAGGTAAAATTATATAAAATACAACATACCCTTTTAAAAAAGAGGTGAAAAATATGTAGGAACATTTTTCCTGGTGAAGAATGGATGATATAATCTTATTCTTTGTAAGGAAAAGATTCGAATTTGTTAAGGCCCAAATTTGGCTTCCTGTGTTTAGATTTTTATCACAATGAAAGTAGGCCTATATTTCAGAAACAGGCCTTTTGCTTAGAAGGTAGTTTGGGGGCATCAAACTGAGGGACAGTTTTTAGCAAGAATAGCAATCTCTGTAGTTTTGACTGGGAGGGATAAAAGAAAAAGCTCTAATTTTTATGCTAGTTTTAAAACAGTGAAGGGAAGAATACTTTTAAAAGATATCAATTATGAAAAGACATTAGTTCTAAGAGTATTAAGGGAATCAACAATAAAACACTTTTAGGTTTCTCCAGTTAATCAGTTAGGCTGAAGATTAGACGTATTATTTGTCCATTATATACCTCTTTATGTATGAGACCCCAATAACTGAGTTATTACATTCTGAAGATTGGCTTGGCCACATTATTTTATCAGAAGAGCCCATCATTACAGCACCTCAGTCAGTAACCTCTTTTCTGAATTAAAGGAAAAAAAACAGTGTGCATCCCAGTATCATCAATATGATTCCCTATACAAAAATGAAAAGCTTTTAAGTGTTTCTGAAAATAGATTGATGCTGATACCAGATAAAGTGAGATCTGTGCTAGATTTTTAAATAATTTTTTCTTATTAAACTTACAGGTGTTCACTTTGGAAAACTTAGAAATATAAAATAGAATGAAGAAGAAGAAGAAAAAGTAGTCATTACACACATTTTGATCTAAGTCAGTTTTATTTAAATAAGGACAGCATGGGCTTCCCTGGTGGCGCAGTTGTTGAGAGTCCGCCTGCAGATGCAGGGGACACGGGTTCGTGCCCCGGTCCGGGAAGATCCCACATGCCGCAGAGCGGCTGGGCCTGTGAGCCATGGCCGCTGAGCCTGCACGTCCAGAGCCTGTGCTCCGCAACGGGAGAGGCCACAACAGTGAGAGGCCCGCGTACTGCAAAAAAAAAAAATAATAAATAAAAATAAAAACAAACAAATAAATAAATAAATAAATAAGGACAGCAAAGTAATCCTTGAAAATTTGGCATACTACTTTATTGTACATTTCATGATATTTAGAGATCTATATATGCCTGAAATTTTTGATACTTTTTAGAAGGTATCTAAATCTTTCCTGCCCTACTCTTTCTTTCACCACTTTTCCTAGGAAACTGCTTCTTTAATTCTCAACTACTTTTTGTGTAAAACATTGCAGAGAGAGACCAATGGAATGGAGACCTCATCTAGGGTAGTGACAGTCTCAGAAGGAGGCTGTTGTTTCAAGGACCAAGTTCTGGGATTCAGTTCTCAGCTTTGCAGGTACTGAAGGTTGATTCTTCAGTGTCTAGAAGTTCATCAGTCTTTCTGGGCTAGACCCACTAAAGAAATGAATAAACCTGTATTTATTAATTAATTTTTTATTAATTTGCCATTCTAGTTTAGCCCTAAGGAAGTGGATTTTTTTGAAGCCCTGAAACCTATTGATGCTGTTCTAAGTTGCTGCCAAAATGCCAGTTCTTTTCCAATCTGGCCCTCTCCCTTGCTTAATTCATGCTGATTTTTCCATAGCCAACTTCCCACTCTCCCCCCACCACCTCGCCACCCTCCAGAGACCCCATTTCATAGCAAAACAGAAGAAAACAGCCTCCCAAAGCAGAACATTTTTTTTTTCTACATTCTTATAATTGTCGTGGAGTTTTCCTGTTCTACTTCCTTTCACAATTAACATCTACAATCTGGAGCCACCTTCCTCATCAGAAGACTCTTTCTTTCTTAGTCATACTTGCAAATTCTAATTTCTGGGGCTTTCCTTTTATAGATGTCATGTAGATCATTGTTCTTGGAGCACACGTTTTAAAAAATTTTTTATTTAAGGAGAACAGGAAGGGTCATGTTTAAGCTTTCTTATTTATATGTTCCTTCTATCATGCTTTATGTGTGCGTTATTTTGATTTTGGATCTTGATGTCCAGATAGTTTAACCTCCTGTTTCCTGACTTTTTCAGAAAATATACATATATATATAATTGTAATATATTGAATAAGATGTGTATTTAAAATTTATACATAAATATATATTTATGTACACATATGTGTATATGTGTGTATGTATATAAATGTATATACATTTTGGCTCACAATATTTATACAAATGGCTGAACATTACATTTTGATTCTTTACAATTAATTCTCAGAGCATTAATTTCATTTTCGTTTGTGGCACAACATTTACTGTTTTTCTCTTTCTCCACCCTACCACCACTAGTATGTTTTTGCTTTGGAAAAAGCTATTTTCATAAATACTATGGCATTTATTTTCTGTAATAGCTTTATCTGCACATTTTACTTGAACATTGATTTCTCATCACATGACAGAAATGGCAAGGTTAGCATTTCAGGAGAGCTTCCCTTCTGTTAACAATATCTTCATCCTCTCATTAGTTTAATTCATGGTACTAACCGAGACAAACTTTGACCATTAAATCCTTTTAGGCAGCACAGTTTCCCAAAGGCCATTCTTTGTTTTTGAATAATAAGTTTCTTCAGTTCATTTTAGTGTATGAAGTTAATACTATATGGGAATTCATTTCCTTTCTGATGCAATAAACTTTCCATAAATGTGTGAGGTTAACTTTTAAGTTTTTTCTTCTCTTATATAGCTGATGGTTAGAGTATCCAATAGAATATTTTGTTCTCTTCCAACTAAAGCTCTTTTTTTTGTGGGGGTGGGATTGTGGTTTTGATAGTTGTTCCTGTAACTCTGTTTCTTCTATCACAACTTTTTCTTTTATTGTGCAGGAAAGGATGAGGTCTCTCCAAAAAGCATTTATGAAATCCCTGAAGAATCCTTGTGAAGGCGCTGAGATTGATTTTTTTGTTTCTTTTAAAAAAAATAAATACTCAAATTTGAGAAGTTCATATCTTCAGGAAGCTTAATATTCAAAAACTGTCATTCAGTTCTGAGGAACTGCCTGTTATGCCATTATTATTTCTGACAAATAGATCAGGTACGGTTCCAAAGAACAGGAGAATCAAATATAAGTTACTTCTTCCCCAGGTTAGAAGGGAGTCTCACAGAATAAAATACAGGATATTCTAACTTTGCATAGTCATGATCATAGAATTGAAATCCCCAAGCACCTTCTAGCGATAAGGAGAGGCATTGCAGAAATAAATAGATACTGGCTGCTTCCAAACAGCGAGTGTATATAAGTACATTAAAAAAATTTGCTTTATGAGGCTGAGCTTTTTAATTTATTCAGCCAAAGATCCATTGCTCTGATTTTTAAGTAATTTTCTGTTGAAGGAAGGACTGAGAACATATTCATACTTCAAGAGTTGCTAATGTTTACTGAACTAATTTGTAAATAGTAAATGTTTTAATTTTTCAGATTCCTGTACTTTGCTTAGTGGGGAAAAAGGCAGTACTTTGAGGATGCTTAGTAAGGAGCAGAGCAGGGCAATCAAAGGCAGAAGATGTTACTTAGAAATGCACTTGGGTTTTTAAAAGTTTGTATCTGGTTTCATATTTTGAAACTTGTTTCAAAGGTTGAATTGTTTCAAATTTCCAAAAGATATTTATATAAGGCCATTTTTTGCTTTCTAAAACCAAGGGTGGGGGGCAAAGAAGGCAGTATAATCAACTCTCTTAAGGCTGGTATGACACGATTGGGTTTGAGGAGTGAATTTAGTGAATACTCTCTTTGGGGTTTAGGTCACTGAAGTCAAGTGAAAAGCTAGGGGTGTTGCAGCCCAATAATTATCTCGTAAGTGAGTCACACTGAGGAAGTTCTCTTTAAAATCTCTTCTATGTCGTGCCCTTTCCTGATATAGCAATGTTTTTCTTTATGACTGGAACTAGAAGTAATCAAATAAAAGGTGCTAAGCAGTAAAGATTTGGGCAGTTGTCATAATCTCCATCAGAGAAGCCAAAGAGAAAAAAAGAAAACAGTCTTTATTTCACTGCTTCTTTTTAGTGTGATGACTAAGCACATAAACATGTGTAACCTTGGTTAGATATTGAACATGGCTGTGCCTCAGTTTCCTCATTTATAAAACGAGGACAGTATAAGACCTCTTAGGGTATCGTCAGGACTGAATGAGCATATATACGCATGGCTTTTTAAGGGAGGTGATATTTAATAAATTGAGAGCTGACGACAAACAAAACAAAACAAAACAAAAAAACCCCAGAAAACAATGTTGTGGAGATATGGAGGCAAGAGCATTCACGTGAAGAGTTTCTAATGTGTTCAGAAAACAAAAAGAAGACTCGTGATGCAAACGGGTGGCAGCCTGGGCATGAGCAGTATGAGGTACGAATGGGAAGCTGGATGGGATCTGGTCTTGTAAGGCTCTGTGAGCCTGGATAAAGAATTAGGATATCATTTTCCATGCAGCAGGGAACTCTTGGAAGGTTTTTAAGTAGAAGACTGGCACATTTTTATAACTTTTGATTAAGGCCTACAATAATCAAGACAGTGAGGTTTAATGGTGGAGGGATAGACACATAAGTAAATAGCACTGAATATTGTCCCAAGAAGTATACCTGCACAGAATTTTGACACACTGAATTTGACAAAGGGGCAAAAGCAATTCAATGGGGGAAGGATAACCATTTCAACAAATGGTGCTAGAGCAATTGGGCATTCACAGGTAAAATAATGAAATTGACCTAAAACTCACACCTTATAAAAACAATTAACTCCAAAAGGATCATTTGCACTTAAATGCAAAAGTATAAGAATTTTACAGACAAGAAAATAACAGGATGAGATCCTCAGGATCTAGGGCTATGCAAAGAGTTCCTAGACTTCATTACCAAAAACACAATCCATAGAAGGAGAAGTCAATAAATTTGACCTAATTTGTTCTGTGAAAGACTTGTGTTAAGAGAATGAAAAGATAAGCTACAGACTGGGAGAAAATATTTGCAAGCCACATATCCGACAAAAAAACTAGTGTCTAAAATATGTAAATAACTCTCAAAATTTAGCTGTATAAACAGTCCAATTAGAAAATGGGCGAAAGACATGAAGAAACACTTCATCAGAGAGGATGTACACATGGCAAATAAATACACGAAAAGAGCTGCCTTTCTCTAATGGCATTATTAGCCACTAGAGAAAAGTAAATTAAAACCGTGGTAAGTTAATACTGCACACCTACCAGAATGACTAAAATAAGAAAATGCAACACCAAATGCTGCTGAGGATGTGAGGAAAATGCATCACTCATACATTTCTGTGGGGGGGGGGGGAATGTAAAATGGTGCAGCCACACTGGAAAACAGTGTGGTGGTTTCTTATAAGTCTAAACATCAGTTACTGTATGACCCAGCAAAAGCAGTCTTAGGCATTTATCCTAGGGAAAATGGCAACCTACACAAAAACCTGTATATGAATATTCATAGTTGAACCTGTACTTGAATGTTCAACTTATATTCACATGAAAACCTGTATATGAATGTTCTAGCCCAAAGTGGAAATATTCCAGATGTTCTTCAAAGTTGATTTGTTACACTGTGACACATACGTCCTGTGGAATCCTACTCAGCAACAAAAAGGAATGATACATGGAACAAGTTGGCTCAATCTCTAGGCAGTTATTCTAAGTGAAAGAAACCAATCCCCAAAGGTCACATATGAATGACTCCATTTATATAACACTCTTGAAATGACACAGTTATGAAATAGAGAACATTAATGGTTGCCAGGGTTCAGGACCAGGGGTTGGGTGTGAGAAGAGGAAGGAGGTGATTGTGTCTATGAAAGGAAGACAGGAGGGATCCTTGTGGTGATGGAATCCCCCTATATCTTGACTGTTATCAATGTAGCATCCTGGTTGTGAATTTGTGCTGTAGTTTTGCAAGATGTTACCACTGAGAGAAACTGGATAAGAGGGTATGTGGCATCTGTTTGTATTATTTCTTACAACTGTATATGAATCTACAATTAACTCAAAATAACAAGTTTAATTACAGAAAAGCCCAATTATTTTAGCAGATCAGTAGAGAATATATGGCCTCCAGCCCTAGTTTTTCTGATTTAACTGGTCAGGAGTGGTATCTGTGTCTTGTACTTTTAGGAAGACGTTCAGGTGGTTCTGTTGTGCAGACAGGATTGAGGAGCTCTGCAAAGCTGCACACAGATCCCTCTGGGCTTTACATGCAGGATGTTACTCATGCCTTCTTTAGGCTGTGATACTTGTTGCAGGCATTCGACTCTGCATGTCTGTGACCTGATCCTGGGGGACCAGTGCCACTTTCTCAGCTGAGACCACCAACTGAGAACGTTTGAGATCTATATATCTATACATATCTTAATATTTTTCTCTTCAAAGTACATTTTACTCTGTTTCTTTCCAAGGTCCATTCAGCTTTTATTTCAGACACCTGTTGAAATAATTTCATAACTTGTAGTTACTGTAGTTTTGTCAGCAAGGATGCAGGAACTGCTTATTCATGCTTGCATGTTGCTGTTTGTCCTTTTGTCCCCCCTTCTCTTGCATATGGGCCCTGGCTGGGCAATAAAATCCTGTGTGTAAACACAACACGTGCAAGTCTTTTTGCATGGCAGTTGCAGGAATCTATTTAAAAACAACAACAGCAGTATTTAATTCACATATGAGGTTCCTCTTTTAAGTGCCTGCTGCTTATGATCAGAAACCACAGTAAACTGTTACTTCATAAGTTTTATACTTTATTTTCCATGAGAACTTCTTTCTTTTGTCTTTTTACAGTAGAGAAGCATGCATTTTTTCCCCTTTGCTTCAGCTACACTTTTAAAGAATACTCTGGCAAAACCCCACTGGTAATAGGTTTGTATTTGCTCCTGGAAATTCTAATCTCTTGTTTAATTATATATTGACCACTTAATTCTGTGTTGCATTTTGAAGATTATTTGATGCAGAGTTCAGCAGAATGCTTAACACATAGTAGGTGTTCAGTGATTGTTATTGAATAAGATTAACAATTGTTTAAGGGTTACTGCTGTGTATCAGCCCTGTGGACAGTTCTGTCTTCATGTAGCTTTCGATTTGGTGATGAGATATATAAATAATGAGAATGATTCAAGACTTGTTATACATGGCTCTACCATTTACTTATGGTGTGACCTTGAATAGTTAATGAATCTCAGTGTCTTACCTGTAACATTGCGATAATTCTTACTTCATAAAGCTACTGTAAAAATTCAAGGCAGTTGTAAAGCATTCTGTACATCATCTATGCTCCATGAATGGTAATTTCTTTAGGTGACTCTTTTTTTTTGCGGTACGCGGGCCTCTCACTGTTGTGGCCTCTCCCGTTGTGGAGCACAGACTCTGGACGCGCAGGCTCAGGGGCCATGGCTTACGGGCCTAGCCGCTCCGCGGCATGTAGGATCTTCCCAGACTGGGGCACGAACCCGCGTCCCCTGCATCGGCAGGCGGACTCTCAACCACTGCGCCACCAGGGAAGCCCCCATTTTTTTCTTTTATCATTAGTGCTTTTTAACATCCTTTCTAACAAATCTTTGCTTACTCAAAGGTCATGAACATTTTCTCCTAGAAATTTTATAGTTGTACGTTTTACATTTAGGTCTAAGTTCTGTTTCGAAGTTAATTTTTGTTCATGTGCACATTTGTGTTATCCAATCCCCTATTGATTGTTACTTAGGTTTACTAGCATAAATAACACTGATGACACACTGTCACGTATGGCTCCTTGTGGCTATATGGAAAAGTATCTCTGGCTGGTAAGGCATATATTCAATTCACTAAGTGTATGCAAATTGCTATCTACAATGGTTACACAAGTTTATACTCCCATCAGCATGGTGGGAGAGTCCCTGTTTCCTTTATTTTTACTTCTTATGAATAATTATTTTTTCCTTCACTTCTAAACTCAGATTTTATATTATGTTGTTCTCAGCGTGCTTCCTTATGACAATCTGTGACTCTTTTCTAATTCACTTACTCTGATCTTTTGTGGAGGGAAGGGGAAACCAGTACTCTTACCCAGTTCAAATTGTGTCTGAATTATGAGTACATAGGCTGAGAGGGAAGGCCTTAGGTTCTGTAGCATTAGTTCAGTGCATAGGTGTTGTGATAGGTGTTTTGTCAACTTGACCACTCTTTTATCTCCATTTTCATTCTCATCTTTGGTTCTTATTTTTCATGATGTTGAACTAGTGACCTCAGATAAGTTAGGTATTTCTTTTTTTTTTTTTAAATCTTTATTGGAGTATAATTGCTTTACAATGGTGTGTTAGTTTCTGCTTTATAACAAAGTGAATCAGTTATACATATACATATATTCCCATATCTCTTCCCTCTTGCATCTCCCTCCCTCCCCCCCTCCCTATCCCACCCTTATAGGTGGTCACAAAGCACCGAGCTGATCTCCCTGTGCTATGGGGCTGCTTCGCACTAGCTATCTATTTTACGTTTGGTAGTGTATATATGTCCATGCCACTCTCTCACTTTGTCACAGCTTACCCTTCCCCCTCCCCATATCCTCAAGTCCATTCTTTAGTAGGTCTGTGTCTTTACTCCTGTCTTACCCCTAGGTTCTTCATGACATTTTTTTCCCCTTAAATTCCATATATATGTGTTAGCATACGGTATTTGTCTTTCTCATTCTGACTAACTTCACTCTGTATGACAGACTCTGGGTCCATCCACCTCATTACAAATAGCTCAATTTCGTTTCTTTTTATGGCTGAATAATATTCCATTATATATATGTGCCACATCTTCTTTATCCATTCATCCGATGAGGGACACTTAGGTTGTTTCCATCTCCTGGCTATTGTAAATAGAGCTGCAATGAACATTGTGGTACAGGACTCTTTTTGAATTATGGTTTACTCAGGGTATATGCCCAGTAGTGGGATTGCTGGGTCATATGGTAGTTCTATTTGTAGTTTTTTAAGGCACCTCCATACTGCTCTCCATAGTGGCTGTACCAATTCACATTCCCACCAGCAGTGCAAGAGTGTTCCCTTTTCTCCACACCCTCTCCAGCATTTACTGTTTCTAGATTTTTTGATGATGGCCATTCTGACTGGTGTGTGATGATATCTCATTGTAGTTTTGATTTGCATTTCTCTAATGATTAATGATGTTGAGCATTCTTTCATGTGTTTGTTGGCAATCTGTATATCTTCTTTGGAGAAATGTCTATTTAGGTCTTCTGCCCATTTTTGGATTGGGTTGTTTGTTTTTTTGTGATTGAGCTGCATGAGCTGCTTGTAAATTTTGGAGATTAATCCTTCATCAGTTGCTTCATTTGCAAATAGATGTTCTCCCATTCTGAGGGTTGTCTTTTGGTCTTGTTTATGGTTTCCTTTGCTGTGCAAAAGCTTTGAAGTTTCATTAGGTCCCATTTGTTTATTTTTGTTTTTATGTCCATTTCTCTAGGAGGTGGGTCAAAAAGGATCTTGCTGTGATTTATGTCATAGAGTGTTCTGCCTATGTTTTCCTCTAAGAGTTTGATAGTTTCTGGCCTTACATTTAGGTCTTTAATCCAGTTTGAGCTTATTTTTGTGTATGGTGTTAGGGAGTGATCTAATCTCATACTTTTACACATACCTGTCCAGTTTTCCCAGAACCACTTATTGAAGAGGCTGTCCTTTCTCCACTGTACATTCCTGCCTCCTTTATCAAAGATAAGGTGACCATATGTGTGTGGGTTTATCTCGTGGCTTTCTATCCTGTTCCATTGATCTATCTTTCTGTTTTTGTGCCAGTACCATGCTGTCTTGATTACTGTAGCTTTGTAGTATAGTCTGAAGACAGGGAGCCTGATTCCTCCAGCTCCGTTTTTCTTTCTCAAGATTGCTTTGGCTATTCGGGGTCTTTTGTGTTTCCATACAAATTGTGAAATTTTTTGTTCTGGTTCTGTGAAAAATACCAGTGGTAGTTTGATAGGGATTACATTGAATCTGTAGATTGCCTTGGGTAGTAGAGTCATTTTCACAGTGTTGATTCTTCCAATCCAAGAATATGGTATATCTCTCCATCTATTTGTATCATCTAAATTTCTTTCATCAGTGTCTTATAATTTTCTGCATACAAGTCTTTTGTTTCCTTAGGTAGGTTTATTCCTAGATATTTTATTCTTTTTGTTGCAGTGGTAAATGGGAGTGTTTTCTTGATTTCACTTTCAGATTTTTCATCATTAGTGTATAGGAATGCCAGAGATTTCTGTGCATTAATTTTGTATCCTGCTACTTTACCAAATATATTGGTTAGCTCTTATAGTTTTCTAATGGCATTTTAAGGATTCTCTATGTATAGTATCATGTCATCTGCAAATGGTGACAGCTTTACTTCTTCTTTTCCTATTGGATTCCTTTTATTTCCTTTTCTTCTATGATTGCTGTGGCTAAAACTTCCAAAACTGTGTTGAATAAGAGTGGTGAGAGTGGACAACCTTGTCTTATTCCTGAAATTAGTGGAAATGCTTTCAGTTTTTCACCGTTGAGGACAATGTTTGCTGTGGGTTTGTCATATATGGCCTTTATTATGTTGAGGAAAGTTCCCTCTATGCCTACTTTCTGGAGGGTTTTTATCATAAATGGGTGTTGAATTTTCTCGAAAGCTTTCTCTGCATCTATTGAGATGACCGTATGGTTTTTCTCCTTCAATTTGTTAATATGGTGTATCACATTGATTGATTTGCGTATATTGAAGAATCCTTGCATTCCTGGGATACACGCCACTTGACCATGGTGTATGATTCTTTTAATGTGCTGTTGGATTCTTTTTGCTAGTATTTTGTTGAGGATTTTTGCATCTGTGTTCATCAGTGATATTGGCCTGTAGTTTTCTTTCTTTGTGACATCCTTGTCTGGTTTTGGTATCAGGGTGATGGTGGCCTCGTAGAAGGAATTTGGGAGTGTTCCTCCCTCTGCTATATTTTGGAAGAGTTTGAGAAGGATAGGTGTTAGCTCTTCTCTAAATGTTTGACGGAATTCGCCTGTGAAGCCATCTGGTCCTGGGCTTTTGTTTCTTGGAAGATTTTCAATCACCATTTCAATTTCAGTGCTTGTGATTGTTCTATTTGTGATTTTCTATTTATTCCTGATCAGTCTTGGCAGGTTGTGCATTTCTAAGAATTTGACCATTTCTTCCAGGTTGTCCATTTTATTGGCATATAGTTGCTTGTAGTAATCTCTCACGATCTTTTGTATTTCTCCAGTGTCAGTTGTTACTTCTCCTTTTTCATTTCTAATTCTGTTTATTTGAGTCTTGTCCCTTTTTTTCTTGATGAGTCTGGCTAGGGGTTTATCAATTTTGTTTATCTTCTCAAAGAACCAGCTTTTAGTTTTATTGATCTTTGCTTTCATTTCCTTCATTTCATTTTCGTTAATTTCTGATCTGATCTTTATGATATCTTTCCTTCTGCTAACTTTGGGGTTTTTTTGTTCTTCTTTCTCTAATTGCTTTAGGTGCAAGTTTAGGTTGTTTAGTCGAGATATTTCCTGTTTCTTTAGATAGGATTGTATTGCTGTAAACTTCCCTGTTATAACTGCTTTTGCTGCATCACATAGGTTTTGGGTCGTCGTGTCTCCCTTGTCATTTGTTTGTAGGTATTTTTTGATTTCCTCTTTGATTTCTTCAGTGATCACTTCGTTATTAAGTAGTGTATTGTTTAGCCTTCATGTGTTTGTATTTTTTATAGATATTTTCCTGTAATTGATATCTAGTCTCATAGCATTGTGGTTGGAAAAAATACTTGATATAATTTCAATTTTCTTAAATTTACCAAGGCTTGATTTGTGACCCAAGATATGATCTATCCTAGAGAATATTCTATGAGCACTTGAGAAAAATGTGTATTCTGTTATTTTTGGATGGAATGTCCTATAAATATCAATTAAGCCCATCTTGTTTAATGTATCATTTAAAGCTTGTGTTTCCTTATTTATTTTCAGTTTGGATGATCTGTCCATTGGTGAAAGTGGGGTGTTAAAGTCCCCTACTATGAATGTGTTACTGTCGATTTCCCCTTTTATGGCTGTTAGTATTTGCCTTATGTATTGAGGTGCTCCTATGTTGGGTGCATAAATATTTACAATTGTTATATCTTGCTCTTGGATCGATCCCTTGATCATTATGTAGTGTCCTTCTTTGTCTCTTGTAATAGTCTTTATTTTAAAGTCTGTTTTGTCTGATATGAGAATTGCTACTCCAGCTTTCTTTTGGTTTCCATTTCCATGGAATATCTTTTTCCATCCCCTCACTTTCAGTCTGTATGTGTCTCTAGGTCTGAGATGGGTCTATTGTAGACAGCATATATATGGGTCTTGTTTTTGTATCCATTCAGCCAGCCTGTGTCTTTCGGTGGGAGCATTTAATCCATTTACCTTTAAGGTAATTATCGATATGTATGTTCCTATTCCCATTTTCTTAATTGTTTTGGTTTGTTATTGTAGGTCTTTTCCTTCTCTTGTGTTTCTTGCCTAAAGAAGAACCGTTAGCATTTGTTGTAAAGCTGGTTTGGTGGTGCTGAACTCTCTCAGCTTTTGCTTGTCTGTAAAGGTTTTAATTTCTCCATCAAATCTGAATGAGATCCTTGCTGGTTAGAGTAAACTTGGTTGTAGGTTTTTCTCCTTCATCACTTTAAATATGTCCTGTCAGTCCCTTCTAGCTTGCAGAGTTTCTGCTGAAAAATCAGCTGTTCACCTTATGGGGATTCCCTTGTGTGTTATTTGTTGTTTTTCCGTTGCTGCTTTTAATATGTTTTCTTTGTATTTAATTTTTGACAGTTTGATTAATATGTGTCTTGGTGTGTTTCTCCTTGGATTTATTCTTTATGGGACTCTCTGCTTCCTGGACTTGATTAACTATTTCCTTTCCCATATTAGGGAAGTTTTCAACTATAATCTCTTCAAATATTTTCTCAGTCCCTTTCTTTTTCTCTTCTTCTGGAACCCCTGTACTTCGAATGTTGGTGTGTTTAATGTTGTCCCAGAGGTCTCTGAGACTGTCCTCAGTTCTTTTCATTCTTTGTTCTTTATTCTGCTGTGCAGTAGTGATTTCCACTCTTTTATCTTCCAGGTCACTTATCTGTTCTTCTGCCTCAGTTATTCTGCTATTGATCCCTTCTAGAGTATTTTTAATTTCATTTATTGTGTTGTTCATCATTGCTTGTTTCATCTTTAGTTCTTCTAGGTCCTTGTTAAATGTTTCTTGTGTTTTCTCTCTTCTATTTCCAAGATTTTGGATCATCTTTACTATCATTATTCTGAATTCTTTTTCAGGTAGACTGCCTATTTCCTCTTCATTTGTTAGGTCTGGTGGGTTTTTATCTAGCTTCTTCATCTGCTGTGTGTTTTTCTGTCTTCTCAGTTTGCTTATCTTACTGTGTTTGGGGTCTCCTTTTTGCAGGCTGCAGGTTTGTAGTCTCCATTTTTTGTAGTGTCTGTCTCCAGTGGTTAAAATTGGTTCAGTGGGTTGTGTAGGCTTCCTGGTGGAGGGGGCTAGTGCCTGTGTTCTGGTGGATGAGGCTGGATCTTGTCTTTCTGGTGGGCAGGTCCACGTCTGGTGGTGTGTTTTGGACTTATTATGTGGACTTATTATGATTTGGGGCAGCCTCTCTGCTAATGGGTGGGGTTGTGTTCCTGTCTTGCTAGTTGTTTAGCATAGGATGTCCAGCACTGTAGCTTGGTGGTCGTTGAGTGAAGCTGGGTTTTGGTGTTGAGATGGAGATCTATGGGATAT
Source organism: Monodon monoceros (assembly GCF_005190385.1). Lineage (NCBI taxonomy): Eukaryota > Metazoa > Chordata > Mammalia > Artiodactyla > Monodontidae > Monodon > Monodon monoceros. The sequence goes on along the minus strand of NW_021703776.1, from coordinate 67,509,566 downwards.
TTTTGCCATTTGATATTACGTGGAGCTGGGAGGTCTCTTGTGGACCAGGGTCCTGAAGTTGGCTCTCCCATCTCAGAGGCACAGCACTGACTCCTGGCTGCAGCACCAAGAGCCTTTTATCCACACGACTCAGAATAAAAGGGAGAAAAAGTAGAAAGAAAGAAAGAAAGAGGATAAAAGAAAATAAAGTAAGGTAAAATAAAGTTATTAAAATAAAAAAATAATTATTAAGAAAAAAAATTTTTTAATAAGTAAAAAACAAACAAACAAAATGGACAGATAGAACCCTAGGACAAATGGTGAAAGCAAAGCTATACAGAGAAAATCTCACACACAAGCATACACATACACACTCACAAAAAGAGGGAAAGGGGAAAAAATAATAAATCTTGCTCTCAAAGTCCACCTCCTCAATTTGGGATGATTCGTTGTCTATTCATGTATTCCACAGATGCAGGGTACATCAAGTTGATTGTGAAGATTTAATCTGCTGCTCCTGAGGCTGCTGGGAGAGATTTCCCTTTCTCTACTTTATTCTCACAGCTCCCGGGGTTCAGCTTTGGATTTGGCCCTGCCTCTGCCTGTAGGTCACCGGAGGGCATCTGTTCTTCGCTCAGACAGGACGGGGTTAAAGAAGCTGCTGATTTGGGGGCTCCGGCTCACTCAGGCCAGGGGGAGGGAGGGGTACAGAGTTCTGGGCGAGCCTGCGGTGGCAGAGGCCAACATGACGTTGCACCAGCCTGAGGCGTGCCATGCTTTCTCCCGGGTAAGTTGTCCCTGGATTGTGGGACCCTGGCAGTGGCGGGCTGCACAGGCTCCCTGGAAGGGAGGTGTGGAGAGTGACTTGTGCTCGCACACAGGCTTCTTGGTGGCGGCAGTAGCAGCCTTAGCGTCTCATGCCCGTCTCTGGGGTCCGCGTTGTTAGTCGTGGCTCGCGCCCGTCTCTGGAGCTCCTTTAAGCAGCTCTCTTAATCCCGTCTCCTCGCGCACCACGAAACAAAGATGGAAGAAGTCTCTTGCCTCTTTGGCAGGTCCAGACTTTTCCCCAGACTCCCTCCCTTCTAGCTGTGGTGCACTAACCCCTTCATGCTGTGTTCACGCCGCGAGTCCTCTCCCTGCGCTCTGACTGAAGCCCGAGCCTTAGCTCCCAGCCCTCGCCCTCCCTGGCGGGTGAGCAGACAAGCCTCTTGGGCTGGTGAGTGCCAGTCGGCACTGATCCTCTGTGCGGCAATCTCTCCGCTTTGCCCTCCACACCCCTGTTGCTGTGCTCTCCTCCGCGGCTCCGAAGCTTTCCCCCTCCGCCACCCGCAGTCTCCGCCCACGAAGGGCCTCCTAGTGTGTGGAAACCTTTCCTCCTTCACAGCTCCCTCCCGCTGGTGCAGGTCCCATCCCTATCCTTTTGTCTCTATTTATTCTTTTTTCTCTTGCCCTACCCAGGTACGTGGGGACTTGCTTGCCTTTTGGGAGGTCTGAGGTCTTCTGCCAGCGTTCAGTTGGTGTTCTATAGGAATTGTTCCACGTATAGATGTATTTCTGGTGTATCTGTGGGGAGGAAGGTGATCTCTGCATCTTATTCTTCCGCCATCTTCTTCCTCTTTCAAGTTTGGTATTAATACATATAATGAAGTGCCAAATTGTGTGAAGATAATTTGTAATATAGTTAGGAAGGCTATATAGTGTTAGGTGAAAATATCTATGAGCAGATGGTGATGTGAGCAATAACTTCTGTACCTCAACATGGGTCACAACTTAAAAGTCTTTTACCTAGTAAAGGACAAAACCACCATGTTAAACATATACTGGAAAATGCTGTAGTATTCAGTTTGAAACTTTATGATTTTAAGAAAAACTTGTGTTGAACAGATGTTTCAAGTCTTAAGGGCTGTAGTATAAACCAGTTAAATTTACATGATGATTTTATAGGCTAAAATATTAGTTGTCTTCTCTCTGATTGAAAAGTTCATTCACTGCTACATAGGAGAAACACCTGGACTAATCTCCACTCTGAAATAACGACTGAAAAAATTACATGTGAAAATGAAAGATTCCTTTTTTAAGTTTTCTTTGCTAAGTTCTTTGAATACTAATATTAGCTTTGAATTATAGAAACTATCACCTGCATTAAATGTTGCTTCCATCTGGTGAGCATTATTTCACAGTATCAGCAATTTAGTTTGAATCTGTCCTTGCTAGTTTTGGTGTCAAAACTGGAAAACACTGAGAAATCTTTGTGCACCTTTGACAGAGTCCTGTTAGTTTCTTTGCTATGCGTAATGTGTATATTGTGTTTCTCCTATTTCAAATATTGAAAAACAGGGAAAAAAATCACAGCACAGATATAAAGGCTATTACTTGATTTATGTGTAAGTTCAAACTGTTCTGCCTTGTTTAAAAAAATGACTTTCACTGAACGTAACTTTTTCCCCACCGTGTTTGATAGACAAATTTTTGTTTCTAAAGCCATATATTGTACTTTCTGCTTTGCTCAGGACAGTTCAGGTTTATGCCTATGTTCTGGGTTTAATTACTGATAGCATGTTCTATCACATCCTATTAAACGAAATGCTGGTCATGACCTACTAACTTGATTTCATGACGAGAACTGAGTTGGGTTGAGATTCATATCTTGATTCAGATATTCCCGGGTGTCAGTCTTAGCTGTGTGACCCTGAACAGTGGCTAACCTTCCATAAACTTCCATTTCCTCATCCAGCTCTGGTAAGGATGCTGTGAGGATTAAATGAGATCACCTGTATAAAGCACTTCATATAGTATCTGGTGAATGGAAGAACATACTGTGTGTTAGTTATTCTCATTATTTATTTATACTATAAGCACGATTTTCCTCTTCTAAAATTCTGTTACACAGAATATAATTGATTAAAAGTTTTTGCCACATTATTGAGAAACCTTTTAAAATTATGGATAAAATTATATTCTTGTCAATCAGTAGTTTTAAAGCATATCCATAAATGCTTTGTCAAATAGTAAAGTTTTTATACTACTGCTGTGAGGGAGGGAAATCTTTGGTTTTCCAGCTGAGTTGAGTTCCTCACTAAGTGGTCAAATGTAAGGGATGTCATTAGAGAAAATACATTATTTTGGTATTTCTTGCCCTGTTTTAGTTAGGATTCATTTGAATCTTTAAAAAAAATTAGCAAATTTTTCATCTTGTTTTGCATTTAAAATTATAGCCTCTTGACATTGAAACATAGATGCCTTTTTGAAATATTAGAATCAAAAATTATTTTTGTAAAGCAAAAAGCGTTAATATTTTGATTATCACTGAAACAATAAGCTGTTGACTTCATGTCTAAAATGAGGTGTTAAATTTATATCTGAGCAGCCTTTGGTCTAATATTCAGTAATAACTGAGGTAAATAGTCTAATTCAGATATTTGGCTTCTAAGTTTATTTTGCCTGTATCAGGTTACTGTTTTCTGAATTTCCCTGTGTTTCTTACCTGTGCATCATTGTCTGTATCCCATTCTACATGTCATTACTGCTGTCTTACCTGAAAAGCAGGGCATGGTGAGGTATATGTGAAGAGTTAAGTCCTTTGACTTGTTAGTGTGACAAGCCTTGCATCCTCCACATTGCGTTTCATTCTGAGGAGGAATGAGTCCTCTTGACTTTGGCTATTGTGCTGTGAAAGTAGCTCATAATGGTTTGGATGGTTGTTCCATGAAGGTAAAATAATAAATACGCATCAGTATTATGGCAGAGTACTTATTACTGTGTCATATTCCTTTTTTTTTTTTTTTTTGGCTGCATGGCATGTGGGATCTTAGTTCTCAGACCAGGGATTGGACCTGCGCACCCCGCACTAGAAACGTGGAGTCTTAACCACTGGACTGCCAGGGACGTCCTACTCTGCTATAGTCTGTCCATTATTAAGTCATTTCTCATGATAGGCATTGCTATCCTCAGAATAGTTCTAGAAGATGACAGTGTTGAAATTTAAACTCAGTAGTGTCTGTTTCACATTATTTTAGGCTCCTCCTGGGAAGTTTGTGGAAGTGGTTTCTTAATAATACTCTCCAAATCACAGTAGTTAATTTAACCCTGGTGTTTTTCACTTTCATTAATGACATGTTATATGTCAATATCACCAAACCAGGCTAAGATTCCAGTACTCTGAAAAACAAGAAAAGGATTACAATTCCAAAAAAATGTCGAATTGGCAAGAACTAGTAACTGTAAACAGACTATAGGTCAGTAGAGATGCATGCAATGTAATTCCCATAGGGAGGGAAACAAAGTGTACAAGTGCAGGAGTGAAAAATTAAGAGGCTGCCAGGCAATTCTCTTTTTCTCCTGCAGCTCTGGTCATGAATAAAGAATATAATGATATTCTTTATTATATAGAATTTGGAGAGAATCTAGAGGAATCCAACAGAAATTGTTAAAAGGTTTGAGAAATCTGTAAGTCTCAAGAACTGGGTTTATTTAGCCTAGAGAAGTGAGGTCTGCATAGGGACTTAATTACACTCTTCAAGTTCAGCGAAATCATAGACACAGAGGCCATGAGTTGTTCCCAGAAGAATTCTCTTTTGACAGGAACTTTCGAATGTGGTTGTTTTCTTGGTTTTCACTGTGCATAAAAGGATATCGTATGAGTGATGATGAGCAGCTGTTCTTTCTTCACTGCAGGGAGACAGGTAAGAAAGAGCTTAAATCACCACAGGAGTGATTTAGGGAGACCTTTTCAACTATCCTTGGAAGCTGGTGGAGATTCCTTCAGTAAACACTTTTTTTTTTTCTAAAGAGTTTTAATTTTTTGTGTATGCTGCTGGAATTTAGGGAATGGATTTTAGACTGAAAGGAAGAAAAAAGTTGCATTGCCCTTTTTTCCTGGTTTAAAGGTAAATACACATTTTTTAGATCCCTTCTCTCTGAGCTCTGTAAAAGTGTGAGACACCTGTCGAAAATAAGCCTGGATGATAGACATGTTCATGTTATAATTTTAAGCTTTAGTTCAGTTTGGTAGAACCACTTAGGCACCTTCTGATTGTGAGCTAAGGCCCAGGAAGACCCTGACCTTTGAGAAAGAGGGCTTTCAGACGGTGTAAGCTGCTGTGACACTGGTCACCTGCAAAGATCTCCTCATTTTCTTTCTCTGCCTTGTTTTTGTTGTTGTTCCTTAAAAGCTCTTTTCTGACTGAATCTCCCCAGATTGAAAAATATTATCTGTGCCTCTTCATTGCCTCTTTATATCTGGAAAAACATTCTTTTCCTTAGTGGCTAGTCTCACCTAGGTTTTAAGGGAGGGTTGGTTTCAAATTAAAGGGACATCATAATGTATGAAACGTAGGTAAGTAGCTCCTATGGGATCTTTATTTGGATTTCCTTCCTTTCTTTCTCCCTCCCATGAAATCCTGCTAGGTGCCAGGTACTGTTCTAGGCACTGGGGATACAAGACAGGCAAAACTATCTGCCCTGGAGAGGTGGATAAAAAATAACGTATATGGTGTGATAAATGGTGATACATGCCATTGGGGAGAACAAAGGAACACAAAAAGGGGATTATACAGGACCCAAAGTTCAATTTGAAATAGGTGTGTCAGGAAGGCCCCACATATCTAGGTAGCACGGATATGTTTGAGCTGCCTATTTTGGGCTTCAGCTTCTTTCTGCACTTGCTTGCCAGAAACAGGAATCAGAAGCTTGGCACATCACTTCTGCAGGACTGCGGACCTCTGATACAAGTAGAGCCTGAAGGATTGAAGTCATTTAGTGTTTTTTTTCCAAAAGAAGTCCATCGTGTTTTAATAAACACTTATTATGTTTAAAAATTACCTCTGAAGACATTGAAAACATCCCAATGGCTGTAAATACGGCCAGAATTTAACAGTCATAAAGCAGTCCTTTTATCTCTTTCAGTATATGGGAGAAATGTGTCTCCTCGCTTTATATTTCATCTCATGTTGTGTTTTACAATTGTGAGCTTTGCAAAGGTCACTCGGCAGTGGAGTGTGAAAGGATTCAACAGCCCCAGTCCCAGAAAGCCCACTTAGTGCACATGATCCACTGATGGTGGGTCAATAGCATAACCTTTATAGTAAAAAAGAAGCCTTGTAAGACAACATTAAGAATGATATGGAATTACTGCTGTAAGCATAGGACATGACTGAACTATATATATCCTTGACTTTTTTGTATGGTGGTGAGTTGGGGAAGGGAAGACAATAAGAGGCAGGGTATACGTTAGGGCTTTGCAGTAATCGCTATTCTAGTATAAATTAGTAATTTGCAGTAGGTGTGTTTGAATAGGATGTGACCCAATTCAAAGCTTTACTTTTGAGGTGGTGGATATTAGGAGATATTTAACTGTGCTAATAGTTACTATGTTCATTAATATAATTCCAGTCCAATTGGCCTTTAAAGTGATGTAAAAGCTGGAGCTGTGTCAACACCAGAATTCTGTGGGTACAGAACACTTAAATTCAAAGACACAACAATCAAGGATAAGGGTGGTGGGTGTATTTTCTATTTCTTTCCCGAGCTCTGAAATATATAGTTTGATCTCTTTCCTAAAATTTCCAGAATTGGTCTTCTGAATTGTATATCCCTTTGAAATCACTGAAAGAATAACGTGGGATACTTACATAGTGTTGTAATTTAATGTCCAGGTTCAGTTCAACACTGTCACCATTGCTTAAACTGTCCCTCAACATTTAAGGCTATTTAATTTGTCACTAACTTGTATTTCCAGGCTTTTCCTTACTTCTAAACAAATTGCCTAAGTCTGGGCAAACAGGAATTGCCTCTTTCAGAATACTTTCTGAAAGGAACTTTGGACAAAATTTAGTGTCCCCCACTACACATCTTTATTCCTACTTATGGCTACTTGTCTGCAGTTGGAAGTGATATCCTCTTTCTTTCAAACTCCTGTAGCTCTTTCTTAACATACATATCTCAGTGCCTCAGAAACAACAGTAACAACAAAAGCAATAAGAAAAAATCCAAAATAAATTGCAGGGAAATCTTCAAGTGACTCTTTGAAATGTAATGTGAGCAGTTTTCAATATGTTTACCTATGGAATGAATTTGATTATTGTGCTTATGGAAACCTAGATTCTATTTTGTTGAAATTTGGATAGTTTACATTTCTCAGCTTCATGGACCACAATCAAATGTTTCAGACTTGATGGATGCCAAGTGTTCTTTCTCTTGCTTTCTTGTAACTATCCCTCATGTAGGAGGTGGCCCAGTGAATTTGCCCTGTCTGTGAAATTGCTTGAGGACCATTTCAAAGGGCTGGCTTCCTTTGCTCACACTGGTTGGCTCTACATTTCTGGTTCTCTGTGATTGGACACAGAGTTTATACACTTTTTAAAAGAATGATCATCTTTCCTCCTAACTCTGGACCCAAAAGAACGTATGGCAGCTTTTAAATGCATGCCAACTTTGAACAAAGCTGGCAAGCTGCTTTTGCAGTTTTAATATTCAATACCTTGAGGGAAATCCCTTCTGAACATTGCAGCCTTTTTTTTTTTTCTTTTGTCACTTCACTTTTCAGTTTATTTCCAACATTATCCCTTGTCTTTTTTTTTTTTGAATTTTTGAATTTATACAGCAGGCTCTGATTAGTTATCTATTTTATACATATTAGTGTATTTTGGAAGAGTTTGAGAAGGATGGGTGTTAGCTCTTTTCTAAATGTTTGATAGATTTCACCTGTGAAGCCATCTGGTCCTGGACTTTTGTTTGTTGGAAGATTTTTAATTACACTTTCAATTTCATTACTTGTGATTGCTCTGTTCATATTTTCTATTTCTTCCTGGTTCAGTCTTGGAAGCTTATAGCTTTCTAAGAATTTGTCCATTTCTTCCAGGTTGTCCATTTTATTGGCATAGAGTTGCTTGTAGTAGTCTCTTACGATGCTTTGTATTTCTGCGGTGTCCACTGTAACTTCTCCTTTTTCATTTCTAATTTTATTGATTTGAGTCCTCTCCCTCTTTTTCTGATGAGTCTGGCTAAAGGTTTATCAATTTTGTTTATCTTCTCAAAGAACCAGCTTTTTAGTTTTATTGATCTTTGCTATTTTTTTTTTTGTTTCTGTTTCATTTATTTCTGCTCTTATCTTTATGATTTCTTTCCTTCTACTAACTTTGGGTTTTGCTTGTTCTTCTTTCTCTAGTTCCTTTAGGTATAAGTTTAGATTCTTTATTGGAGATTTGTCTTGTTTCTTGAGGTAGTGTTGTATTGCTATAAACTTCCCTCTTAGAACTGCTTTTGCTGCATTGCTTAGGTTTTGGATCGTCGTGGTTTTGTTGTAATTTGTTTCTAGATATTTTTTGATTTCCTCAGTGATCTCTTGGTTATTTAGTAATGTATTGTTTAGACTTCATGTGTTTGTGTTTTTTATGTTTTTTTCCCTGTGATTGATTTCTTAATTAATTAATTAATTTTGGTCTTTTCGTTTTTCTTTTTTTTTGAATTTTATTTTTTTATACAGGAGGTTCTTATTAGTTATCCACTTTATACATATCAGTGTAAATATGTCAATCCCAATCTCCCAATTCATCACACCACCACCCTCCCTGCCACTTTCCCCCCTTGGTGTCCATACGTTTGTTCTCAATTGTGTCTCAATTTCTGCCCTGCAAACTGGTTAATCTGTACCATTTTTCTAGGTTCCACGTATATGCATTAATATACGATATTTGTTTTTCTCTTTCTGACTTACTTCACTCTGTATGACAGTTTCTAGATCCATCCACGTCTCTAAAAATGACCTAATTCCGTTGCTTTCTATGACTGAGTAATATTCCATTGTATATATGTACCACATCTTCTTTATCCATTTGGCTGTCGAAGGGCATTTAGGTAGCTTCCATGTCCTGGCTTTTGTAAATAGTGCTGAAATGCACATTGGGGTGCATGTGTCTTTTTGAATTATGGTTTTCTCTGGGTATATGCCCAGTGGTGGGATTGCTGGGTCATATGGTAATTCTATTTTTAGTTTTTTAAGGAACCTCCATAGTGTTCTCCATAGTGGCTGTATCAATTTACATTTCCACCAACAGTGCCGGAGGGTTTCCTTTTCTCCACACCCTCTCCAGCATTTGTTGTTTGTAGATTTTCTGTTGATGCCTATTCTAACTGGTGTGAGGTGATATCACACTGTAGTTTTGATTTGCATTTCTCTAATAATTAGGGGTGTTGAGCAGCTTTTCACATGCTTCTTGGCCATCTGTATGTCTTCTTTGGAGAAATATCTATTTGGGTCTTCTGCCCATTTTTGGTTTAGGGTGTTTGTTTTTTAAATATTGAGCTACATGAGCTGTTTATATATTTTGGAGATTAGTCCTTTGTCCATTGATTCGTTTGCAAATATTTTCTCCCATTCTGAGGGTTGTCTATTTGTCTTGTTTGTAGTTTCCTTTGCTGTGCTAAAACTTTTAAGTTTCCTTAGGTCCCATTTGTTAATTTTTTGTTTCTATTTCCATTACTCTAGGAGGTGGATCAAAAAAGATCTTGCTGTGATTTATGTCAAAGAGTGTTTTTCCTATGTTTTCTTCTAAGAGTTTTATAGTGTCCAGTCTTACATTTAGGTCTCTAACCCATTTTGAGTTTATTTTTGAGTATGGTGTTAGGCAGTGTTCTAATTTCATTCTTTTACATGTAGCTGTACAGTTTTCCCAGCACCACTTATTGAAGAGACTGTCTTTTCTCCATTGTATATCCTTGCCTCCTTTTGTCATAGATTAGTTGACCATAGATGAGTGGTTTATCTCTGGGCTTTCGATCCTGTTCCATTGATCTATATTTCTGTTTTTGTGCCAGTACCATATTGTCTTGATTACTGTAGCTTTGTAGTATATTCTGAAGTCAGGGAGTCTGATTCCTCCAGCTCCTTTTTTATTGCTTCAAGACCGCTTTGGCTATTCAGGGTCTTTTGTGTCTCCATACACATTTTAAGATTTTTTGTTCTAGCTCTGTAAAAAATGCCATTGGTAATTTGATAGGGATTTCTTGAATCTGAAGATTGCTTTGCATAGTATAGTCATTCTCACAATATTGATTCTTTCAATCCAAGAACATGGTGTATCTCTCCATCTGTTTGTGTCATCTTTAATTTCTTTCATCAGTGTCTTACAGTTTTCCTCATACAGGTCTTTTGTCTCCTTAAGGAGGTTTATTCCTAGGTATTTTATTCTTTTTGTTGCAGTGGTAAATGGGAGTGTTTCCTTAATTTCACTTTCAGATTTTTCATCATTAGTGTGTAGGAATGTAAGAGATTTCTGTGCATTAATTTTGTATCCTGCTACTTTACCAAATTCATTGATTAGGTCTAGTAGTTTTCTGGTGGCATTTTTAGGATTCTCTATGTATATAGTATCATGTCATCGCAAACAGTGACAGTTTTATTTCTTCTTTTCCAATTTGTATTCCTTTTATTTCTTTTCCTTCTCTGATTGCCGTGGCTAGGACTTCCAAAACTTTGTTGAATAATAGCGGCGAGAGTGGACATCCTTGTCTTCTTCCTGATCTTAGAGGAAATGCTTTCAGTTTTTCACCATTGAGAATGATGTTTGCTGTGGGTTTGTTGTATATGGCTTTTATTATGTTGAGGTAGGTTCCCTCTATGCCCACTTTCTGGAAAGTTTTTATCATAAATGGGTGTTGAATTTTGTCAAAAGCTTTTTCTGCCACTATTGAGATGATCATATGGTTTTTCTTCTTCAGTTTGTTAATATGGTGTATCACATTGATTGATTTGCATATATTGAAGAATCCTTGCATTCTTGGGATAAATTCCACTTAGCCATGGTGTATGATCCTTTTAATGTGTTGTTGGATTCTGTTTGCTATTATTTTGTTGAGGATTTTTGCATCTCTATTCATCAGTGATATTGTTGTGTAGTTTTCTTTTTTTGTAGTATCTTTGTCTGGTTTTGGTATCAGAGTGATGGTGGCCTCATAGAATGAGTTTGGGAGTGTTCCTTCCTCCGCAATTTTTTGGAAGAGTTTGAGAAGGATGGGTGTTAGCTCTTCTCTAAATGTTTGATAGAATTCACCTGTGAAGCCATCTGGTCCTGGACTTTGGTTTGTTGGAAGATTTTTAATCAGAGTTTCAATTTCATTCCTTGTGATTCGTCTGTTCATATTTTCTATTTCTTCCTGATTCAGTCTTGGAAGGTTATACCTTTCTAAGAATTTGTCCATTTCTTCCAGGTTTTCCATTTTATTGGCATAGAGTTGCTTGTAGTAGTCTCTTAGGATGCTTTGTATTTCTGTGGTGCCTGTTGTAAGTACTCCTTTTTCATTTCTAATTTTATTGATTTGAGTCCTCTCCCTCTTTTTCTTGATGAGTCTGTTTTATCAATTTTGTTTATCTTCTTAAAGAACTAGCTTTTAGTTTTATTGATCTTTGCAATTGTGTTCTTTGTTTTTATTTCATTTATTTCTGCTCTTATCTTTATGATTTCTTTCCTTCTACTAACTGTGGGGTTTGTTTGTTCTTCTTTCTCTAGTTCCTTTAGGTGTAAGATTAGATTGTTAATTTGAGATGTTTGTTGTTTCTTGAGGTAGGATTGTAACGCTATAAACTTCCCTCTTAGAACTGCTTTTGCTGCATCCCATAGGTTTTGGATATCGTGTTTTCATTGTCATTTGTCTCTAGGTATTTTTTGATTTCCTCTTTGATTTCTTCAGTGATCTCTTGGTTATTTAATAACTTATTGTTTAGCCTCCATGTGTTTGTGTTTTTAATGTTTTTTTCCCTGTAATTGAGTTCTAATCTCATAGCATTGTGGTCAGAAAAGATGCTTGACATGATTTCAATCTTCTTAAATTTACTGAGGCTTGATTTGTGACCCAAGATGTGATCTATCTTGGAGAATGTTCTGTGCGCTCTTGAGAAGAAAGTGTATTTTGCTGTTTTTGAATGGAATGTCCTATAAATATCAATTAAATCTACCTGACCTATTGTGTCATTTAAAGCTTGTGTTTCCTTATTAATTTTCTTTTTGGATGATCTATCTATTGGTGTAAGTGAGGTGTTAAAGTCCCCCACTATTATTGTTGCTTTTAATTTTCTCTTTTATAGCTGTTAGCAGTTGCCTTTTGTATTGAGGTGTTCCTACGTTGGGTTCATATATATTTATAATTGTTATATCTTCGTCTTGTATTGATCCCTTGATCATTATGCAGTGTCCTTTCTTGTCTCTTGTAACATTGTTTATTTTAATGTCTATTTTATCTGATATGAGTACTGCTACTCCAGCTTTCTTTTGATTTCCATTTGCATGGAATATCTTTTTCCATCCCTTCCCTTTCAGTATGTATGTGTCCCTAGGTCTGAAGTGGGTCTCTTGTAGACAGCATATAGATGGGTCTTGTTTTTGTATCCATTTAGCAAGCCTGTATCTTCTGGTTGGAGCATTTAATCCATTCACGTTTAAGGTAGTTATCGATATGTATGTTCCTATTACCATTTTCTTAATTGTTTTGGGCTTGTTTTTGTAGGTCCTTTTCTTCTCTTTTGTTTCCCACTTAGAGAAGTTCCTTTAGCCTTTGTTGTAGAGCTGGTGTGGTGGTGCTGAATTCTCTTAGCTTTTGCTTATCTGTACAGCTTTTGATTTCTCTTTTGAATCTGAATGAGATCCTTGCTGGGTAGAGTAATCTTGGTTGTAGGTTCTCTTTCATCACTTTAAACATGTCATGCCACTCCCTTCTGGCTTGTAGAGTTTCTGCTGAGAAATCAGGTGTTAACCTTATGGGAGTTTGCTTGTGTGTTATTTGTCATTTTTCCCTTTTTGCTTTCAGTAATTTTTCTTTGTCTTTAATTTTTTTCAATTTGATTACTGTGTGTCTTGGCGTGTTTCTCCTTGGGTTTATCCTGCCTGGGACTCTCTCAATACAGCCTTTGTTTATTAATTATGTTTAGTGGGGAAGGCTTGATTTTGGGGAACAGAAGACTCTTAAGTTACGTTTGTATCTGTGATATGAGTGCCCCTATCTCTTCCATGCAGTTAGGATGCCTGTACATAATGCTTATGGTGCTTAATAGCGTCAAATCCAGGGTTTGTAAATATTCTTTTGACAGCTTTGTACATACTTTTGAGTAGGTAAAACAGGAAATATGTTTGGAATTCCATTTTATATCTTAATAGCTTGGTAGATTTCTACATGAGCAGGATATATACACCTTCTCAGTTTTCTTCCTACCTAGAGATGAGAAAAATAAGGTCTTTTCTTATGCTGGTATTCTGAATTTATTACCACAAACTGGGAGGCAGGTGGGTGGTGGTGGTCTTTAAAGAAAACTGTTTCTAATATCTAATTATCGGCATTAAGTTTAAGAATGGTGTTATTGAAGTTTCTCTAAAATCAATGTCAGATGTCCTTTAACATTCTATTAGTTTGTAGCTGACAATCCTGTAGAGCAAGTTATCTCACTCATCTCGCAAGAATATGTTTTGCAGCCAGTTTATTTTGAAAGATAACTTTAAACACTCCCTAACATGTATTATTTTAAAGATGGTATCTTATCAAGTCTTTGAAAGTGATTGGGAATGCCTACTTTGAAAATTGGGTGTCCTAAAATCACTGGGGCCAGGCTCCAAGTCTCTGGGACCTCAAGCACCCATTGATGAATGTGTTAATGAGGACCTGTGACCATTTTCTGAGAGTGGTAGTCTTCCTCTGCTTACCATTGGGATAATATCCACATACAGCTGTGAAGTTTTCATGCAATGATTGCAGCCTTCGCTGTTGGTCAGCTGATGAGGAAGTTCAGTATGCCATTAGCTGATAGCCATTTCTTCTCAGAGATCACAGTTTCAAACTCTGTGCTGTTCTGTTCTTATCCGAACTCAGTCGTGATAAATAGCGATAGTATTTGTGAAATATTACTGAAGAATATGTAATCCATCCATTCTGCTAGAGACTAGATCTTTTTCCTTAATTCAAGCCAGACCATCACAGAGCTACATTTTGCCTCCCTTGAGAATTGCTTTTACTGAGTTGTAATGTGGTGTTATGTTATTGGCCAGATTGAGGGTCATTATTAATAAGCATCCTCAGGAAAGTCATTTTTGGATTCATCACAGTGGAGTGGGTAAGGAGAGGGTTCATACAACACACAGTGTTTGCTTTATAAACAGTCATAGAAGAAAGTTCTCGAAGTTCTCAGTGTCAGGAGAGGCTGAACTTCTCGGGAGGAACTGTTGCTAAGAATCCTTTGACTAGTGTTTTTGTTGCCCAGCTCTAACTAAACTTCTGTTAAACTTTTCGTCAACTACACTGACCTCATTTTTTAAAAATTATTATTACTTTTCCTTTATGCCAGTAACTAATCATTTTAAATGTTATGGTGTATTTCTGTAAGTGGTCAAAAATGCTTTTGGAATGAGCTTGGGAATGAATTAAAACAATTACACAAATGTATGCTTTGATTGTACCTTCTTCCTTGATTTTGTATCATAGTGACTTACTTCCTTACCTAATCTCCCTACCAAATGTGAGGTCTTTCAGGGTAGGTATTGTGTCTCTCACTTCTTGATTGTGTAGAAATATTAAGAACAGTGCTTTGAATTAACCGGCTCTCCATGAATATTTTTGCATTAAATAAATATGCATTTATTGAATCTAGATGCTATTGAGTATACAAACATGAATTAACTATGGTCCATAGCCTTAGGAAATTTATGTACAATTCAGAGAGAAAAAAGGAAGATTGTGTTAAAAGTTGTCATATGCTGTAGAAGTCCTGGGGAGGAAAAAATGAGTTCCAATAGTATGGGTGGGTCTAGAGTTGACATTAAGTGGTTCTGGAAGGGTGAGTGAGATTTTACCAGGGGAGACTACCTTGGACAAGTGGATTCTTAGCATTGAAAATTGAATTGTATGGGAAATTTATATAATTCTTATATGATCCAAAATCACTTTCGTTTTCCCTCAAGCTTCAAGGATTCTCCTTTAAGCTTGTGTTCTGAAATTTAGAGAATAAGCCCTTGATACCATGATTGTACAGACTTCAGTCCTCTCTAGTTCCAAACTGTAGAACCTTAATCTTTGCAGTTTGTCTTGATATATTAACCTCTTCCCTTCATTTTCTCATCATTTTAAAAGCTTTTCTCTGGACCTTCTCAAGTTTATTAGGTCTTTGCCAAGGAAACATTGTCTAAGCCATGATTTTATACATGGTGATTTCTGCTTCTTTTATAATTTTTGTTTCTATTTTTATTTTTCTCACAGTGCATCTTATTTAGAAGATCCTATGACTTGAGGGGTTGATCTTCAGGTCATGGCACTGTATTAAAGGCCATTGATGGTCTCCATCCTGATGACCTTTTCAGCCTGTGTGCCTTCACTGGCTTCTCATAAGCCATACTGTTTCATGTCATAGGCTCAGCTGCTGTCTCTCCCTGGGAGGCCCTTTTTGCCTCATGCTGTCTATGCAAATTCCTCCCCATCCTTCATGATGCTCATTCACCTGTGAAGCCTTTCCTGATCCCTCAGCACAGTCACTTCATCCCTGCGCCTCATGACTCTAGACACACAACTCTATCAATCCTCAGATTGCAGGTAGTGATTTACATTTCTCCCTCTCTGTTAGACTTGAGCTCCTAGAAGGCCAGGGCTGCATTTTATTTGACTTCAGTGGTTGGTAGAGTGAGTTTCTCTGTATTTGCAGTTTCCTGTCTAACCGTAAAGATGCACAGTCTTGCGGTATATGAAAAACCTCTTTCCTGACCTTTCATTGCCTCACAGAGCTTATCGTCATGGTTGAGCTGGAGATTCCCCTCTGCACTTATCTGTAAACATGTTAAATAATCACTGTACTAGAAAGCGTCTCTAAGGAGCACTTGTTTAAACTACTTTTGTCAGAAAAGTTCCTGTTCATTACTGCCTTTTTTTTCTTCTCCCTAAATTAATTATATGTGACTAGAAGAGAATTAGGAAAATATTGTTAAATGTTGTGGGTTTAAATTTAGTTTTTAGGTTTTCTAAAAAAAACTCTGAACCTGTTTTATCGTATTGATTTTGGGTGACAACAACTATATCCTGGCCACCCTCAATAATGTTAGGCAAAGCCCTCACCTATTTGTATGCTGCCAAAGACTTCCAATCTCATGTTAACCGGATTAAAAAAAATCTTTTTAGTGTGAAAATTGATGTGATGCTTCTCTGTCTATGGATACCCCCTTGGGAAATTTGAGTAGGTTGGTCAGATATCATGTTTCCTTATGGAAGTTAGGTTTTTCCCTCCATGGTTTATGTGTATGTAGGTATCTGTGGTTGAGATTCACATCTGATAGGAAAAATGTATTCTAATTATTTTTGTATTTTGCTTATGTATGTGTTCACCGTAAACTGGGTGCAAATTTATCTAATATCTGGTTCTGTCTTTTGCCTTCAGTTATTTTGCAGATCAGAAGAAATTCTTAGTAAAGCTGTGGGAATTTACAGCAAGCTAGAAAGCAGGACTATTTGCAAATTCTTTAATTCCTACATCTGGTTTCCACAAATGGTTCTTTGGCTTTAATTCTCACTGATAGTTAGACATCTAGTACTCTCCTGATATTTTTACAAAGGTAGGCAATGACTCAGAGCCCTATGGTGAGATTATTTTATGATGTTTTCCCTATGCAGTGTATAATTAGGCAAATATAATTTTACTTTTGTGATTACATTATTATTATTTTCTTGCAAACATTTTGAGTTTTGGAAAAATATCAGGAAAATCTGCGTCTGTATTGCTTTATCCAGTTGATTTTGGATGATAGGAAATATGTCCAGCCAGTATGAATTATGTTAAGCACTACTGTGGTTTTACTGTGTGCTCTGTAATTCCTTGCTGCTCATAGTGTAGTCAGTGAACCAGCAGCATCTGTATACCTAGGACATTCAGAAATGTGGACTGTTTGGTCCCACTTTAGACTTATTAGCCATAATCTGCATTTTCACAAAATTCCAAAGTGGTTTCTGTGCAAATGAGAGTTTGAGAAAAGTTCCTCTAGTGCACATACACATCACACATATTTCGAAGGTACTGAAATCTAGGTTCTTGTTACTCCTAGCAGTCTACATACCATCACATCAGTATCATCTGGGAGCTTATTTTGTATTCCTATCCAGACATTCAGGTGCAATCCCTGACCTATTGAATCAGAATTTACATTTTAACAAGATCCCCTGGTGATTGCTATGAACATTAAAATCTGGAAATTGATTTAGATTGCATCATTTTC
The DNA here is from genome assembly GCF_005190385.1 of Monodon monoceros. Classification (NCBI taxonomy): domain Eukaryota; kingdom Metazoa; phylum Chordata; class Mammalia; order Artiodactyla; family Monodontidae; genus Monodon; species Monodon monoceros. The sequence continues at coordinate 67,492,359 of NW_021703776.1, read as the reverse complement.
CTGAAGCTAGCTTAACTTGAATTCTAGTTTTAGCATAAATACGTGGTATTCTTTTTTCAAAATGCCTCTTTAGTAGTCTTCGCTGGAACATGGCCAATTCAGTAAGTATGTCTATTGTCTCTGAATACACAAAGGAGGACTCTCCTGTGCTTCCTTAATAATTGACTTATACCTTCTGACATTTGTCCTTGACTACTTCTCTCTAAACTCTTCAGTGGATGACTTTCCTACTCCCACCTATCCTCATGAACATAGGAGTATGTCATATTTTCCCCTACCCATTATGATCTCCAGAGCATTGTTATGCAAAATGAGTTAATGATTTCTCTTATGATAACACTGCTTCGTTTGCATTTCTTTTTCCATTCTCATTTTCCCCAGTCTCACCCCTGCTGTTTGCTCTCTTTCTGGGCATTTTTCCTCTTTCCTCAGTGGCAGCTCCTCTTTCTCTTGTTGTTAGCTGCATATGTGCTTAGAAGTGCTATAGCTCCCCTGATAGATTGATCCTTTTGTCATTATAAAAGTGTCCCCTTTATCTCTGAACTAGAAGTGAGGACAGAGGGAAAAAGTCTTGGTTCAAATACCACAGACTCTTGCCTTTCTTGAATTCTCATAGATTTTCTGGAACAGATACTCTTTTCATTTGCTGCTTGCCCTTAGGACCATTTCCTGAAACTTTATATGTTTTTTTCTTTAAAAAATACGTTTTACCACTTTCACTGGAGACCAGCTCAGCAGAGCTTTTCATGCTGCTATGCCAGAAGTTGATCCATATGCCTCTTTCTGTAATGTGTGTGTGTGTGTGTGTGTGTGTGTGTTTCTTTTCCTTAATAGCTGATGAGTTTTACAAGCCTCATGAGACAATGATTTATTCATATTAATTTGCCCAGTACCTACCATGATGCTTGAAATACTGCAGGTCAGTGATTCTCAGACATTTTCTATTTTGGACACAGTTTTGAATGCTGAAATTTTTGGTGGTGCATTTGAAGGTATTAAAAGGATCAAAACAACATTAAATAACTTAGCAATTATGAAGCATGTATTGGTTGTTTAACAGCATCCCGTAGTGCCCATAAAAAGAACCACAGTTGTACTACCATTTTTATGGTCTCCTTCTAGTAACCTGTCACTTTCAGAGACAAGTTGCTTACTGCCTTGACTTACCTACCTTATAACCTTATGAAATCAAGTTCATTTGTTTGTTTTGTTTGTTTTTAGCGCCACTTGACATCAACTGCTATCCCTGACTTGTAGCTTAGTATCTCTGCTTATGTAATACTGAAAGCCAGCGTATTTTAACACTGTTCAGCCCATAGTTCTTTATGCTGAACATGGATATAATAATACGTCCACTTAGTTTTGGCAAAAATAACTTTTCCCACATTAGTCATATTGGATGAAACCTCTGAAGTTTATTAAGCCTACTGAGTATCTCTGCTGGATTCTTAGTCCACATTTGGTTACTGTTGGATAAATCAAAAACTAAATTGTGAAGTGTAGACTCTAAATGTTATAAAAGTCTTCCATGTAACCTAACCTATAAGGCTTGGGACAGTTTCTTGACTTTCAACATTCCTATTCCTCATATCCTGTGTATTTAACCAATAACTAAATTTTATTGCCTTTATCTTCTAGAGGTCTGTAAGACCTTAGGTTCAGTTCTTATCCAGACCTTTGAACACTTCTCAGTGGTTTGTAGTAATAGCCTTCTAATTTGTCTCTTTCTGTAGTTTGTGTCTTTTTTGGAAGCCCTCCTATACTCTCCTACCCAGACCAATTTTCTTTAAGTACCAGTCCATCACACCATTTTGTTAATGCTCACCACAGATGTTTTCTGATATTTGTTATGAGCCATTCACTGCTCTGGGTGCTGTGGTTTTTAGTAGTAAACAAGCTAGACTAGGTTCCTTCCCTCTTAGGCTTTCTGTTCTGTGTTGCAATGTGTAGTAAACGAGTAAATAAAGGAGATTCTCACATTGTGATAAGTGCTGTGCTAGTAAAGAGCATCATGAGGGGGTAACTTACGGGGAACACCTGAGGTAGGTGGTGAGTGAAGACCTCTCTGAGGCGATGTCATATGAGCTGAGACCTGAAGAATCAGGATGAGGTAGCCACACAGGAAGTAGAAAGAGGGCTTCCAGGGGACACCAAGTGCAAAAGCCCAAAGACAGAGGAGGGCTTGACGCATTTATGAAAGAGAAAGCAGGGCATAGTAACTATGGTGTAATCAAGTGTTAAGAATGACAATATGAGATGATGTTGAAGAGGGAGGCAGATTATGTAGGGCCTTGCTAAGTTATGGCAAGGAGTTTTTATTCTGAGAGCTCTGGGAAGTCACTGATGATTTTAAGATGCGTGAGATGACTTGTTTATAAAAGGTAAATATGGCTTCTGTGTGGAGAATGCTTTAAATAAGGAAGAGTAGAACTGGGAGACTACTTAGGAGGTTGGTATCTGTTCTAGGCGAGTGCTACTGGTAGCTTATTCTAGAGGAGTGGCTTATAAAGGTGGAGAAAAGTATATAGGTGCAGGATACATGTTGGAGGTTGAGCCAATAGACTTGGCAATGCACTGAAAGCCTGACCTGTTTGTTGTTTATATGGTGTACCATGGACAAAATCCTTTGTGTTTTTCATGGTCTCTGTAACCTGGCCTCTTCATATGTCTGTTTATTTCCCTTTATACCCAAAGGTACACTTATTCTTCAAGTAAAAGTGAGTATAATATAGTAGTTTAAAGCACGTTCTGTGGTATCAGACTTTCTGGGTTCAAATCCTGGCTTTTTCCCTTCCTATTGATCCTAGATCGGACACTCTTTGTACCTTAGTTTCTTCATCTGTAAAATAGAGACAGTAATATTTCTAACTTATAGGGTTGTTGCTAGGATTAAACAAGTTTATGTAAAGTGTTTGGAAAACCCTTGGCCACGGTAAGTGTTCAGTAGATGATTATTTCCTTGGGCTGTTGTAAGACATTACAGCAAATGGAGTGGCTTAAAATAGTAGAACTTCTTTCTCCCGTAATGCTGGAGGCCAGAAGTCTGAAATCAAGGTGTCATCAGGATTAGTTCTTGCCAGAGGCCATGAGGGAGAATTTGTTCCATGCCCGTCTCCTAGCTTCTGGTGGTCGTTGGCGATCATTGGCGTTCTTTGGCTTGTAGAAGGAGCTCTGATCTCTGCCTCCATCTTCACGTGGTCTTCCCCTCTGTGTCCCTGCTTGTTTCCCCTTTTCTTCTGAGGATTTGTCTTTGAATTTAGGGCCAATCTTAATTCAAGATGCTCTTATCTCGGCATCGTTAGCTTAATCACAAAGACCCCTTTTGCGAATAAGGTCACACTTAGTTTCTTGGGGTTGGGACATGGACGTATCATCTTGGGAGGGGGTCACCATTCAGCTCACTGCAGTTGCCTGAGACCACTCATAGGACCAGCTTTGTGCCTATTCTAATGTTTAGTAAAACCTAGCCACTTGTAAAAGTCTGGTTTAAGTCTTCTTGTGTTGGTTAAATCACCTCTGTAAAATAGTTCCTACTCTATGCGATTTGCTGTCTTCCTCAAGTAAAATCAAATACAAAAATATTTTTGACTCAATATAAAAACAGCACAGGTGACTTGCTCCCAACAGACTACTTATGTGCCTTGCCTTTTATTGATTATTCAGGGAGTTCAAGTCCCCTTCTCCACATTCTGTTTCTTAATGTTTAGGACAAATATTTTATTCTCAGGGAAAGTTGTTTCAGTGACCCAGAAACTGTTAGAAATGAATGTTTCTAATTCTGTTAAGAAGAATGAGACATCTTGAAAGTTGGACTGGAGGTAGAGTTTTAAGTCTAATTGCTGGGGGCAAGTTAGGCATAGATTCCAAGGAAATAGTTTTGGTCACAAAAAAACTACATTGTTGGTATATGTGAGAAAGAGTAAGCCCAATGCACATGAGCTAGAAAATGATAAAAGTGTTACGGGTGAGAGACCATATGCTTCATTATGTTTTCCTTCTTCACGTTCAAATTCATAGCCTAAAGATGAGAAAGCATTCAGTTAGAGATTTAATACAAATACATATAAATCATGCACTATTACAGAGCTTCACACCCAATGTGCGTGAGTCATGTGTTTCTGTATATGCCTAAAGAGATAAGTGGAATAATGTTTACTGAAGTATTCACAGTGCTTATCTCAGTTGGTGGGATTTCAGGTGATTTTTGATTTTTAAAATCATCAGTTCTGATAGAATTTTTTTTACAGTATAAAGGTGTCATTTTACAAACACAGTGCTTGTGATGAGAGACCCAAAGAGTTAGAGAGTGGCTGGAGCCCCCAAGCCACTGACCTCTATCTGCACAAGCATGTTTGTATGTTTACCCATGTTCCATACAAAGAACACAATTTTTTTCCATATGCCCCAGGGTAGAAAAGGTTGGGAGGCAGTGCATAATATATATGTTAAGACTTAATTATATTGCCTTGTGACTCACTCATGGACACACACACACATAAACAGACACACACACACACACACACACCAGTCTAATTAAGGTCTATCTGATTGGTTAAAAGTGGACTCTTTATTATTAAAATTTCAGTGTAATTACTTGCTTCCCTCAGCAGTCTCCCACACGTGTTTTTGGAGTATGGGGTAGTTATGGGGAATAGTTCAAGTTAGAAATGCTAGGGGTGGAGGGACAAGAATTCTGTTCCAAAGCCGGTTAGAATTCATTCCAGAATATAACCGTCCTTTTTAACAAGCTGATGCCCCTCAGAAATATTAGAGTTTGTTGATAGAACTGTTTATGTGAGAGTGCTTTCCTGTTATTTGCAGAGGAAGAGGCATTCGGGCTGTATCCATGTCTCACTGGAGGGTGCTGCTCCATTAGTGGCTGATGTGGGCTTACTGACTTGCAGGCACTGACCTGTGGTCCCCAAGTCCTTCTGAGCAGATCCTCTGAGAGCCTCCATGGTATTCTTATAAATATGCACAGAGCAATTGCATTTTTCCCCAACATGAAGGAATTCACATGGGCTGGAAACTTGCCAAGTTTGATTCTGACACATGTCAAGATTAGAATGTTGTAAATGGAGAGGAAGAGTTGTGTCTTGGTGCTACCACTTTGGATCCGAGACTGAGGGGTGACCGGGGACAGAGCTGTAAATGCTGATGCATGTGTGCTTTACATACTGATGGGGAATGTTGGTGTCTGTTCATGTCTGCACTCTGTTAATTCTCTAAACCGTTGTAGTGTTACTCTTTCTGTTGGGAATAGCAAGAAAAGCCAATCTCTCTGTATTCCCTGCTGCTGGAACATGTGCCTATTTGCTTAAAGACTGGTCTTTGAAATTCGGGTTGCAAAACAGTTGTTGAGAAAACAATCATGGCAGTCTGCTTCAGAAAACCCTTCTCTCTTTTGAGATATAACTGGATTGGTGATTTGTGTGTTTGTTAATTGCAGTAAAGCTGCTACTGTAATTTAGAATGCTTGTTAAGAACAGTCCAACAGTCCTCTAAGGGACGATAGATAACCCGCAGTGTGTCTGGCGTTGGGAGCTGGTAATTATTTTACGGTAAATGAATCTAACAATAGCCTATTGGAAAACCACAAGAGGGACAGGCTTTGGGGGAGGAGTGTTAAAATCAAGGCTCTTCTTTATTGACGACATTCATTAGCCTAAATTACTGGCAATAAGGTTTCTAGAGAGGTTCAAGTAAAGAAAGGAAAATAATTAAGATTCTTTTCAGTTACTGTAAAAAATTCTTAGTATGAGTGCATCTTACTTAAGGATCATTCTAACCTTCCTTTTAATGGAAGTGTCAAGGTTTCATATTACGTAACGATGGATTTTGCTTTTTTAAAAGGCTGTCCTACCCGATCAGAGACTTGTAAATTTTTCCTGTAGGAATTGCTTGGCTAGTCTCACCAATTTTACATCTTAGAGCTACCTACCATGTCATATTTTGACTTTCATTAATTTTTTCTTCGTTGGGGAAAATAGGTGTAGGCACAAGTAATACTTTTTGGGTGGTATCGGCAGAGTATATAAAGGAAAAGCTAGAGAAGCACATTTTCTTCCCATGAAAAGACTTTCAAAATTAGGTTTTGGCTGAGGAAGCTCTAGGCAAGTTACTAATGTTTAACAATTTCAAGAAATACATATAGTACTTAAAGCAAAATGGAGTTTGTTATCAAACTGATGGCTCAGCTATATGCATCCTTCCAGCATTAGGTTCAAACCTACTTTTAGTTCCACCCTATCACTTCTTCTCTTTATGCCACTTGTGCTCCAGCCAAGCATAACTATTAGTTCTCACACTCTTTAGTGCACCTTCGAGGTTTTGGGCGTGATTTTTTCCCCAGCTTTGAATGCTCCTAACTTTAACTTCCAAATGACCAAAGCTTGGGACCCCTTCAGACCCAGCTCCCTCAGGAAGTGCGCCCTAATCAGACAGAATGAATGTCCTCTATCTCTGAAGTCCCACAGCAATGTACCTGCACCTCCTGTATCCTCAAGACAGAAGCTCATAAGCTCTATTCATGAGGACTCCACTCCCATGGTAAGATAGCTGTTTTTCTGTCCCCTAGCATGTCCTTTAATTTTGAGCGTATTACTCTGTAGTACATTTAGTTTTCCACATCTTCCCCATTAGGCTATGAGTTCCATCTCCTCCCATGCATTTCTTCTTCATTCCTATGGTTGCTTTGCTAGTTGAGCTCCTCCTCGTCTGTCATAGATGGCTGCAGTGACCCCTTTGTGCCTGTCCCTGGTCTTGTGCCCTTGAATCTCTTCTCCACACGGCCCTCTAGAAGTATCCATCACAGGGCAAATCTGACTGTGCCAGTCTCCTCCGTGAGACTTTACAGTGGTGTCATTTGCCGTGAGAACAAAGTCTAACCTCCTTAGTATGTCAGGTCAAATAAGGCCACCCATGACTTGACCCCGTCCATCTCTTCCAGCCCAAGTTCCCACTACTTGGGGCTTCACACCTTATGTTCCAGCAGTGCTGAGCTGTTTTTATTTCACGATAAGGCCTTTGATATTTTATAATTCTGAACGTTTCTCAAGGTGCTCCTTCTGCTTGTAATGTTCTTTGAAACATAGTTAATTTCTGTTTATCCATCAAGACTCCATTATCACCTCCTCCAGGAAGATATCTAGATCAGTTAGCTGATCTCTGGGCTCTTATGGCATCTCAGTACATACTTCTGTATTATAATCTTAGTGGTCTCTTTACAGGGCAAAGGTTATTTCTTATTTATTATTGTATCCTCCATGTCTAGCATTGTATTTGGCACACAGTAGGTTCCCAGTAAGTGTTTGAATGAATGGATGGAAGAGCAGAGATTAAAAATACCCCATGGGCCGTATGAAAGACAGGAGTACAAACCTTGGCAAAGTCAAGACATGAGTTTTATGGCAAAGCTTCTGTTGATAGCGTCCAACTTAAGAGATGCCTCTGTGGGGATAAGGACTGGTAGTGTAGCTCTTGTGGAAGGCCTGTACTGATTCTGCATAGGTGTCCATTTGGGGCACGTATATACTTAGTGATGAGAAGGTGACCTTTCAAGATTGAGACAGGTGCCTGCTGTTGGGGATGATCTTAAAGGGATAGCCTAGATTTTAGTTTTAGTTGGGACTCAGAAGTATGCTGGATTTTGAGACAGGAAAGTACTTCCTGGGGAATCAGTCTGGAACACAGTCTTGGAGGATTGGTAAAGAGTTGCAGAATAAGGGAAGTAGTCACAACTGTATGGAAGCTTGGCTATTGCAAAGCTGGGCTAGAACGTTTAGGCAGTGCAAGAGGATTACTGAGCAAATGAGACACTTTCTTGGAGTCTTTATATTCTTGCTGCCAATGGCCAGGCTTGGTTTGGATTCTGGCGTGTGTGGACAAAAAGGAGGGCTAAGTGAGACCTGTTGAAAAGGTTGGAGCTATTCTGTGAGAGCAAGCCGAGGCCAGACATTACAGCGAGCTTGGCCAGCCACTTTCTACTTTTGCTCATTCCCCATCTCTATTAACATACCAAAATTTTTGCAATTGCATACATATCAGCCTATCAGTGCTTAGTTTGGGACTTTTACTACTTGTTAATAAGCAGTAAACAATGCTTGGGATTAAAATGGTGAACAAGACATAATGGTTCCTGTGGAGCTTAACCAGTGAGGTAAATGTACAAGGAACAAGCAATTTCAAATGTGATTAATCATACCAAAGGGACTGTGCACAGTGACTTGGGAGGACGTGGTTGTGATTTAATTTATTCTCGTGAATCAAGGAAGATTATTAGACATGACACTTAAGCTGAGATTCAAGGAATGGGGAGTTAGCTAGAGAAGTAAAGAGGATGATGTATAGAGGCGTCATCATAAGCAGAAGCCCTGAGGTGGGATAAAGAGACATGCGGCGGAAGGCCAGCATAGTAAGTGGGAGAGTTTACACTGGATGAGCCTGAAGAGATACAGTTAGGGGCCTTATTTAGAGGCTATGAGAAACCACAGGAAGGACTTCAGACCTTGTTTTAAAAGGCCTAGAAGTCCCTGGAGTGTTTTAACATCACCATGCTTATGTTTTAAGATGATTGCTCTGCCTACACTATGGAAAAAAGATCGTAAGGGGGCAAAAGAAATGGAGTGTCTGATTAGGGAGTCTATTACTTTGTTCCAAGCGTGAGGTGATGCTGGCCCTGATCAGGGTGGCAGTGGGAATGAAGTAAAGTGTATAGATTGGAAAGATGTGTAGGAATAGATATTTTGGCCCATTGATTAGATGTGGCCAGAGAGAGAATAATTAAGAATGACTTCTAAGCTTTGCACTTGAACAACTTGGTAGATGGTGGTACCATTTTTTTCTGATGTAGGTTTTGGATAGAGATTCAGTGCAGGATATTGTGCACTCAGGACACCTCAAGACATCCAAATGGGCAGTTGGTTAAATGGGCCTGATAATAAGATCGGATGACTCATGGAAGGCATCTGGGTGGATGCAGTTACCTGGCCAGTGGTTTTCAAAGTGTGATCCCCAGACCAGCAACATTAATATCACCTGGGAACTTAGACATGCAAATTCTTAGGCCCCAACACCGACCTACTGTGTCAGAAAGTCTGAGTGTAGGGCCCAACAATCTGTATTAATAAGCTTTTCACATGATTCTGATGTATGTGGAAGCTTAACAACCACTAGCGAAGGTAATGAAAGATAGACTGAGGGGGGAAAAAAAGCAGGTGTAGGGCTTATGTATTCAATATATTTGTTATTTTACTCCAAAAGCAGTTTAGTTTGTGATGAACTTTGTTACTCTACATTTGACCATTCCATCAGCTGGCCGTGTTAGTGGAGAATGCAACAGTTTTAACAGGAGCTATGTGGTCTTGAACCTGTACTTTACATTAAGAGTTTTGAACTTGTTCATGTAAGGTAAGAGATAACTGCTCTTTTCAGAGATGCCCTTTTTGTATGTATAACATAAGCGAAATTCAATCGTTGTATCTTTTCGGAGGACTGAGGAAAAACTGCTCTGAGTAAGAAAATAAGCAGATAAATACTTGTGTTTTCATTAGATGGAGAGCTCTTCAGGTCAAAATTACAGTCCTTAACTTGTTGAAATACAGGTATTGTGTAGAAGTTACTTAGATTAAACTCTTGACCTTGGAAAATGCTTTCCAAAAGGTAGGATGCTACTTGGTAAGCCTTTTAAAATTGCTTTTGACAGCAAATTTGCTCACATAATAGAGTAAGGTTTCTCTTCTTATGCTTCATATTTTTTAAAAGAGAATTTTTTTTCCTTTACAATGAACTCTGATAAATAGATGAGTTAATTGATGGACTACATCTGCATAAAAAGAATTCAGCTTGCTAAATACAATACTCATGACAAATGGAATGAATTTAGACTCTTCAGTTCTGGGATTGCATTCTGTCACTATGCTCAAGAATAATATGGAACATTATGAAAAAGTGAAAATCAGATCAGTAGAAGAGGTTTCTTTAAGGCAGCACTGAAGTTTATTTATCATAGTGGGAGGCAGGTAATGATAACTTTCAAGTAATGGAAGCTATGCTATAGTACATTCACTTTTGACACATCTTCTTTGAATGAAGTTTTTTTTTTTTTTTTTTAAATGTAAAAGGCAAGCTGGCTTCCTCCTGCCCCCATTTAATGGGCAGCTACATGGTAGGCACTAGAAATAGCAAACTGGTGGTTTTCAGATCAGTGGGGAAGATACATACACATACAAACACAGATGGTAGGAATAGGAATTGTACAGATTCAAATGCAAATACCAATGAATGATGCCTGAGCTGAATCTTGAAGGACAAGAAGAGTTAGCCAGTGTGGAGAAAGGTATTCTAGAATCAGAATACAGTGTGTGGAAATGGCGGATTGATGGAGGTGTTAAAGACCATGCCATATTCAGGGACGTGTGGTTGTCCAAGATAGCATGATCAGAATATTGGGTGCTTTAGGAGCTGCAGCGGTGCTAGAGAAATAGCTCGATACCTGATGGCAAATACCTTTCTGTGCAACACTAAGAATCCTGACTTTGATCTTGAAGTTTTGGGTTTCCATATAAGGATTTCAAAATAGGAAGTCATACACTCAGATTTGTGTTTTAGAAAGATCCCTGCATAATATTTTGTTAGTATATTAGAAGGGACTAGCCTGAGATAGGCATGGATGGCTCCTAGGTTTTGGTTTCAAGCAGTAAGTTTGACTATCTCTTTGCCCACTTTTTTCTTTCTCAAGCAAAGTTTGAGGCTTGTACAGGTTACAGGCTTGGGAAAAGACCCAGGAAAAATCACAGAGAAGTGCTGATCACACAGGAGGAAAAGAAGAACATGTTTGTAGATGTAGGCGTGACTCAGAAGTGAAGAGAAGGGAGAGTTTCAAATAGGAACTAGTGGCCCACAGTCTCAAATGTTAGAGATGGAATAAGGGCTAAAGATTCTCTAAAGGGAATGTCACCAGTCGGTTTGAAGAATGCACTTTTGAGAGCGTTCTCCGGGTTAGGCAGATGTGGAATTGTTGAGAGCTGAACATAACTTAAACGCTGAAGAATTAGAGTTGAGGTGTATAGTTGTTTCTTTAGGAAGTTGAGCAGAAAAGGAAGAAGGGACATAGGTAGGAAGCGATGTTATGTGAGAGGAGTGGTTTTCAATTGCAGGAGGCTTGAGCTTATTTATGTGGTTAGGTAAAAGTGCAGTAGGGAGAGAGATTAAAGATAAACAGGAGAGAAGGAAGCATTGATGGATGACAGTCCTTGAGGGAAGTAGATTGGATGGCATCCAGCACCAAGGTGGGGGGTCAGTGATAGAAAAAAAATAGATGAGCTTGCTCTCAGAGAAGGTGCAAGTAGCCAAGGTATCCAAGAATGGTGTAGCGCCAGGTAAGCTTCTAAGGGGACTTTGATTATACTCTTTAGGAAAGCATTTCTATGTGGTGGGTTTGTGTTCTATAAGTCTTCTTTCAGATGAGGTAGTGGGGCTTAACTGGATTTAAACACATAATTCCATATTTTGATAATAGAATTCCATAATTTACCTCTTCTTTCATGATGTCAACATTGGTTAGTTTTTTTAAACTGTAATACACACTGTGAGAAATTTAAAATTTGTATCTAACATCATCATACACATAGAGGAGAAAATACAGAATTCACTGTAGGATACTTAGGATAATTATTTACAACAACCATTTTAAGTAAATATGTCTTTTTATTCTTCAACTATAAGATGATATAAGGGACTCTCAGAAGAGAGAGGCCAAAGTATATGTCAAACACATATAGTTGTTGTATTTGCTACTTGATTTTACAATTATTTGTGTAACTGCATGTTTTTCAAGATAATATGTACTTGATTTGGCTTAAAAAACTCATCATTTGTTCCGTCTTCTCCTAGGAATGATTTTTTTACACACAGATCGCATTTCTTTTTTTTTTTTTTTTGCGGTACGCGCGCCTCTCACTGTTGTGGCCTCTCCCGTTGGGGAGCACAGGCTCCAGACGCGCAGGCCCAGCGGTCATGGCTCACGGGCCCAGCTGCTCTGTGGCATGTGGCATCCTCCCGGACCGGGGCACGAACCCGTGTCCCCTGCATCGGCAGGCGGACTCTCAACCACTGCGCCACCAGGGAAGCCCCAGATTGCATTTCTTAATGTTTATGTATTTTTTTTAGGATGATGAGACAATGTAAAAATACAAAAGCTTAAAGGTTGATATTTGTTTTGACAAGGAAATGAATCATGTAAAGGTGTTTCTTATATGGACAAATGCTGCTTTTGATATAAATTTTACCTGAAAGCCTCCTTCATCTCCACAAACTCTGCCCTGTCATGTAATCAAATCATGCCTGGGTGCATGATCGCAGACACTGGCAGCTTTGCAGGTAGATGGAGCACACTCCTGATGCTGGGGTCCTGAGTCTGGAGTCCTCTCTTCCTCTGTGGTCCTGGCTTTTGTGCCTTATGTGGTCACTGGGCCTTGCTGCACCTACTTTAGAAGCAATAAAGAATGGGCAAGATTTGCAGATGCTTCCAAGTTACCAAGGACCAGCAAAGATAGCAGTTTGTACAGAAATTTGAAGTTTTATTCATATCTCTACCCTAGGGGTATAGTTACCATTTTCTGTTTTTTTGTTTGTTTGTTTTTTTCTTTTTTTGGTGAGGTTGAATTTTGAAACCAGCAAGTTACCACTGTATTTTCCCATTGCTACTACCACAAAGCTAAAACCTATTAGTGGAAGCCTGCCCTGGGCAAAACCATGAAATAGGTGAAGTTTGTCTTAGATCTGCTTCCTCCCTTTTCTAACTCTGCCAGCTCCCAAACACCTAATACTTTTGAGTTCTTCCTGCCTGGGAGGCTTTACACAGTGTTAGTGATTGATTGCATCCTAATATCTTACATCTTCCAAGGATATCAGCTTTTAAGAGACTACCTGGGGGGAATAATATATAACACAAAGTAAATCTCTAAGGGCAAAATTTAAAACGTCTTTGGGGGTGGGTTGATGATTGAGAAAATTGGGGGCAGAGATCTTATAATTCTAAAGCTAGTGTATAAGTGACTGCTTCCTCTGCTCTTTTTGTAAAGCTGGGATTATTAATAATTAGTGCTAATTAAAAATTCCTTGAATTATCATACTTAAATATGATAATATACAGGCATGAATGGGCTGGCATTTCCTTATTCTTCTTTGAAGCAGATACTCTGTAATGATAGAAAGAATGAATTGAGACTATTTTTATGCAATGGCTCATGAACTCATAGACATGAGGGAATGATCCTTGTTTAGCCTTTCAATTTGTGGTCTATCTTGGAATCATATTTTAATTAACCCAGCCAACACCTTTGTGGGTGATAAGTAATATCTATCCCTGGAGAATGGTATATAGAAAAAACGTAGTCTAATCTGAAAGCTTGAGAGGGAAAAAAGAATATTGCCCTTATCAAGTCTGTTAAAGATTAGGTTAAAGAGATAGCTCAAGGTTAAGTCTCCTGCTGAGAAGTTGCCCTGGTAAATCAGTGAGAGAATTGCAAGAAGAACATCTGAGCTTCTGGCCTCTTAGGGCATGGAGTCACTGTTTACTTTAAGGCCACGTTTATAATCACGTTAGTGACCTCAGGAGACCAGCGCTCCTAGCAGTGAAGCAGATGGCACACTTCCCCCATTACCCTACAGCTCATGAACCATAATGCTAACCAAGTGGGATAGGAATGTTAAATAATAACACATTAGGCTGTGTTGAAATCATGGCATTGAATATATCTCAATAACTTTGTTTCCAAAGGACTTTACAGTTATATTTATAACCCATTCAAACTACTTAAAATTCCTCTCATTCCAAATCACTACACTTCTTTTCAATGCTTAAAGAAATTGCTATCTGGTGGGACCATACGTATTCTGATGGTGAATTTGTATTTAGAAGGAAGAAAGGTTATCAGCTCTACCACTGGGTGAGGTCCTATTAAAGTTTATAGAAATATAGCATATTAACACTAAAAGGGATCTTGGAGGTTGGGAGGAAATTAATTTGTAATTGGGATCCTTGGACCAAACTCATTATCAAAACCACTCAGATAACAGAGTATTAAATCAGTTAAGGGTGGCCTTTGGAGAAACAAGCTTTCTGGAACACTGGAAAGCTAGGGCAGAGAGATTGATCAAGGACACCTGGGCCCTGCTCTGCTTTCTCCATCTGGAAGAGGCTGTGACCTTCCCCACACTGAGTGTGATTCAAGAACTAGGAAAGCTACTGTTTGTAAACATTCCTTTAAATGGAAACATGTCTATAGCAGCATAAGTTCTTTCTGGGTAAATTATTTTAACCAAATGTAAAAAAGGGTAGTGACATGACAAGAATTTGGCTGTTTCACAGATCTGGCAGGAAGCTCCCATATCCTTGGCTAATTAAATTGGGACTTCGTTTACTCCTACAGTAGGCATATGTAAGTTTAATTAAACCTTGGTTTTACAGATGAGGGAAATACAGTTTATGGAGGAAAAATGACTCGTCTAAACTGACACATCACCTTAGTGCCAGAGCTGGAGATAGAACCCAGGTCTGCTGATCCTGCCGTAATCATCTATAGCCTCATGACTTGGAAAAGAAAACCCCGACACCCCATTAAAACCATTAATTTTCTGTTCATGACACCATCAGATTTCAGTCATTTTGGTCTTTATTCATGTATTCATTAATTTAACAAATACTTAGTAAATCCCTGCAGTGGTAGAGTGAACAAAACAGATCAAAGTCCTTGCCCTCATGAACCTTACTTTATGGTTGAGGAAGACGGACAATAAACTAAATGAGTAAGATGTGATTTAAAGTATGTTTAAATTTGTGTATGTTAAATGGTGGTAAGTGCCACGAAAAAAGATAAAATGGAAAAGAGGAGTGGGGTTGTGTGTGTGTGAGTGGACTGCTGTAATTTTGAATAGGGTGGTCAGGGAAGACCTCGCTGACTGGGTATCCAGTCGTTTCCTCAGTCATCATGTAGCGTCTACTCCTTAATGTGTACAACGTCTGTATTTCTCTTCCCATTTCCCTGAATAGAAACAGAAAGCTCCCATTGCATCTTTTCTTGACCACACATTCTCTCTGTCTCATATTCTAAGACATCCATTATCCTGCCTTGAGTCTGAAAAAATCAAACCTGAGTCCTCTCACCCCCACCCACCTCTTAAGTCTTCCGAGATTCCTCCTTAAGCACAGCCTCGCCACCAGGAGATTCAAGCCCTTTGTGACATGGCCGCATCTCCTCTTCCCGCCCACCTTCCCTCCTGCTTAGACAGGCCACTTTTCTGATTTTGCTCATTGAATGCTCTTCTGCCAGTTGAAACTCTGACCATCTTTCACAGTCCACCTCAAACGATGTCCCTTTCCAGACAGTTTTCTTCCGATCTTCCCCCCACCCCGCCCCCACAAAAAAAAAAAAGAGTTCCCGTTCCTTCCTTTAGGGTAAGAATTGGTCTCTTAATCAGCTTTTCATTAGCACAGCTCTTGGTACATAGTAATTGCTCCATGAGGGTTTGTTGAATCAAGTTGAATGATATTTATCAGTTTCCACTGAGAATCAGAAATCTCAACAAAAAGTTGAGATTGCAGTCTGGATTCACTGCTGCTCATGAAAATACACTGCTCATGAAAATGTAGCCAAGACATAGGAGAAAAAAATGTTTAATAGAATATATTTTAAACAGAAAGAGGCTTTCAGAAATATAGCCTGTTCTATGTTCAGGGACAGTTGGAGAGAATGAATTCCCGTGAACTTAACGTGGGAAGCAGGCTGTCAGCTAAGCCATGTGGAAATGACTCTGCCTTAAATGGTTTTCTGCTAAAATAAGCAGGATTTGAGAAATGTTGTCTATATCTTTAGGTTAGTGCTAGATTATCTCACAGCTCTCTGAAGCTCATCAAGTTAATAATTGTTTCCAATGATCTGTAAACAAGCTTGCTTTAAACAATTAACCCTTTTACTTATTTGTATAAAAGATAACAAAAGATTGGAAGTTGATGGGGTCAATTCGGGATATCTGTGTCCTCGCCCATTGGTTCCTGCCTTGAGTATCATGCTGCACAGCTATGGGTACCAAAGACTTGCCCCTGGGAGATTTATTATTTTCTCCACCTGATCTACATTTACCAGGACTTAGGAGCTGCTGCTTCACTAGTGGATGGAGTCTGGGGGTGGGTGGACAGTTGCTTCTATACACAGTGTCCTGGCAGTAGGGTGGAGGGGTAGCCTCCCTGTTGGCCACATGAATTTTCCCTGGATGCTAACCTTACTAGCTAATCTTCTCTGTAACTACTTGGTCAACTTCTGGTCTGTCAGTTTCGGATTCTGGTTTGTAATTAATTCATGGCTACAGCTGGTATCCAGCCCTAAATTTCCCATCCATAACTAAATTCCTCTTGGGCAGAAACCTAAAAAAAAATTCCTGCTTCGAGGATTAGTTTCTTCTGGGCAAGTTTTCCAGAAGTGTACTTGCCAAGAGGGAACATATAAAACAAAACAAACAAAATCTCCATCTGCTGTTTCCAGCAGAAATGATTTGGAAGCATCTTTCCTACCTCAAGGATTAGACTGTTGGGCAAGCTAATAGACCCAAATCTGGATCTCTTCTCTTAGGTGAATGAGGCCTTTTAATCCTGCATAATTTTAATGATAGACTTAACTCAGTGCCCTTCTTCGATAAGCACCATTCTTCTTAAAATGAGATCTGTTTAAGAAGTCTCATTTTAAGAAGACACAGGTAAAAAGCAATGAATTATTAGCCTTTGCAACTCCTTTTTTCAAGTTTTCTGTGTTAATATGTGGATATTTCACTTTAAGTGTTAATACTTTATTAGTAAGAGATGCAGTTAGGGATTTTTATTAAACTTCGAAGCTGAGTGTGGAGAATCATGACTGTATTTACTATGTCCGTCTGTTAATATACTATTACCGACCCAATCACCCTAGCCAGAACCTAGGGAATCATTTTTAGATAAAAACCTGTGTGTTCTACCTTTTAAATATCTCTTCTTATTAAGGTCACTAGTGATTTCCATGTTGCTAAAATCCAATGGACAAATCTTAATTCTCATTTTTCTTGACTATAAGGTGAGGTGACACAGATGAGCATTCCTTCTTCCTCGAAATAACTTTCTTCACTTGGCTTCCAGTGAAGCCACACTCTCCCGGTGTCCCCCCCTATTTCCCTAGTCACTCCTCAGTTGTTCTTTCCTGTTCATCTTCCTCTTTCTGATCTCTAATTACTGGAGTCCCCCGGTGCTCAGTGCTTGGACCTCTTTTCTAACAACACTGTCTCTTGGTGATTTCATCCAGGCTCATGGTTTTAAATACCATCTAATGCTGATGAAGCCCAAACTTGTATGTCTATTCTAGACTTCTCGCCTGAACTGCAGATTCATATATCCAGTGGTCCACTTTCATCTCCATTTAGATGTCTGATTAGATTCCAAGTCCAAAATATCCAAGGCAGGGCTTTCCTGGTGGCGCAGTGGTTGAGAGTCCGCCTGCCGGTGCAGGGGACACGGGTTCGTGCCCCGGTCCGGGAGGATCCCACATGCCGCGGAGCGGCTGGGCCCGTGAGCCATGGCCGCTGAGCCTGCGTGTCCGGAGCCTGTGCTCCGCAACGGGAGAGGCCACAACAGTGAGAGGCCCGCATACTGGGGGAAAAAAAAAAAAATCCAAGGCAGAACTCCTGATCATTCCTGTGAAACCTGCTTCTCCCATAGTCTTCCTCATCTCAGTAAATGGCCATTTTATCCTTCCAGGTTCTTAGGCTAGAAAACTTGGGTTTATGCTTAATTCCTCTTTTTCTTATACTCCTCACCTAATCTGTCAGAAAATCTTGTTGGTTGTATCTTCAAAATATACCCAGAATATAAATATTTTCCACTACCTCTACCTCTCCAAGCCACCATCATCTTTCACCTACTTATTATAATAACAGGTGTCCCTGTTTTTGCCCTTGGCACCCCATTCTTTTCTCAAAACACAAGTCACAATTACTGTGTCATTGTTTTCACTCCAAATTCTTCAATGGTTTCCTATCTCTCAGTAAGTGGGAAAGGCCTTACAATGGCTTATTAGGCACTATAATTTCAGCCCCACATTTACCACTCTGAACTCACCTTTTTATGACTCTCTTTCCAATCATAATGTTCAGCACACTGGCTTCCCTGCTATTCCTCTCTGAGCAAACAAATAGGACTAGACTGTCAAATCAGACAAACGTGAATCAGAAATCTTACCCAGCGTTACTCTATTAAGTGATGTCAAGGATACAGGCAATCAAAGGGCTTAGGCAAACTAGAGAGAGGTCCAGGATATCAAGGGAAACTCTCAAGGTCCTTCCCACGTTCAACCTGATCCTCTGGCTTAGAATAGATGAGATATCCAAGTGGGGTTCATGAGATTACCCCAGAGAGAAGGAATATTGAAATTATGAAACATCTCCATTTTAACCTCTAGAGAGTTGTATCTGTATATGATACAGATATGATATATATCTGATAAAACACTATACAAGGAGACATATCTCACAAATCTTAGGTTCTATTTACTATAGATAATCCTGAACTAGGGACCTCTGGCTACAGGCATTTCAAAGATTGTCTCTTCCTCCTGGGTGAATATTATTCATCTGCTTATTCAGAAGTCTAGGTAGCAAAGGGTTTAGAGAGCTAACTGCCTTCTCTGTTACCTTCGTCCAGCCCTTCCCATCCCACCCCCCAACTCTTTCCTCCTACTCATGCAAGCACAGTCCTGCTATAGGTCATTGCACTTGATCTTCTCTCTTACTGAAATGCTCTGGACCCAGATATTCTCATAGCCTGCCCCTTACCTTCCTTCAGCTCTGTACTGACCTTCTTGGTGAGATTTCAACCCCACTCCCAGATACATTGTTTTCCCAGCCTTTTCCCTTCTGTACTTCTTCCTGTATAAAATAGTATTATTTCACTTATTCATCTCGTTTATAGATCGTTTGTGCCATTAGAAAATAAGTTCCATGAGGGTTGAGGTTTGTGCTTATTGCTGTATCCCTAGTTCCTAGAACAGGACCTGACAATAGTGGGTTCTCATTCTGTGCTTGTTGAATGGATTACCGTTTCTCCTTCCCTACTACCACTACTGTGGCTGAGGACCTCATCATTTCTCACATCGATTGCTGCCGTCATCTCCTAAAAGGTTTCTGGCATATTGTTTCCAACGTGATCTTTCTAAAATGCAAAGCTGCTCTGTGGTCATATCGTATTCCTGTTTAAAATCCTTCAGTGGCTCCCCATAAACTTCAGAATAAATTCCATATTTCTTAGCATGACACCCAAGGCCCCGCTTAACTCTCCAACCTCATTGCAGTCTTTCTTTCACTCATGTGCTTTTCCCCTCATTTTGTTCCTGAAGTTTTGTGCCTGAAATGCCTATCTGAATCATCTGAATAACTGGTTCCTTGATGACTTAGCCTAAGGCTCTTTCCTGTAATGTTTCACCTTAGTCCCCTTAGTCTGGATTAAATGTTCTTCTCCAATAGCAACCGTGCCTGTCTCTGCTGTAGCATTTATACATTACGTAATAATTGTCCTTAAATGTATGTCTTATTAACTAGACTTTAAGCTTCTTGAGTTCTATTCATTTTGTATCTCTAAGACATATGGTAATTTGATACCTAGTAGGCCCCCAAAATGTGTTGACTGTGTGAAGCTCTAAACCACAGATAAAAGGGCATTTAGATTAAGTAGTAGCTTTAAAAAAATAGTTCTGACTTGGTTACACAAGACACAGAAGACTATCTTCTTAATCAGATCTCATGGTATACACAAGGTAGTATACGCAGAGAGCAGCAACTAAGTAGGTACCCCTCCGAGGGTCAAGTGAGAGGGAAATGACATTGCTGGAGTTGGTGAATGCACAGGGAATATTATGCCGTGCATTTACTTCAAAGTAAATGAGGAGGAGACTTGCTCATCTTTACCCCATCCTTAAAGGCTCTGGAAAAATTGGCCACAGTTAAATCCTTGTCATTTTATTATATAGGTCAAGTTAAGGAAGTTAATGGGAATTTTTTGACCCACGATCTTGTTATATTATACTACGAGTCAAGTGTTAGGGGGCACATTTTCCACTGAGATTCACAACTCTTGACTTCTTAGAATCTTTATTCTTCATTCCAAGTATCCAAATTTGTCATTTCCAGCACCGCACTTTATCATCTCCATGTGTGTTCACGCTGAAATCAAAGATTAATAAATGATAATTTTTAAATTACTATTTTTATCTACTGATACACTAATTTAGGCTGGTATGTTTTTTATTAAACTCATACACAAGGGAAACCTTATTGATAGGGTTAATAGAAAATTTCTATATTGTACTATATTTTTTAAAACATAATTTATATTCCTGTAATTTGTAATATCTGTTGCAATTGCATAGCTCTTTAGAGAAAACAATCCCTTCCTCATGTATTTCACATAAAAACAACTAATTCTTATAAATATTTTTAAGTAATGCAATCCATTATGATTAAAATGTTTTGAGAAATAGACTTATAAGGTATAGAAAAGTATTGTTATGAAAAGATTATTATTAATATAGATCTTCACTTGGCTTATAGGTGTTCCCCCAAAATATCAAGTCTTTTTTGCTTCTTTAGTTAAACACAGTCTTTTTAGATCAAGTCAAAAAATGACCTACCTTACTACTAGTTTCTGCTCTGTAGAGAACTGGCCATGGGGCCAGTAGAGCTTCATCTCAGTATTGCAGAATTCAGGTTACAGTTTAGGTAAGCAATTACTTTGCTTCCTCAATTTTCTGCTAGTAACCATAAATATAAGTATTAAAAACTGGAATTTTAACGTGTTAATTTAAAAATATACTCTTATTCGTAAAGCCATTATTTCAGAGGGGATTGTTATTAATATGAGCCATTGCATAGAAGATACACAAACATGAGAAGGTGCTTAGTGATTAATTGAAGGCCTTCATGCTGTTTTGTGAACATTTGTTAACAAATATTTGTATTTTACCCTTGACCTTCTTGTTTTCAATCGATTCACCTTTTTTCTTCTCAAGTATGTACATTGTACTTCTTTGTGATCACCCCACATTTGAGGAATGACAGGTTAACTGATCTTCAATTCATTTCTCCAAATACCTGCTTCATTCAAATTTGTGATAGAAAGAAGCATATAGGAACACATCTTATATGCTTCTCATCATTATTTTATTGATGTTCCAGCAATTTATTTATTAGCCTTCATGCAAAGTTGTGGGGTTTAGTAATAATACGTTATAGTGCTGGAAAAGAAAACATGCTTTGTTTAGTTATTGATTCAAATGTCCTTTGGAAAAAGGTGTTTTAGAGATGTATAGGGCATATACTTTGTACCAGTGTAATCATTCACTGTGTTGTTTAAGCAAATAAGTTAGTTTAAATAAGCTCATAACAAGTTTTCAATTTATAGAGAAATGAATCAGTAGGACAATGAGAGGTGCAAAGTCTTAGAAGAATTTGCCTTGTATAATAATTGAAGAATCACTTGAGTAAAATCCCCACTGAACTAGCTTTTGTTGGACGAAAGAATGCAATTATATTAAAAATTAATACTTCAGTGTGATGTGAAACCAATGCTGCCTGAATTATTATGTGCCAAATTAGGTTGCTGTAAACAATAGCAAAATGGGTAACTGCAAATGAAAGCACTGAGTTATTTATACTTGAAGTAGCATGTTTAATGAGATGCAGTGAAAGCAGAAAATGTTTAATTTTGTAACGGGTGACCTGAATCAATCTGTCCTACAGAATGTCAGGCTTCGGATTAATTTTCAGTTAAAACGAGGTAACTGAACAACCACCCTTATTAATATATAATATGGACTATTTTATATTACTCATTTTTAGTAAGAGATATGGCATCTTTTGGGGGAAATATTCTAAGTTCCACATGAAGCACTGCCAGCCAAATTAAGTCTTGGTTGGTTTTTTTCATCAGAGAATCTGAGAATGATTTGTTTCTTTCTAGTTGGATTATATTAAGATCTAATAAATCCCTTGAAGGAAAAACTTGTTTTCGTATTTGTCTGGAATGTAATTGTGTGAGTCTAGTCTACTTTTATAAATTACAGGTAGTTTAAGATGATTAAGTTAAAATGATGGACTCGTGTCATATTTAGAAAGATCTCTGGAGTTGTTGATCTACCCAGATATTTTTTAGTTAAGTACCTGAAACTGCTTCTTGCCCTTGTGTTTTCCGTCTTTTAGAGGCATTACAATTCAGGTATTTTGAAAACTTCTTTCTCAGAGGGTGTGAATTCAGTGTATGATAATTTGGGTAATTCAGGGCAGAGAGCTGAATTATTGAAGGGCCATTCTGCACCACTTGAGGGGCGCTCAGTTTTATGAGTTTCCCGTGACAGATACGGAAAAACACTTTACACTTTTACTCAAATTAAAAAACTTTTCACTCTAGGCAGCCTAGTCCTCTGTGAACAATGGACATAAAGTGAACATCTGTGTGATAATGAGAAGCTGCAAGTATCTTTTAAAAGTGAAACTGCTTATTTGTAAAAGTGAAGTGCATTTTGTCTTAATCCTCCTTCAATGGGAGGTTTCCTTGATACATCTTATTCATTTGGCGTTGGCTTCCAAACTGAATTAGAAGAAGAAATAACATGTAGCATCTTATACAATGAACCAAAATGTGTCCCTAACATCACACTTGTAACCACTTTAGTGTTAGGAATGTTATCTTATTTCTACATCTGAATTCTGCACAATTGTGAAAGTATGGTATTTTTAGAGAATATTGATTAGATTCAAACATTATTTTACAAATTCAAAAATTACTATAGTTTATTTGTGCATCAGTTGGAGATGTTTGGTTTAAAGGCAAAATGAAGTTTGATAAATGCCATTTTGTTATTCTGTAACTTTGGTAAATAGATGTTTTTGTATTCAAAAACTTAATTAGCATAATACTTTAAAACAGGAAGAGCAGAAGCTATTTTTTTATGTGCTTGCTAGAATATTATCTAAATCAAGCAACTAACTCTTTTAAGTAAAAACAATCTCACTTTTCCAAAGAAACAACATGCAGTGTTGTTTAATCTCTGCATGCTTTAGTTTCCTTTCAGAGAGAAAATTTTTCATGGTTTATTCTTTTCATTGACGAGGCTTTAGACTGTTAGAGCTATTGAATATCTCTAAAAAATACAAGAAAAACGTCAAAAGCATTTATTGTTTCCAGAAACATTCCTTGGTAATAGTGGCTTTGAATAATAGAAAGCAGATAAAGCTAGTATGTGGGAGTTATTTTCTGGTTAGAAACAGCATATAGATAGATAACCTTTTCTTGAAAAGAATTTTAATGTTTAGTTAAAACTTTTGGTTTGGGCAATGATTACTACAGATGCTCTCTGTACTCTGATTGTTCTAGAAATGCTCATGTTAACCAGAGCATGAGCTTTGGAATTAGTAGACTTCATTTCAAATCCTGGCTCATCTATCTGTGGCTTCTTTATTTTTTAGATCCTGGGCATAGTGCTTACCTTTCTTGAGGCTGATTTTTTCTTCACTTGTAAACTTATATTCGTAATTCGTAACCCCCAGGGTTTTATTAGGGTAAAGTTGACATACATGTGAAATTTTTTGTTAATTATACACTATAATAATATTATTGGACTTCCCTGTCAGCACAGTGGTTAAGAATCTGCCTGCCAATGCAGGGGTCACAGGTTTGATCCCTGGTCCGGGAAGATCCCACATGCCACGGAGCAACTAAGCCCGTGCACCACAACTACTGAGCCCGTATGCCACAACTACTGAAGCCTGTGCATCTAGAACCTTTGTTCCGCATCAAGAGAAGCCACTGCAATGAGAAGCCTGTGCATTGCAATGAAGAGTAGCCCCCGCTCTCCGCAACTAGAGAAAGCCCACGTGCAGCAATGAAGACCCAATGTAGCCAAAAATAAATAAATAATGTTATTATTTATTATTATTATTAGAAGGTGCTCTATAAAGATATCTCATAATGAGTCATTTTAAGTGGAGAATTTTTTTGTAAAATGAATGATCTACACCTTCCTTTCCACCATTCCTCTGTTCCACTAATTTTATACTCTGAAATTTTCAAACACTGTGTTTAAAATTGTATCTCTCAACATTGCACTTGTAATATGTCAGAACACATTCTAGCCTCATGGAAAATATGGTATTCAATTTGTGGTTGAATTATTTTCTTTAATTGTGATATTTGCAGTACTTTTGGAAGAGAAAATAGTCTCTCAGTATTGGCACCCATGTTGATCACTATGGGAAGAAATGCTTTAAAAATGTATTGGTAATAAGCTTTGAAGTTTTCTTCACGTCTTTTGGTGCTGAATAATATTCCATTGTTTGAATGTACCACAGTATGTTTATTCATTCACCTACTGAAGGATATCTTAGTTGCTTCCAAGTTTTGGCAATTATGCATAAAGCTCTTGTAAACATCTGCATGCAGGCTTTTGTGTGGACATAAGTTTTTATTACTTTGGGTAAATACTGGGGTACTTGATTGCTACATTTGCAGTCAACTATGATTATAAGGAAAACAAACTTTGATTCCCAGTTAGGCAAAATATTAATTCCCAGTGAAGAATCCCATTGTTCCCATTAGTAGACATATATTACAAAATAAATCTATCCAGTTATTATTTTGGGGGTTTTTAAAAATAAAAATGTGAGGAAATGGAAAAATATGCACTGATGTT
Source organism: Monodon monoceros (assembly GCF_005190385.1). Classification (NCBI taxonomy): domain Eukaryota; kingdom Metazoa; phylum Chordata; class Mammalia; order Artiodactyla; family Monodontidae; genus Monodon; species Monodon monoceros. The sequence goes on along the minus strand of NW_021703776.1, from coordinate 67,467,601 downwards.
AGTGATTATAATAGTAGGGGTTGTTGGAGTGCAGGTGGAATTGCTTACATAAGTAGAAGTTTTCATCAGTCTAGAATTACTTGATGTATTAGTTTGGAATATAGATTAAAAATAGGAAGTGTTTATATCTGGGTATGAGATTGTGGATAATTAAAATTTTTATATCATATTACTTGAATTTCATTTGAGAGTTGCATATGTTTACTATGTAAATTAGCATTGATAAGAGCTGAAGATTATTTTCCAGAAACAAAATATACAGACTAGATAAGCATTTGTATGTAGCTTGATTTTTCTTTTCTTTTTTTTTTTTTTTGTCTATAAAATGTTAACACATTGGGCTCATCAGTTATCCAATAAACTAGTATTAGGTATACTGACATTCCACCATGAGGATTGAAGTAGTACTGTGAGTACAGTACTGGGCAGTGAAATGTCCCATTTCAGAGTGTCATCCATGAAATAGCATCCTTTTGTTCATTTCTGTTTACCACATCAGAGATTGATAGGTGAATTAAAAAATGTTCCATAATGGCTATGGTCTATATTTTTAAGCTTTCCTCTTTGCAGATTTGCATATATTCAAAGGCTTTTAGGATCATTCCGGAATGCTTAGGACCATCCACTTTACTTTGAGATGAGAAAATTCAAACCAAACAAAGGCAAACAGATTTCTGCCCAAATGAGAACAGGTTAACTTACTTTTCTCTGCCATTAATAGCCACCAAAGCAAAATTTTTCACTCAGAAATCTCTTCCAATGAAGGTATTTGGGGAAAAAATGTTTAGCTCAAATCTGAGATAACTTGATACCTGTACTCTGTGTCTTAATGAATTTGTTCTAAATGATCTTGCTATCTGTGGAGTTACATAATTTCTGCAAATATTTTCGTGTGGTACTTTAGCATTTTGAGAAACATTGATTTAGTTGGTGGTGTTTAAAAATTAATGTATTTCACCTAAGAGTCTTGATTTCTGGTTTTCTTTAAACGTTATATCAGGGCATGCTACACCTAAAACTCTGCCTGGCAGTGGTTTTGGGGGCTGAGTTATCATCGCAAGTCCTCCTGAGTTCACTAAGGGCACCACTGGGCCTGTTCACTTGCTTATATTACTTGCCTGGCTTTTGAAAGCATTTGACTTCATGAGCTTTGGCCTAAATACTTGTCTGACTTTAGATAAAGTTGTTTGTAGCAGGTTTTGAGAGCCTTAATACAAGTTGATACATATTTTGTGATTCTTTGGTAACTAACTTTGACCCCAATTAGTTTGTATGATTTTGCTGAAACACAATCTTTAGATTCCCCTGACAAAAAGCTCTTGGAGGGGTTCCTTCCATATATCATTGATGTTGCTTTTCATGACCTTGGCTTTGCCTTTCTGTAAAGGGCTTTATTTTCTGGCAGTCCCCACAGCCAAGCAGAATCACATCTAGCTTCTTACCTCTGAGCCTTGCGTGTTCTGATGTCTGGAGCACTCGCCCACCCTCGTTCATCTGGCTTCACATTGTCCTCCTCCTCCCTGGACAGCCTTCCTCACACTAGCTCTTCTTAGCTTGCCCACCATGCCTGGCTGAGGGCGCGTTGAGACCTGACAGGCGCCATCTTTGTTGCACTCTATACCCACTCACTGCAGGTGAATATTCATTTAGTAAATGATTCTTAAGTTTTTCTCGTGTCATTTATGAGTCATAGTTCCCTCTTGGCATTGACCTTTAGGTAGTTTACATTTGGGGAAGGGTTTCATTTTAGTGGAGGAACGATAGACCTCCCCCAACCATGTCCCACTGCATCCCCCCACCTCCTCCCCTACCCCTCCTCTTCCTCTTCTTGCTTCCTGTAAATACTCTAGGCGAGACCTTTTATCACAAAGAATTTTATTGGATTACAATGTCTTTTATCTTCCATATTCTCTTTCTTACCATATTTTCCACTTACAATAAAGTTGGAAACATTTGTAGAAATTAGAGGAAGCCTAGGCAACATTAGTAAAATTTGTGAAATTTTTTAATGCTCATCATATCATTTTTACTTTAGAAAACATTTTATATAGACTCAAACTAAATCTTCGTTCTTGTAAATAATGATATTGTCGATCTTAGAAACTAGTAACTCTTTAAATATATTTCCAGCGAGACTCTAAGGTTTTAGAATAATAATAGAAAACACAATTTTCTAACGATTGGGACTTGGAAAAAACAAGTTCATAAATCTGAAACAATATCAAAAGATATCTCTGAATAATTATCTTCATATTGTGCCAGTATTACTAATTTTAAATAGACTCTTCACGGGTTCTCAGAAATATAATTTTAATTCAAATGTTCAAAATGCCCAATTTAGTGTTGGCTCGAGCCTAATGCAGTGTTGGAGCCACATATTATTCTTTAGAGGCTGGTATTCGTTTCCTTTCCTGCCCTCCATCACAAGTTATTCCCTGTCCTTTATCCCTTTTCCAATGGCAATGTCCACTAACCTTTATCTTCTCAAATCTTGTAACAGCTATTTAAAATACCCTTGTGACAATATTTAGGGAGCTTGCTCATCTGTCATAATACTTTCGTATCTCTGTAATCTGTTTGCCAAGTCTGAGTTGATACTGCTCAATTGAGAATTTTTTTCATTGGCATATTTCTAATGGCCCCATACCCATTCATCAATGCGGGTGTGTGCATGTGCATGCACACACACACGCACACTCTTTGACTTTCTCTTGTTGGTTGATGATGCTTACCTTTTACGTGATATATGGTCATCCCTACCACCAGATGAATAAACCATTGCTTCATTTGAACCCATTCCTGAGGGAGAGAATCCTTCATGTGAGTTTGAGATAGAGAGGAAGATCATTCTTCATACTCTTGAATGACCTACTTTAAGAAGCGATGAGGGCTTCCCTGGTGGCACAGTGGTTAAGAGTCCGCCTGCCAATGCAGGGGACACGGGTTCGAGCTCTGGTCCAGGAAGACCCCACATGCCACGGAGCAACTAAGCCTGTGCACCACAACTACTGAGTCTGTGCCCTAGAGCCCGCGAGCCACAACTACTGAGCCTGTGTGCCACAACTACTGAAGCTTGCGTGCCTAGAGCCCATGCTCTGCAATGAGAGAAGCCACCGCAATGAGAAGCCCACACACCACAACAAAGAGTAGCCCCACTTTCTGCAACTAGAGAAAGCCCGTGTGCAGCAACGAAGACTCAATGCAGCCAAAAATAAAATAAAATAATAAATTAAAAAAAAACAGTGATTATTGGTAAGATTCTGAGATATGTTTTCTTCTTCTTTTGTTAAAGCAAATTCTGTTTCTCTTTTCTGTTCTTGTCATAGCTTTCACAGATATGAGGTGTTTTGTTAGAAGAGAGTATACTAGGTGGGCCTTCAGAGCAGATCTGGTATTAGGGAATAAGACACATGAAGAAAGCAGAGACAGAGTGGCATTATGTTTTTAGATGTAAGATGGAAGTTCAATAGAAATAGTACTGTTCCCCCAAATGGACAGCTTTTATCTTTAGAAGCAGTTTGTAAATTTTTAGTAACAAGAAGCAGATGTACGGAGTTAAGTCTTTTACTTCTCTAAAGTTGAAAATTTTACTTCTGTAATGGATGTAAGCTCCCTGTCATATAGGATTATAGCCCAATACAGGAAGGACTTTAAGATCTGTTGTTGAAATGACTCCTCTCCATGCAAGAATATCAACCTTAACAACTTGAGAATTTGCTAGTGCAGTGTTTGTTCCTGACAATTTGCTTCAGTTATATTGCAGCTTTTAATTCTATAAGAGATTTAGATGGAGAATTACTAGTGATGGTGAACACTTTCAGCATAAGTATTTCATAATTCAACATATTAATAAATATATATTTCATATTCAGCATAATAAATATTTCTGGAATGATTGAATGGCAAGTGAACAAGGCAACATCAAGCTTAAAAAATGCTGTTTCTTCTGAAGTGAACTGCTGTTTACTTGGCATAAAAAGAATAAGGCAGGTTTTTCGGTAACAGTATTTTTCACCTTTAGACACTTGAGTCAGAAGAAAAGTGCACAAAAAGATTTGTTATAGGACAAAAAAATATCATACAGTCCTCTTCCCTAGTAAAATACAGCTTACTAAATATAACAAAATAAGAAATGGTTATGGAAGACAGGATGATAGGTTGTTTCTAAATAATTGAATCATTATGGAAGATAATAGTATGTCAGAACCCAAACTTAATTCATTGAGGAATATTTATACGTTTACTTCTCTTTGCTTTTTGGAAAAATTCTAGCATGTTCCTGTTCCTAGCCTCCCAAATTTGCTCTCCTTCAATCAGTAGTCATGGTCTAGCTGTGCTTTTGGCTTTGGTTGAGTTGGAGGAGCATTTAGAGTGGTCATCTGACATGTCTGGAAATTTGGTGATGCACGAGGCTTTCAGAACTAAGAGAAATGGTTAAAAAAAAAAAAAACCGCCCCAGCTAGCTCATTTGCATAACATGAATGGCTCACTATGTGAAATACAGCTGATGCATGGGCAGTTCAGGTGAATGAATTGTTCTCTGTGGCCTGTTAGATTTTTTTCTCCACTTCAGTAACTGCTTGGAAATGAAAATCATCTGGGCCCCTGGGTTGTGAAGTATTGTTGTCATGCAGTTCCCTTTTGTTTTCTTTTATGCTCGAGAGTTGGAGCTATTAAAGGCAGCTTCATTTATTGTTTAGTTGAATCAGAATGACTGCAATTCCACAAACAAATTGGACTTCAGTTAGGAGTGCTTTGTTATAAATAATCTTGGAAGAGATTGGATTCTTTCCTAGCTGATATACTTCAGCTGTATGTTAAAATCAAAATCTCAAAGGGATTGATTTATTGATGATCTGAGTGATAGCTGAGCAACATACACCTGTCCTCATCCTGCTCTCTTTTGCTGTCTCTAATTCCCTAGTGTATTCAGCAAAAGTTTATGGTAAGGGAAATAAATATTCTATTTTCTGAATTATTCTTTTCATTTTAGCCTCCACTTAAAAAACAAACAAACAAACAAAAAAACACCAAAATAGTTCTACAATGCACAGCCCTTTCAGTGAATACTTCTTCATGATCTGGAAAGAAAACCTGTTTCATAGATTGGTTAAGGGTTAGGTGAATCATATTTTCCATATACAATGTTAGGACATTTTGAAATTTAACAATATGTTTTTTGCTACAGGCTTCAAATACCTAAGCAATACCTGTAAGCACCTCCTTTCATTGACTGTAAAAAAAAAAAAAATTTTTTTGTTTTTTGTCCATTAAGGTGTATTTATTAAAGTGTCCATTAAAGTGCTTCAAGTTATTTGGTGCATAAATCATCTGGAGACATAGAAAATCTGGTAGTTTCCTCCTTGGTGGAAAACATATATTTGTGTATGTATGTATGTGTGTGCATATGGCATGTACTTTGTACTTACATATAAAGATAAAAGTGAAAACTGAGCATACATTTGCTTAGACCTTGGTCCTTAACTATAAATGCCATAATAAGTAGCACTTTGCTTCCTTGATTCATAAATGCTACTGTGGTCAGTTATACTGTCAGTAACAATCATTTCATGTAAGTAGGCTAAGTTGGCATTAATTTTCTTATACATTGTTTTTTTCTTGCTAGACACTTTACGTGTGTTATTTAACTTGAAGTAAATATTATCTCCTTTTTTACAGGTGAAAAAATTAACATTTAGAACTGTTAAGTGACTTACCCTCAAATCACACAGCTAGTAAGTTGTAGAGCGAGTATTTACATCTCTGTCTATCTAGCTCCAAAGCTTATGTATTTCACCCTTCCTTTCTACTCACTGTCTCCTATAAAGTTTTGACAAAGCAGATCATATTTTCAATTTGATACATGATTGAAAACAGTGGTGAATGTGTTTAAAGCGACCTTTTTTTTTTTTGGAAAGATCTGTTTATAAATTAGAATTGTTATTTTCCTCAAATGAGGCACACCCATGGTGACTTGGAGTATATTAACATGTTTTAGATGAATACACTCTTATTCATAATATTCAAAAGCATATTAAATTAATAGTTTTAGAAAATAAGATGCAGGGCTTCCCTGGTGGCGCAGTAGTTGAGAGTCCGCCTGCCGATGCAGGGGTCGCGGGTTTGTGCCCTGGTCCGGGGGGTTCCCGCATGCCGCGGAGCGTCTGGGCCCATGGGCTGTGGCCGCTGGACCTGCGCGTCCGGAGCCTGTGCTCCGCAACGGGAGAGGCCACGACAGTGAGAGGCCTGCGTACCGCAAAAAAAAAAAAAAAAAAAAAAAGTAAGATGCAAATGTGAATTAAATGTTTGTCTAATTCAAACATAAAAACATAAGGTATTGTTACCTTAAGGTGTTTCGAGCAAGAATGTGCACATAACACTGTAGGGGTGACCTGTGCTGATGTGCTGTTACTGTTGTACCACATGTGTTTTAGGTGCTCTATGGTTTACCTTTTAAAAGCATTTAGTGTTCATAAGGTATAAGGTCTGATGTCTAATGTGCTGTTGATAAACAGTTCATTGTGGCAGAGACTTAGGAGTGGGGGTTGGAATGGGAATGATGATGTTTACTTTTTCTGACACGCCACTAGCATGCTTTAGAAAGAAATTTGGCAAAGCTAATTGGAGAGACTACCAAAACTATAAAGTAGGTCCATAGCTTAGACTTGTGAGTACTAGCCTTTATAACAGACTTGACAGCAACACAAATCTGTTAAAAGAAAATGGAACTGTCCTTGACATGAAAAAATGGGATTGTCATAGATACAACACGTTGTGCAGTTTTTCCTTTTAATTACTGTATGAGAACAAAATCATGTTTTGCAGCTGGTCCTTCTTCATTTTCATTTGCCTTGACTAAATCTCACACCTAGGGGTTTGAAACATGACAGACAACAGGTGTGAATCTGTATCTAATAAATGACTGTAGTTTCTGTCCTTCCTTTAAAAATTGGCTATGTTGTAAACATCTGTAATACTAATCAAGACAGCCTTTTTCCCTTACTTTCCATACCATGGTTAGATTATATGTCTGAATCAAATCACAAACTTAAGTCAAGTTATTAAATTACTCTTGCTAGAAGAAGAGATTTTAAAGGAATGATGAGTTTCAGTCAGTTAAGTGCAGCTGGCAAGCAGCCATTCATTATGGCCTAGTGTGACATTGATTTTTGACTAGAAGAAATGGAAACATAGCAGTAACTGTGTATCCTTAAGGAAACATTATATATTATTGATGTACTTTGTCTCCTTAAAAGCCACTACCAAAACTTTATTCAAATTGAATTTTGATTGTACTGATAAGGAAATCTATTCATAGTCGAAGTCAAAACATTCATTATTGTGAAAATAAGATGCTAATCCCAAACTATCACCTTAGCAACTATTTCTACCACTGTTATTTAAGGACACAAGGTGTTTTATTATACACAAGACCTCTTTTTTTAAAGCAAAAATTACAAAATACACTTAATTACATTTAGTAGGAACACGTGGGCTGACTCATTGTGCAGATTAAATAGACTATCGAAACAAAATCAGTTGATTTGGCTCATTTTTTTCCTCCTACATTTTCTCCAGTGATTACTGCTCTCATCTACTTGCCAAATTGATGGGAGTTGGCAGTAAAAAATAAGCAGTTGAAAATGTGGGAGATTAAGTTTTCTGAATTTCATAGAGGGTCATCAGAGGGAAAAATTACAAAAAGAGTTGGTCTTAACGGGTTGATAGGTTGCATTATGAATTGTCTGTTTTCAGTTACAATCACCTAGACCTAATTTTAGAACCCTTGCCTTAAGAGAATGTTATTTTTGTTTTCCATATTTTGATAAATACGGTAGATTTAACAAAGAAGGTGTTCATAATTCTTGCATGATTTGTCTTGTCATTAAGTGTCAGAACCTTAGATTCTAATTGTATTAAGTCTGTGAAAATTAACAGTGGAAAGTGGTACAGTGTTTAATTTGCATAAATTAGGCCTTGTTGAAATTAGTGTCTAGGATATTGAATATTGGCTTCAGGGTCTGATCATACTGAATGCTGTACATAATAAAGTCTATTTGTGTAAGGCAAATAAATGAAGGGGGTGGTTTCAGGGACAGTAGGTAGTATTTAGTCACAGCTGTAGCTTGAATAGCAAACTGGCTACGGGATAGTGTTGAATTTAATGGGGATTTGAGCCAGTCATTCTCGTTCCAATTGGCAGAGACCTGGAATGAGTCCAAATTTGCGTATGAGGAAGATGTTCTGAGGCAGAGACCCTGGAAGGGTTGCTGCTGCTTTGGACGTAATGACAACAAGCCTGATTCATCTTCTTCAGCTAGGTTGGGGGGTACGTCTTGATCTTCTCTACTCCTCCTCCACTCTGATGATGAAAGCTACAATTATTGCAATTATGGCAAGTATTACACGCATTCCCACTTAATTTTCAGAATAATTCTGAAAGGTAGTTATTCTTTTTTCTTTTGCGGCACGCGGGCCTCTCACTGTTGTGGCCTCTCCTGTTGCGGAGCACAGGCTCCGGACACGCAGGCTCAGCGGCCATGGCTCACGGGCCTAGCCACTCCGTGGCATGCGGGATGTTCCCGGACCAGGGCACGAACCTGTGTCCCCTGCATCGGCAGGCGGACGCTCAACCACTGCGCCACCAGGGAAGCCCAGTTGTTATTCTTATTTTTACAGATGTGAAAATTAAGATTCAGAGAATTTAAAGAACTTAATCAAGGTCATTCAGCTAATAAGTGGCAAAATTTAGACTCACACTAGGTCTGTCTGATTGCAAAACCTTGACTTTTCCATCCACCACCACTATTACAAATTATAAAAAAAAAATTAGAATAATTTTTCTCGGTAACATGTCTATATTGGGTCAGCTTTCAGTTCAGCTTACATCATAAAAGCTATTTTCCCACATGACTATTTTACCTTCTAACAGATCTTTTATCACTCATATTCTTCTTTTAGGTCATTTGGAGTGGGGGCTTAAAAGGCAGGGAGCTGCTGGATTCTGTTCCTAGACTGACTCTGGAATCACCCCTGCCCTGTTTTATCTGTCTCTACCAGCTTGCAAGTGATGCTTTTCTGCATCTCCAATCTTTCAGGCTTTTATAATATTAAGTTACTGAGTGTGTACCATATATAAGGCTCTCATATATAGTATTAAATCAGTAAATCATGGAAGAAGAGAAAAAGGAAGAGGAAAGAAGAAAGAAATTTGTTAGTTTGGGAAATTGAACATTTCAGAGACAGATTGGGTTTACTTCAGAAGCCACCTTACCAGTCCATCTCTGGTGTGCTGTCTGTGTTACTTTCCCACTGAGCTGAGGTCTCCCAAGTGATGGCTCCTGAGTTCATATACAACTAAGTGATTTTTTTTTCTTTTTTCTTTTTTTTTTTTAAGCTTTGAGGCATTTTATTATAAAAAGCTGGTACTCATATACATAAATGAATAAGAACTTAAAATTCATCATACATTTACTTCATTTTTTAGCTTGACCTTCTAGTAAATCTTTAGCTTCATTGATTTTGGCTGCTATATAAGGAGATCCTCCCTTGTCTGGGTGATTTAAAAGCATAATTCATTGATGAGCATCTCTTATTTTTCCCTTATTGGCAGTAGGGCTTACACCTAGTATTAATGCTGCTTCCCGTTTTGTCATTTTGGGTTCAAACCCACCTCTGTAATAGACACCACTGAAGGCAGATTTTGGTAGACTTTGAAAAACTTGTTTTACTTGAGGCTCCATATGCTTCACGGCTTGCAAAGCGTAACAGCCTGCAAATTCTGCAGCAGCAATGGTCAGTCCAGCTGCTACCACTGTACTGGTTCCCACTACCATGAGAACTACCATGGTTCCCCCTGGGCTCCTCTGCTTCCACCGGGAGCACAGTTCATCCCACCCCACCAACTCTACACCTTTCGATTTTTCTTTTCTTTTTTTTTATGAAAAAAGCCCCCCAAATGAGTCAGTATGGTGAATTAATTAGGAAAAAAGTATGCATTTCTATGAGATTTGTAAGCTATTTTTATTGGTGCTTGTGAATGCTTTAAATTGAAGATTCTTTGTTCCTGACATTCTAAACTGCTTCTAGGTCCACAGAAGCAAACACACTGGCAAAAATTCTACATCCTAACTTCTATCTAAATTTCATAAGAAGGATAATTGAAGTGTCGTTATGTAAATTCACGTTTTTTTGGTCTACACTAAAAACTGTGAAGAAAATAGCTGTAGGAATATTAGGCATGTATTCATTCATTCCACATTTATTATTTCTTTTGTATCATGTGTGATATTGAATCTTTTTGTGTGTGAAAATGATTTTGTTTAGTCGGGGTTTTTATTTTTGAGGAGTTTTTTCCCTGTTTTCCACTTTGAATTGTCTTACGATTCAACTTGACTTTCTAGAAGGCACTCTGAAATTTGACAGTATTCCTTATAGAAGAAATTACTATACTTGACAGTTGTATTATATGATATTCTGTGAGAAATTCTTAGAGGAGTATCTCAGTTATTTTCAAAGTGTCTCCACTTTAAAAACATTTTTTTTTTTTTTTTTGGCGGTATGTGGGCCTCTTACTGTTGTGGCCTCTCCCATTGCGGAGCACAGTCTCCGGACGCGCAGGCTCAGCGGCCATGGCTCATGGGCCCAGCCGCTCCGCGGCCTGTGGGATCTTCCCGGACCGGGGCACGAACCCGTGTCCCCTGCGTCGGCAGGCGGACTCTCAACCACTGCACCACCAGGGAAGCCCTTAAAAATTGTTTTAATGAGCATTATAGTAGTATTTATTCATGATTCTCTGACTTACTTTATTTTGCTCATTTACTCAGTCATCGTTGATTCATTCATTTTCAGTTAATAAATATTTACTAAGCCCCTAACATATGTGTTGCTCTTGGCAGATGAAATGGATATATTTCCCTTATGACACTTATCCTGTGTTGGGGAAGACAGATTAAACAAAGAAACACTAAGTTGACAACTGGTGTGAGGAAAAGAACAGTGTGTTATGAGAGAGGCAGCAACCCACCTGAGAATGAGCAAGCAGGGAAGGCTTCATTGGGGAAGTAAAACTGAGCAGAGATCTGATGGATGCTGAAGAGTTATTTAGCTCCATCAAGATTTGGGAGAAAGGCTATGTACATGTAGTTAGCCCTCTGTATCCACAGATTTTGTATCTGGGGATAAGGAAGGCCGACTGTACCATGTCATTTTATATAACGGACCGGAGATTTGCGGATTTCGGTGTCCATGAGTGGTCCTGGAACCAATCCCCCCACAGATACTGAAGGAGGACTGTACCCTAAGGAGGGAACGAACTGGCCTTTTTGGAAGAACCAAAGAAAACCTGTGTGGTAGTTAGAGTAAAGGCTAAAGTTATGCAAGATGGGGTTTGCCATTTGACGATTTTCATTTCCAGGCATGAAGTGAAGTTTGCTAAGCTTTCATGCATTGTTTATAGTAGTAGGAAATATGTGATGGTGTAAATATCAGAATAATTTACCTTAACCATTTGAAAAATGGAGACAGCTTTGTGTTATGTTAGATGACAGTTTTTAAATACTTGGAAAGGTAGACAGACCAAGTAATTTGATTGCTGTAGGACTTGTGAACAATTCTTGGTTTTAGTTTTATAAATATTTTTCCTTGGGTTTTGCATGTACACCCATACACCACTTATTTAGCTGTTTTTCTTTTAAGGAAATCTTGTATTGTTTATTAAAGTGTTTAAGAAAATCTCTATCAAAATTTTTATTTACCTACCATATTATCTTTAAAAAGGCAGGGTGGAGTTAATTTCCTCATTTGCTTTGTGTGTTATTTTCTTGCAAAATGAAAACCCAAAGTCTTTTTCCAGATTACTGTTTTAAACTAAAGTAAAACATAAGACATACTAACCTATGGGTTTTTGGATGTGTACGAATGTGATTCTTTCAGGGACAGTGTGATCCTTGAAATAGCAATGTAACCTAAATATTTTATTAAAGGGCTGCTGGAAGTGAGCATATGTTTTGTTTGTGACTAGTATAATTCCTTTTGTATGTCACCGTCCAAAACTATTAACTCCTTTATTATGATATTTATTATTATAGAAGATTCCAGTTGCATTCTTTGTTAAACTAACTCCTCTTAAGTTCTGCCTTGTGGTCCCAAGTGTTGTCTTGAGAATGTTTTTGTCCCTTAAGGTGACTTGAAATTCTTTGTTGCTTGGGTGCAAAATTTAAATATATTCTTTCTTTATTCCTTCCAAACTCCAATATATTACTAGTTGGCTAATCTGATAAACTGGTTAAGGAGAATATGTTTATTGGTTAACGCTAATGTCTTGTACCTTAATTCTTTCACTATTTTAAAACCAAAGGAATAACAAACGCAATAGAATATTACTGTGAGTTGAACGTAAGCGATCTAAAATCTGTATATATTTCATAACTTTTTCTTACTTTACGTTTCTTAAGTACTGTTTTAGGCTAGATATATTATCTTAAAAAATGGCATTTTTGCCATTCTGCTATCCTATCTGATTGCTGTGCCGAATTCCTCATCTGAGCTCCAGACATCTGCATCTAATTATCTGCCTGACATCTCCACCTGTATATCTCAAAGGCACCTCAAACTCAGCATCATTGCAGACTGGACCAGGTTCTCTGCCAGTGTTTTCTATCTTAGTGAAGAACAACCACAACACATCCAGTTGTGTGAGAGCCATGTCTCAAATTTATCCTTGAAACCTCTTGCTACCTCATTCCTCATATTGCTTCCACCACAAAGACCTATTGATCTTATGTTCATCCACTGCCGTCCATCTCCAGTGACATTATCTGAGTCCAGGACGACTACAGGCATTGATTAACCTGTGTCTCTTCATCTACTCAGCTTCATGTAACCTTCTGTCCCACTTGATCCAAAGTGATCTTTTGAAAATTCAAGTTTACTATCATGTGAATAGCCTTCATTATCTTCACTTATTTTAAGATGAAGACCATAGTTATTAAGGTAGCCTAAATGTCCCCATAACGTCTGTTATCTGCCTGCCTCTCTAGCCTCACCCTCCCCATTTTCATGTAACATTTGAAATAAAATAATGTATGCAAAAAAACCTGTAAGTTGTAAAACAAACAAACAAAAACACCAAAAAACCAAACCAAACAAAAAACTGAACAACCACGAATCTGCCCCCCAACTTAAAACTCACTGCATCTCCCTGTGGGTGCCTCTTCATTATCTTTATTATCATTATGTCTTCCTGCTGAGATGTAAACACTATCCTGATATTTGTATTTTTATAAACCTTTGCTTTACAAAAACAAGTAGCATGATCTGAGAGAGAGTGAGAGAGAGATTGATTTTCCTTACTTGGAGATTTCCCTTACCAGCAGTGCATTAAAACTGTTTTGTTACTGAGTCTACTTGTATGACCATTGAAGGTCTCCTCAAGAGTTAGTCCCTATGTCACCTGAGGTGAAAGTCTTTTTCAGATTCCTTTGCTTACTTAGCTGTCTATATTCCAGCTTCGTTGACTGTTAATTTTTGTTCCTTGGTGATCGCTCGTTTTTCCCTTCCTCCAATCCCTGCCCATCATAGGGATTCTGTTGCTTTTGTCGGATCTCGCCTGCCCCCTGTTAACATCTGCCCATTCTTTTTTTGTTGTTTTTGTTTGTTTGTTTGTTTCTTGCGGTACGCGGGCCTCTCACTGTTGTGGCCTCTCCTGTTGCGGAGCACAGTCTCAGGACTCGCAGGCTCAGCGGCCATGGCTCACGGGCCCAGCCGCTCCGCGGCATGTGGGATCTTCCTGGACCGGGGCACGAACCCGTGTCCCCTGCATTGACAGGCGGACTCTCAACCACTGCGCCACCAGGGAAGCCCAACATCTGCCCATTCTTTACTCCCAACTCAAGCATTTCTTTTCCAAATAAAACTTTCTTTGTCCCCCTTCCTCAGTAACCCCAAGCCCAAGTCAGTTTCCTTTGTTCCAGATATTCCTAGGTCTGCATTTCCTTTCTTTAGATTGTACCTTATTTTGTAATTGCATAGTTGGTAATGTGTTTGATTACTGCCTCTCTCTCTCTCTCTCTCCCCCCGGCACCCACTCACTAAACTGAGGAAAGGGTATCATAGCATTATAATATCTTTAGGGCTTGACACAGAGCTTGGCATCTGAGTGGTGCACAGCAATTACTTACTGAAAAAAGAAAAGAATGAAGAAATGAATGAGTAAACGTAACTCTACCTCAGCCTGAAGTTTCCTGTAAAACAGAGCTAGCATTGTCCCACATTCATTTTCTTTCAAGATAAGCTATGAAGTTTAAGGTTTCTTGAAATTATACAACACTTTTATAATATATTAATAGTGTCATCAAAACTATTTTAAAAATAAGGGTAAAATAAGTATTTGATCTCGTTGATCTTTCTTCTGCATTTCTTTGCTTTTCAGTCTCTTTATTCCTCAGATCCCTATGTGATCTAGAGTATGGAGGACCTTGCTAATGTTTGAGTTGATATCAGACCTCAGTAGGTACTTGTGAAGTGAAGAAGTGAATTATTTACAAGAAACTATCCTTCACGTATATTAAATTGGTTGTAGAATGATCCAGTGTTGAAGAATACTGAGCACCAGGTACCCCACTTTCATCATTAAAACAATGCCCTCAGCACACCTTTCTCTTTTCTATGCCATCATGACAAATAAAGACCTTGTTACTTCATCAGCTCATTATCGTTTGGTTTCTATTTGGTGAAATCTAAAGAGATCTTCTGTGGTTATGGTTAGAAATTTATTAAAACATGCAAATCCCTGTTTCATAAAACTCAAAATAAACCATACGCTAGCCATCCTACACTATCCAGGGTGCTTTTTGGAATTACATCTAAGAGCTGAGAAAATGTAACACAGAGATTTTTACCAAAGCTTACATAATCTTCAGTTCTTTACATTTGGGCTTTTTCTGAGCATTTCTCCAATGTAACATTTCCTGTATATTTAGACATAGTAAATGAAAAAAATGCTTCTAATTGAACCTTATCAAACATTTGCCTTTGAAATGCAAAAGCTTAGTGCACCCTAATGGCATGGAGTATTTTAATATATGCAATAATTCCTTTTCTCTTTTAGTCAAACACCCTGGAAATTCCTCATTAAATCCGATTTTATCCCTCATTGAGGTCATTCCCCATGATAAATTAAGCACTTAAATGACACATGTTATCCTAGAAAGATGGAAGATGGCTGGGAGGGGCCTGGGGTGAGGTGATACGGGAGCATTTGGAACATGTGTAGCACATTCAGCAGGACCTTTCCTATCAGAAACCAGGGAGGATTTCAACTCTAAGAAAAAGTGGTTTCCTTGATTGCCTGACTGTAATGTTCATAGCCAGAGCTGATAAAATCATAGCTGGTACATATGTATCACTATCCTAACCCATAGTTTAGATGCTTTTAATAATTGCAGTATTTGAAGTACAAACTACTAGGTATAAAATGAATAATATTGTAAGTCAACTATATTCTTCAATATAAAAAGGGAAAGGATTCTTAAAAAATAATGTTCAGTATTTTCTTTGAAACAGAAATTAAGCATTGCTTAAATCAGTAGTTTTTTTTAAGAATGAAACATGTAATTATTAAGAATTGATTTTGTTTCCATTGGAATATATGTCATCAATTTGGAGAGAAATTATTTTATTATTTATTTATTTATTTATTTATTTATTTATTTATTTACTTACTTATTTACTTACTTACTTACTTACTTACTTACTTACTTACTTACTTACGGTACGCGGGCCTCTCACTGCTGTGGCCTCTCCTGTTGCGGAGCACAGGCTCCGGATGCGCAGACTCAGCGTCCATGGCTCACGGGCCCAGCCGCTCCGCGGCATGTGGGATCTTCCCGGACCGGGGCACGAACCCGTGTCCCCTGCATCAGCAGGTGGACTCTCAACCACTGCGCCACCAGGGAAGCCCGAGAGAAATTATTTTATAATAAAGGTGACTGAGTAGAAGAACTGAAGGTTTGTGTGCTGTTGGTGTGTTGGCAAGTTGTTAGTATTTCAGATATATGACAAATAAGGGCTTAGTGTGACATTAATAGTAGGTAATTAAAAGAAAAACTGGCATTGCTAGTGCTTGTTGACTTACCTGTTTTGTACTTTAATGCTTACTGTTATGTCTTGGTCATTTTTGAAAGGTATAAATTATTTTACCTTTTGTTTTTACATATATCCATATTTTTTTACAATGTAATAAATTGCCTCTTTCCTAAAATGGCTGAAGCCCTTTGTTAAATTTCTTTTTAAAAATTGATAGCTAACTGTAAGAGCAGAGGCTATATTTAATCATAGTCTTTCTTTTGTAAATAACTATAGAATGTTTATGCATTTTGGACAAAGCTTCAGGGGCAGAAAAGCTGCCCTTGCTCAAGTTAAGGAGTCTCATACAAAATTCACTGGACTCGCTCAATATATGGTCAGTTTCTGGGAATGGATACAGCTGTGAACTTCAACTTGTTCCCCAGTCCTTTGTACATCCAACACATACTTGAGAGCTGACCTGTGGGATGTGCTGGTCTTGGTCATTTAGTCCCCAGGATCATTAGGAAGCTACTTCGGTTCTTGTGCTTGAAGCTCCATGCTGCCTGGCTTTTGGAAGATATTTCTAGATAGAGACCTTTTTGCTTTTTGCCTCCCCCCACCCCCCTGCCCCCATAAAAGGAAAGTTCTTCTTGTGGAGTCTGATTTTTTTTTTAAAATGATAACCTAATGTTCTCCTGATACAAATTGATTGAAACAGACTTAGTTGTATTAAGTAACTCTGATGCCAGACACACGTTATATCCTGGCACATGTCCCAAATGATCCTGTTCCCACCTTGACAGCTTTTTAGGTCTGTGGCTTTAATTTATATGCTGGCATCATGTGGCTAGTACTTACTCTTAAATTCAGGAGAAGAGAATTATTTTGTTTTCAATAAAGTTTTTTTTATAAAGTGCAAAGATGAAACTATTTCAACAGCAGATAATCTCTTAATGAGAGGATTCCTGGTTAACCCAAAGAAGCCAATCCTCACATTATTTCTGATAGATTTCTGTGGCCTAGGGTTATATTTCAATAGAAGTGGTTTAGGAATCTCTACATGCTGTTGAAACCAAAATTGGTCATGTTAGGCTCTCTAATAAATACAACTAATAAGAAAACAGATTAATAGTAGAAAGAAATTTTCAAAGTATTCATTCACTTGAAATGTTATAAATACTAATCTGGATTAACTTTAAAATGGGCTATGATGTGATATGTTTTTTTCTTGTATGTGCTAGAATTCTGCTTATAAGAATGCTTTATTGTTAACATATTTAAATGTAAAGAGATATGTATTGACAAACATACATACTCATCATCAGATGTCTGTTACATGCTTGCAGTATTAAAAGTGATTCATTCCTGACTTAGGCAGAATTATGAGAGCAGCCTTATTGAAGGTTTCTGTTCAGTTTTTGTCTTTTTAGGCAGTGACTTCATAGACACATATATGCTTTGGGATTCCTTTTTACCATTGTCCTTAGAGACTGGCAAAGGAAGTTGTAGGTAGATATGGTTTTGTTCAGAACAGGTTTCTAATATGCATTTTTTCCTCTTGGGTGCTAAAAAAAACAAACAAACAACAAAAAAAACCCTGGCTCTTACAGTAAGCCTAAAAGAAAACAGGTAGAAAGTGTATGATATATCCCACTTCCTTCTTTGCTTATTGATTTTTGGGAACATATGTTGACCAGAAGCAGAAAGTTTGTGGTCTCTTAACATAATGATTTGGGGAGCAACTGAAATGTAGAAAAAAAGGAAGAAGATAAAGAAGCAATGTTAATGGAATAATGCAGAATAGTGTGAGAAAATGCACACTGGTCTAAATGGAGTACTGCTGAGAAGGAAATAGTGGTGTGGCTTTGTACCTTGAAACTGGCAGTAGTGTCTGGTGAGTGCTGCTTTCTGTGCTACCAGTGCCAGAGAAAAGATGTCTGGAACCTTTGAATGCTGGTTGCTCACCTCATCTCTCCTTCCCCTCCCTTTTTTCCATGTCAACATTTTCTGTGTGCTCATTTGCCCTCTCATCTATTACATTCCTTTTTTATCCTGACCCCTCCCGTTTCATCAGGGATATCAATTCACCAGTCAACTAACCCTTGGAAGTTGGCATTTTCCAGTCATTTCCTCTCCACTGATTATTATCTTCACACATATCCTGACCCATATCTTGCTCATGTGGTTCTATGTAGTCCTGTTCCTTCTGTCCCATCACAGTATTGCTCTATTATTTCCTTTTCCTTGTAGCCTAGTTTCTAAAAGAATGTTACAATGCTGTGGACTCAAATATCACATGTGATCATGCCCTTTCTGGAAAATGAACCAAAGATAATAACCAAAATTTGCCTGCTTTTTTTTGTTGACAGAGTTAAAATTTCTTCCTTCACATTTCATTTACTTTATATTTAGCTAGAATTATGTTGATATAAAATGAAATTGTACCCTAACCTTCCTGTTACTGTGATAATCAAGTTGATCATCATATACCAGGAATTCAAAGAGCAGCATTGATCAAATAACTGAATGGCTCTTAACTAGCTGTTTGATGTTGGATTCCCTAGAAGCTGATGCTAAGATGAGGATTTATTTGCAAATAATAAAGTGAGAAACGAGTTAGGGAGTAATAAATGGGAAAGGCAGGACTGGGAAGGGAAAGAAGGGGTGTAATTTCAGGCAAAGCCTGTCCAAGTGCAGCTGAAGTTTAAAATTTCATGGAAGTTCTGTAGTATGAATTATGCCACTGTTCCAACCCAGGTTAAATGAACTGGACATTTATCCTTCTATACCTGTCAACCACTGACTAAGGACCACAGGACTACAGGGTAAGGGAAGGTGGATGCTTGCCACAGTTGGACAAAAGGGCTCTAGTTAGCCTTAGGACAGAACAACATTTATGAGTGCTATTTTTTGAAGCAAAATTACACTGAAGTGTAAGAGGCACAATATGTATTATAATGTGCACAGGTCTTGTTGAAGAATTGTGATAGAATTAGATAATTTCTTTTCCTTTCCATTCCATAACTCTACTCCTTTCTACATCATTTTCTTTTCTTGTCTTTTCTTTGGTTGCAACCCATTTCATTGATTGATTAGAGAAGGGAGGAGTATTTTCATAGCGCTATTGGATAACTGTGGACATTCTTCTTTAGTAATATACCGAAATTCAACAAGTGGTAATTTCTTAAAGATTAGTTAGTTATAAACATATTAATGAATTTTTTGTATTTTGTTATTTTAAAATCCATTGATCTACCGTGCACTTTGAACAAATACTTTACCCAGGCATAATACTGTAACATCAACTGTTGGTCATTTAGAAAATGTTAATTCACTGAGTTTCGTAGATTTTCCAAATATTGATGCATTTCATTATACAGCATAAACAAATCCCATTTGTTAATATTACCACAGATCTAATCAGAAAAAATTGCACTGGGAAGCTTCTATGCTCCCAGAGGCCATTAGAAGTTTTTCAAATTTCTAGAAGATTTACCTCCCTCATTTTTGCAAAATACCTGCCCAATACCCAAGTCTGAAAAGTTGTAGGTTGTCTGTCAGTTGTTCCTTCAAGTAAAAATGGTGTTGCATGAAAAAAGTGGCTAGTTCAGCTGGCAACTAAAAAAAAACCACACAGGTGTGCTGCTCCTTGAAACACCTCTTATAGTTTAGTATGTAGCAATTGCTTTGTTTTTATTTACCATTTTATCACACAATAAAAAAAATTGAATCAAGGGTTGAGATATAACAGAATTAAGATTTTTTTACTGCTTCATCAAGGGCATTCTTAAATGAGACAAGCTTTGTTTGTTTCTTTTAAGGCATGCAAGTATGTGGCAGTGAAGAGTATAATGACAACTAATACAGTTTGCTGCCATGGCGTTGACTTGTGCTAAGGCACCAGCAATTCTCCCATCAGTGCTTTTGCACCACACGGCAAAAAGGCAAATAACATCTTAATATTATTATGAAAATAATTTTGCCATCATGAATTCCTGGAAGGTTCTCAGGGACCCTAGGAGTCCATTGAGCAAACTTAATGAACCACTGCTTTAAGGAAAGCAACAACTCTTGGCATTCTTCACCTTGCCACCCCCTTTCAGCTAGTGTCCATTTTAATTTTTACACACAAATTGCAATCACCAATAAGTAATTTTGGAAGAGAGGACTTCAGATACCTTCCTTCAACTTCCTTGTGTACTCCAACTTTGAACAAAGTTCCCTACTAAAGTATCATTAGCAGCTGTTTATTTTCTCTTGGAGATTTTCTTGTAGCAGTGTACTCACTCACATACAAACCATAGCTTGCTGAAACTACCAAATTAATTTTCCTTATCTGTTTCTGAGAACTTTATTGTATTCATTTTGCAAGGATATTTTTTGGTTCTGAAAGGATCAGAATAATGACAATCACACCTTGTGGTTTTTGAATGCTTTATCTTTCACAAAGCACTTCTGCATGTGTCATCTCTTTCAGGCCTAGCACCAATCCTGGGAGGTTGGCAGGACGTTGTCATTATCTCCGCATGAGTAATCCCAGGTTGAGAGAGGGGATGTGGGTTGCTTAAGGCCACAAGGAATGAGTGGCAGAAAAAAACTGAGATGCTCTGTTTTCGATCTCCAGTTTCCTCCACTGTAGAGCACTGTTTCTTTTCTTGTTACAATTTAAAAGGCATTTCATACTTTTCTCCCTGGTCTATGCAGCACATTTCTGTTATCATTTATGTCATACGATGCCTGCACAGGCTGACTTTGATAAAAATACTGTGCAGCTGAAGAAATGGTGACTGCCATAGGCACTGTGGTCTCAATGGAGGCCGGATGCTGCTCAGAATTCTGCTGTAACCATGAAGGTCAATGCCTCTTTAACCTTAATAAATATCAGCCAACCCAGGTATGAAATTTTCACCTGCAAGGGTAACCGCAGAACACAATCAGTCAATGTGAGGCAAAACAGTACAGAGAATGGAGATTCGCTGGGTAATTAAGTATATTACAAAATAAACTTGACTGACTCATCTATAATCATATGCTGGGATTCGTAATACAAAAGGCTGAAGTACATGGTGTGAGTTAATGAAAGTGGGTTTTGACGAGTTTACAATAGCAAAGAGTGTTTGCATATTGTAAAAATTAATTAAACATTGGTTTATTATATTTCATTGTGGTCCTCCTTTTTGGCCAAGAGGATTGAACTGAGCTGCTCAGCATTCATTTTGTTTAATTAGAACTTTTAAAGTCTTAAAAAAGAATTTGATAGGTAATATTTTTGAAACACTGCAAATGATAGAGAATAATAATACATATCCATATAGCCACCATCCAGTTTTCTCATATTTTAGCATTTTGCTGTTTGCTTCTTTTCTTACAGAAATAGTGTTATGAGACAACTGAAGCTCTGTCTGTACCCCTCCTAGGTTACACTGGTCACTCCCCAGAGTTAATTATTATTTTGAATTTGCTATTCAGTTTTCGTAATGCTTTTTATATTTTGACACATGTATTTGCATTGATAAATATCTAAGATTTTTCATGTTTTAGTACTTTAAAAATGTGGTATCATTATGTACATTTGGCAGTAGTTTTTCCCCTCAACATTGCTTTTGGGATTATTCATTTTAACATGTGTAGCTCTGATTGAGGTATTCAATGCATAGTGTTCATTAATGACTATGCTGTAATTCACGTATACATTCTATGATTGATGGCAATTTAGGTTGCTTCCAATTCTTCCTATATGAAACAGAGTTACAAGAAACATTCTTATATATACTTCATTGTGTATATTGTCAAGAGTTTCTTTAAGGTATATACCTACAAGTAGAACTGCCCAGTCTGGACAGTATGCTTCTTCAGCTTTACTGAGTACTACTGCCAAATTGTTTTCTTTCTTTTTCTTTTTAATTTGAAAAAAATCAGATTTTACTTTGAAACAATTTTTTTAAATTATTTTATTTTTGGCTGCGTTGGGTCTTCATTGCTGCGTGTGGGCTTTCTCTAGTTGCGTCGAGCGGGGGCTACTGCTTGTTGTGGTGCGCAGGCTTCTCATCGTGGTGGCTTCTCTTGTTGCAGAGCACGGGCTTTAGATGCGCAGGCTTCAGTAGTTGTGGCTCGCGGGCTCTAGAGTGCAGGCTCAGTAGTTGTGGCGCATGGGCTTAGTTGCTCCGTGGCATGTAGGATCTTCCTGGACCAGGGCTTGAACCCATGTCCCCTGCATTGGCAGGTGGATTCTTAACCACTGTGCCACCAGGGAAGTCTGAAACAAGTTTTACTTATAGAAAAGTTGTAACTATAGTACAAAAACATGCTCGCAAACCATTTACACAGATTAAAAAATGTTAACATTTTGTCCGGATCTTAACATTTTGTCTTTATATTGTGTGTGTGTATAAAGTATTTTTTTCCCCACCAGAACCATTTGAGAGTGGGTTGCTTTGACAATGTCTCTTCACCCTTTAATCTTTCAGTGTGTCTTTCTTAGAACTGGGAACCTTCTCTTACATAACCACAGTACAGTTATCAAGTCTAGTTTAACACTGAAAATACTTGTATCTAATCTGCAGTCCGTACTGCAGTGTTGTCAGTTGTCCCAATAATGTCCTTATAGCAGTCCTCCCCCACACCCCTCAGTCAAGGATGACATTGCGTTTACCTTTCACATCTCTTTAGGCTTTTTTAATTTGGACGATTCTTTAGCTTTTCTTGATCTTTTGTGACATTGATGTTTCTAAAGAATAGAGGAAGTTAAAAGTTTCTCAATTTGTGTTTATCTAGTGTTTTCTCATGATTAGATTCAGATTATGCAGTTTTGGCTGGAATAAAACTAATGTTTTAGTGATGATGTATCCTTCTCAAGGATTAATCATTAGCATTAATAGAAATAACTATTTTGGGATGCTTTTGACATATTTTAATTGACTAACTAAAACTCTTAGCTCTTTTTTTTGATATATATAAATATATATAAATGGAATTCAGATTCATATATATATTATATATATATATTATATATATATATATCCATGTGTATATAAATGGAAATCTGTTATTCAGGCTGGTAGTGCTAAATTAGCTTTTTTTCCCTGACCCAAGTAGCAAATACCTTGGAGAATTTCAGTGTTTAGTAAGCTTTGTTACTTTCCCCTCTATGAATAGCACTTTATGACATAGGCTAAACTAGACAAATATGCAGTGTTATGTGGATCATTATGCAATAAAACTGCTAAAGTCACATGGGTGGTAAAGTTTGATAGTCTCAAGCCTGTGAAGCACATATCATGTAGACATTTTAAATATAAAGCTTTAATAGGAATAGGAAAGCCACTTAAACCATTGTTTAGTTGCATATAAGTTGTTCTTCTGGACTTCTTTCATTTTTAATAAAAATTAAAAGTATTATTGTTGGCATTATTTTGATTATTTGTTTCAAGAGTCATTCAGTTTCTCTACCATATTTACTTTTTTCCTTTGGAAATTAATAAGTAATTTATAGGGAAATACTTTGAGATGTTTTAAATATCCTGTTTGTAATTAAAGCTTTTCCCCTTAGATTTAGCATCTATTGATCATGCTTGCCTGAATCATGTTTTACTACTATAGGTGGAAAATTGTGATTTTCTAACTGAATTATTCCTTTGTTCTTTCTATACATAGTAATGTAGTTCTTTAGTTGAACTTGAATAGATACTTGTGAGCATGAATTCTTAGTCTAAATATTAGATTCAGGATCTATTTCGTGAAATTTCTTTTCCTATTAGCCATTTGTTGACTTCTGAGAATAGAAGTTAAAATGGTATTCCCATTGTCCGAATCAATCTAGAACTACTCTGAGATCACTTATTGATTAATTTATACCTCACTTCTATTAAGGATTAAAGAAAACTTTTCAAATTAAACACAATAAAATAGGACAAAAAAGGTAAAAATCATGATTAACTTAGTGGTACTGTTTAATCATTATAGTTGAACATTGAGTTCAGATCATAGAAAATAGGCAGCTAAGCCAAAGAGACAACCATATAAAATTAGATGTGATTTCACTGTTTCATAAGACAAAGCATCTTATAAGAGCTTAATAAAATATATAAGCAAGAATAGAAGCTCACTTAATTTGAATAACATGTAACTTAATTTCATGTCACCAGGAGGGCTAATTTTTGTGTTGTGCTAGCTCTATTTATTGAAAATTTATGCACTGGTAAAAACAATAGCTCCAACCAGTGCAGACTTACTTAGAACTTTTGTTTCACACTTAGGGTCCTGGGTCTCAATTCCAGAGATTCTGGTCCATTAGGTCTTGAGAAGGGCCTGGGAACATCACAGGTGATCCTAAGATCACACTATGAGAAACAGTACCTCAAAGAAAAATGCAAAAGTTGTGATTTTATTGTGATCAAGTCAGTATTGCAGACTTTATAAAGAGGCTTGTAAAATTCTTACAGTAGTCTCATATTTATAGTATAATAACTTTTAGAAATTCCTATTAATGAATAATTTGGGGTAGTAAATAAACAGCTAAATAGCTAAACTGAACCTTTAGAGCATACACCAGTAGTTGATTTAGTAAGTCAGTAGTATAGTCTTTTACCACTCCAGCCTAATACCCATACTTCCTTAGTATTTTCATAACCTCCTTATTTTTTCATTTGTTTATTAACTTCGTTAGTTTTAGTGGCTCAACATACATGACTTTTTAACTTGTGTACATTTTCCAAGTTGTAGAAGTGTTTGTTATTTCACCATTTTTTTTTTTTTGCGGTACGCGGGCCTCTCACTGTTGCGGCCTCTCCCGTCGCGGAGCACAGGCTCCGGACGCGCAGGCTCAGCGGCCATGGCTCACAGGCCCAGCCGCTCCGCGGCATGTGGGATCCTCCCGGACCGGGGCACAAACCCGTGTCCCCTGCATCGGCAGGCGGACTCTCAACCACTGCACCACCAGGGAAGCCCTGTTATTTCACCTTTTAAGCAGAACCTTAGGTGTTTGTTTGTTTGTTTTTTAATATTCAATATTTTGTATTAGAAGAGACAGGCCACCAATTTCCAAGATTTATTACTCTTTTGCGATAACTGGCTTTAGCCAGGGGCCAAGATTTCAGAACTGTTCATAGGAAAGTAATTTCCACTAGTGACATTGCTAACTAAGTGGGTGACTTTGACATACATAGCTCTGGCCTACAACTGGTCAGCCTGAAATAATCAGAAACAACAACTATTTTAGTAACACTGAATACCAACCTTACAGTTTATAAAGTAGGTTTATTGGAGATCTTCCATCAGCAGAGACTTTCACAATGGCTTTTGGGTTAATGAAAATATTTTAGGTATAACTGAATGTATAAGCCTTGGACTGTTCTGTGATTTCTCTTAAGACTGTGTGGGAGACATTTTATTTGTTGCCTGGGATTTATTGCTGCAGTTCTCTTGAACACTGTAATGGAAACAACTGATAAAACTTCTGAAAATATGCTGAAAGTTTACCCCTTTGTTTTATTAAATGTAGCATATAATAATAGCACTGGTACATGCATTCTTCATTTGCAGCTCTTTCAGGAGGAAGACATTTATTTTCATAAGAAACGTGACATTTATAAGGATTGTACAGCTTAAAAGGTGTGCACAGAAATTGTTAAGACTTGTAAAACATTGGTTTACCACGCCTGGTTGATGACCTGTTCAAGACAACTTTAGAACAGGAGCAGTGACTTAGTTCCCAGCTTGGAACATTTGTTTATATTTTGGTGTTTATAAGATCATAGATGCTAGGCTAAACTATTTTCACATAGGGAAAGGATGACTAAGAGAAAATTCTTATTATTGTGCTTATGATTCAAATTTTCTGTCCACCGTAGTCCTTTGAATTTTACTGCTTATAAAAGTACAAAAAGGGGCTCCCCTGGTGGCGCAGTGGTTGAGAGTCCGCCTGCCGATGCAGGGGACATGGGTTCGTGCCCCGGTCCGGGAGGATCCCACGTGCCGCGGAGCGGCTGGGCCCGTGAGCCATGGCCGCTGAGCCTGCGCTTCCGGAGCCTGTGCTCTGCGGCGGGAGAGGCCACAGCAGTGAGAGGCCTGCGTACCGCAAAAGAAAGAAAAAAAAAAAAAAAAAAGTTCAAAAAGGCAGTAGCATTTCTGTAGCTCATTATTTTGAAAAGGAAAGTGAGAAATGAAAATTACTGTTGCGTCTCAGCATTCTAAGATCCCGGCCCCAAGAGAAGTACTGAAGACCTTCAATTCATAGTAGAGATCTAAGCATGTCAAAAATATTACATTTAATTTTATATTAAATATATGATTTCCAGAGTATATGGAGAAGGTCGATAATTACACCTCTAATACTTTTTCTGCCTTGTATTACAATTTCATTCATAGTGGTTATTTTTCAGCTTCATGATTTTGAGGTGAAGGGTTTCCTGAAATTATTATAGTTTGATTCTAATTAGATATAGCTGGCTTTGTTGTTGTTTTTAAATGGAAAAAGTAAAGGAAGTAGAACAATTTAGTTACAACTTTGATTCTGATCATTGGACCTTGGTTAGATGTCTACTTAGCATCCATTTCACTTTGCTTCTTTCCCTACAGTACTCCTATTTTCTTCATGCAGCTATTCTGCTCTCTTGTAGGCCAAATGCTTCAGGAGAAGCTGAGCCCTATCCCAGCTCCAGGAGTGGGATTGATTTGTCTAAAGCCAACACCATCTTTTGTACCTCTAAAAGTTTCGTCTGAGAAAGGTCAGGTGAACACTTAAGCCTACTGATGCTAAGTGCAGTGCTCCTGGCACCTTTTTGGAAGTCATCCTAATCTTCACCTGGATACCTTCCAGAACTGATTCCCTTTCTCTCCTGCTGGGCTACTGGCTGCATCCCAATACCAGAGGGAAAACTAGCTTTATGATAAACATTCATTGTGGATTAAAGAGCAGAGAAAAACATTCCCAGCCAGGAACATTGTAACTCCACTGTGTTTGTGTGTATGTGTGTGTGAGTGTGTGTGTGTGAAAAAGAGAGAATGACAGAGACAGGTATCAGTAGATGAGGAACATCTTGGTAAGAATGTACATTTGCATTTTTTCCAGAAATTTACAAAGGGAAAATTAAAATATGCCATTTGGGGTTTTACTTTAAAGGCCTGTATGAACCAAATCATCTGCATGCTTTTGATAAAATGTCTTTTTTCTGTTCCGCTCCCCCTCAGAGATGCTTGTTTTTCTCACTGAAAAATTTCAGAATGCTAATGTGGTTGACTGGGTATAAAGTCATAAAGCCAAGCCTTCTGAAGTTGAAAGGGCTTATTGCCTAAAATGATGTTCTTTTGATGATATAGTCAGTTTTCTAATATTTACATTTTTTGGTGCCTCATCTGGTAGAATTGGACTTCTCATCTTTTGCCCAAAAGATGTTTGAATCTGAGAAACCATTTACTTGCAAATGTTGATTTATTAGAAATTATATCCTTAAAATTAAATTTCAATGCAAATGTAAAATGTGGGATACACTTTGAACCACTCCTTTTTTTCTTAGGGAAGAAAGAAAATACAGATATAGGTCGTCCTTCACATGTTTTTGGGCTCTTCATCTTGATAGGCAACTTTTTAAAACAATGCTCTTAAAAAGAGAATACCTCAAAGAATATGTGCTTGGGGCTTCCTGGAAGGAAGGTGAGATGACAAAACTAGTGATGTGTGACTCCGCACTCCAGTGACAGAGAAGATAATTGCAGCAAGGTCCCCAGAGTAATTTAGAGGTAAACTGGAATTTTCCGAGAGAGAGTGAAGTTACATTAGTGAAAAAGAGACAGTTGGGAGGAAATGTTATTTTAGCCACATATTCTGGTTGTACATAATTTAAAGAGTATGAATTTCAGGAGGACAATAAAAATGAAATTATAGTAATCAAGATAGGAAATTATTAAGGGTTTGGGAGATAATTTCAGCCAAGAGGGAATGTGAAGATTAGGTATAAATTCTCACAGCCTTGGCTGACAAGCTGATGAGCACATCTACAGATGAGAAATGTGGAAGGAACAAAAGGATGACTTGTGTGAGAGCCAATGTTAGGTTTGTATTAGAAAGAATAAAAGTAGAATTTGAACAGAGAAGTTTCTGAAAGGAGGAGAAAAGTAATATTTTGCCAAAGTTTGCTTCTGAGGCTTCTCTGAAGATTGACATACTTCTCTTTCATAGTTGCCTATTTGTGGGTAGTCTGATGGTTTCTGTATGTGACTTTTCATTTACTATTGAGGGAAATAAGATGAGAATTCAGAGAGGAGAGAATATATATGGATTTTGAAGTTAAACTAAATGGATGTCTTCTTATTTTGCCTATTGTGTGTAGTAAACTTAATCTTAGATGTAAAAATGGCTATACTCATATAGATAAGAGCATCTTCCTAATTCCTGTTTGAAAAAATGAGTCTTACTCATTGCTAGCCATATTAGCTGTGCCAAGGCCAGATAAGCACTGGATTTTGGGTCTGAACATGCAGATTAAAGGGTAAGTCTGTTATTTAGCAGCTTTTTGAGTCTGAGGGAGATACGTAATGACTTTAAATAGAAGGGTATGTTCAGAAGTATGGATGGGAGGCTCTCGAAGGAATGGAATGGCTCTTGTAGGCGATCTGGAAAGTACCTACAGTGCAGAGGAAATAGTACTTCTTTTTTCTGTTACACTTACAATGTCTCCGTGAGGAGGCAACCACAGACTCTTTTAACCAATGGTAAACTATGAAGAGTGGTGGGGACCATGACAAACTGATCCGAACGCCAGATTAAAGAGTGTAGTTTTTAATTTAAAGTGATTGTTGACATGTGAGAATGCAGGCCTAGTTTTGCCAGAACTTCCAGTTTTTGTTTTGTTTTTTAGAACCCTGATATTTGCATTTTTTCAGTGAAATTTCACACGCACACACACACACACGCATATGCAATTAATTAAAAAACAATTTTGCCACACTGGTGTGGGTCAAACAAAACAAGTCTTTGAGCCAGATGTGCCCTATGGCTACAGTTTAGATCTTCTTCTTTAATCTCTTTTTTCATAGATGTTTATTGAGATCCTGATAGGTTGCATGACTTTGTACTAGACTCTCTTAAAATGTTGAATTATATTCCAAGAAATTCCTAATAACCTATATTTTATTTAGGTGATGTTTAAACCTTTACATAAATTTGGAAAAAAAATTATGGGATTGAAAGTAAGGTTCCTAATAGTACACATTTTATTGAAGCATGGGAAGGACTATAAAGGAAAGGATGACTGATTTCATATCTTTAATTTTGTTGAGTTGTTACCATACACTTTGTCATCAGTGTTTCTTACAGAATTTTCTAAATAAGCAAGAAAAGATATGTTTTGAAGGTCCTACGGACACTCAAAGGTAAAAGATGGTGAATATTTATTTTTAAAAAAGTCTCTTCAAAATAAAATCATTATCTCATTATTAAATTGACTTATGTATTTTTAAAAATATGCCTCTATTCTCAGGCTTACCTGAGAAAGTTAACTATTGATGATACATTTTATGTTGGAAAAATATGTATACTTACAACTCTTCATTATTTGTGTGATTCAGATCCTTCTATTTTTCCCACTATTTTTTGGCCATAGAATCGCAAATTAAGAATAATAACTTATTCTGGTCATTTGATAACTTTTTGGTTTTAGGGAAAACTCTAGAAATAGAGGAAGCTGCGATGATTTGAATCAAATTACCCTTGCAGGTGATTGTTTTTGGAGTGGGCACCTGTTACAAAGATCATCAAGCTATAGGTCACTGGTCCTGTGACACAGCCTGATTAAAAGATAGTAGTGGATTAGACAGATCAAGAGAAAGAGTTAACATTTGAGAGGAAGCTGAAAGAATGCCATGGAGTATCAGATGGCCATGAGGGATCATGGAAAGCCTAAACTTTATGATGAAACGAACTGTGGATAAGATGAGGATGAAGACATTATATGAGAGAAATGAAAACATGCAGAATGTGAGGGGCAGGAGTGTTCTAGAAGAATCCAAGACAAAATAAAATTTCTACTCCAGGGAGCAGGCAGATGAGGAATAGCTGGACAATATTAATGCAATGAACCAGGACAAAGATCCATGAACCCTCAAGGCTGAAGTCTCTAAGCTCCCTTATATCCTTTCACTATCTGATCCATTCTTGTGTCAAGGCTCTTTCTTGGTTCTTCCATCGCAGTTTTCTCTTGTCCCTAGGTGCTCACACTGGTCCTTCTTCTTCAATTAATCCAATTTTCTCCTTCCCCTCACCCCTTTACTGTCTCCCACTCCCGTTATGCCGAGCTCTTACTCATTCAGCAAGTCTCACTCAAGATTTCTTTTCCTTCTAGAAACCTTTGTTGACTCCCTCCTCCTTTTTTTTTTTCCCAAAACCATGGGATGTTTTTAAACCTTCCTGGAATTGATTCCATCTCTGTTTTTTGCCCCTCCCCTTCTTATGATCTCTCAGTTTCCCCCTCTTTCTACCCTGTCAGACATGTTTACAGCCTCCAAGCCTTCCCTTTTTTCCATCCCATCTGACCCAGTGTTCGGTCCCCATTATCTTATTTGGATCATGGGATTTAGCCTCCAAGTAACTTTCTAACTGCAGTTTTCCCTATCCAGAATTTCAGATCCTTTTTCATAAAGTAAAGGAGAAAATCATATCACCCTGCTCAAAAATTATCACTAAATCTCTAATTGATATTTAATTAACTGTAATTTAATTAAGCCTAATATTGCAGACTTTCCAAAGTGAGGATCTAGTCTCCTGTACCTTTTCTGACCAATACTCACCCGTGAGGATTCTGAGGGCACCAAATTAAACCACTGGCTGCTTCCAACTGTTTTCCTTCCCAGTACCGCTCTTCATTCCATGCCCATCTTCTGGCTTTCCTCCTCCCCCTACCCCCATAAATTGTTTTTAGCTGTCTTTTAGGGTGCTGCTTCTTCCATTCTGCCATGATTTGCTTGTGTTTTGTTTTTCATAACACATACAGTCTCACATACAAAAGGAAATAGAATAGAGCTTAATCTTACACAGCTCTTAAGCACAGTGATTAAGAGCACTGGACCTGGAGCCAAACTGCTTGAGTTCCAACAGTTCTGTCTCTACTTCTTATTCTGAGGCTTCAGAGATGTTATGCAACCTCTCTTTGCCTTAGTGTTCTCATCTGTAAAAAGGAAGTAATTAGTGCCTACCTTATAGGGTCGTTGACCAGACTGAATGAATGAATACATGGAAAATACATAGGATAGTATCTGGCACATAGTAAGTGCTTAATAAATATTGTTATTGTTATAGATTGTCAAAGTCAGAAACATTTTATTGTAATGGGAGGGATTTTTTTCGTAAGTCAGCAAGTATACAAAAAGAAAAGTAACAGAGAGACTCATCACCAGCATTATAAATTATTTAATTGAGTAAAGATTTAGTGAATTGGTAAATTAAGGCATTCTCTGCTTCATTTTGGGCTTGGGTATTAAGGCAATAACCATAGAACCATTTTAATCTAA
This sequence comes from Monodon monoceros, assembly GCF_005190385.1. Lineage (NCBI taxonomy): Eukaryota > Metazoa > Chordata > Mammalia > Artiodactyla > Monodontidae > Monodon > Monodon monoceros. Next base: position 67,436,032 of record NW_021703776.1, on the reverse strand, counting down.
TTTTGAACAGTTTCCTTTGGAGTTTTAAGAGTTTCATTAAAGAAATCTCAATGTAAGGATGGCTACTTTTTCTTAACACTGAATTTTCAAGCTCCTTAGAGTAAAGGTAAGATCTGTGCTTATTTTTTTCCATTTGAGCTTTTGATGTCTTTTCTCTCTTATATCACTTCCATTAATGAGAATGCCTTCCAAATCATGGTTTAGCCTGTCTACTTAATTGTGTTTCCCAGGAATAACAGGCTGTTTTTTAATAATTGCCTGAATGACTAGATTAAAAGCAAAGATGAGGACAAGTTGAATAATTCACTTCAGTTTCAAAATGTGACTTCCAGTTGACCCTTGAGAAGTGTGCTGTGCAGAATGTGTTTGCCTAGACAGAAGCACTGGTCAGTTTTAGTCTGTGTAGTTAAGTATCGAAGGTATGCCTTCGGTGAGATAATACAGGCAATGTCTAATAATATGCAATTTCTCGATGAATTTGGAAAAATGAGAGTGGCCTGAAACAGGAACTACGGATACCCTAGCAGATACCACATTTCTTTCATCTTCTCTGGTGAATCTAATGTCATTCGTCCCCCTCACCTCACCCTCTTGACCACAGCCCCTCTACCAAGGTTCTTAGAAGCTGAGATGATATTTAGATGGCACAGACCAATTTATTCTGGATTGGCCATCATAACATATTTGTCTCTCAGGGGTTTTTGGATGGCAGATGACAGAAATCTAAATCAGTCTAGCTTACATTAACAGTGAAAAGGGACAGATTAAGGGATTTGGAGGATGGTGTATTGATGCATGAAACGGGGAGGTCCAGGGGTGAAACTGACCTCAGAAGTTGAGGTACTCAAATGCTGTTGTCACATTCTTCTTCCTCTTTGTCCCAACTTTCTCAGCTATGCTTCTCTGTATTTATTTTTTCCTACATGAGGCAAGGTTTAGAGGGACACATGGTGGCAATTATTTTCAGACATACTTTGCCTTAGCTCAGTTCCCCAGAAAGAAGACAGTCTTTTTCTCTCATTGAACGTTTATAAAATCCCAGGGAACAGCTCTAATTGACTTTGCTTTGCTCTTCTGGTTAACTGTTAGCTTAGACTCTGTGGATAAAGGTTCAAAGATCTGTAATTGGCTAAGCCCTTGGCAGAATTCAAGTATAGGGATTGAGAACCCTACCAGAACATGTGAATTGAGAATGGGAAGTCCACCCAAGGAGAGAGCAGAAAATGGGGATGGCACCAGGCAGACACAAACAGCAGATGTCCCTTGGTATTCACAAATCTGACATTGAATTGTCTTTTACTTTCAGCACCATTGCTCTGCTTTTTCACCTGAACCTTCATATGTGTAGTAGTCATATTCTTTTATAATTGGGTTTGACCATCATTTTATTTATCCATTGAGTGTATTAAAGCATCTGTATTGTTCTGACGGCAGGAGTAATACATAATTAGGGAACAAAAGTTGCTTGCTTTTTAAAGGAAAATCTGTGATGTATTCTTTTATAAAGTGAAATTAACCTTCTAGATAAGGGTTCCCAGACCTGACTCATCGTTACAATTCCCTGGAAATTTAAGAGAGAGAGATAATATGGTTCAATACAGCATGATGAAGACTGGGGGTATGAATGGTTATGATTTAGTGATTATCCCAGTTCTGTTGATGATAAGAAAAAACAAGGACAACATTAAGCAGGATTTCAGTCTTCTGGTCTGGATTTTTGAAACTTTGAACCTCTCTTTGCTCAGTCTCCTTCGTTTTCATGTCTCCTGGAAGGTGAGCAGGGCTTTCCCACTGCTCTTTTATTGTAAGACTACCTACCTGTTTGTACTCTGGCCTTTTCCTTTCCTGTTTCCAGACTTATCTGTCTGGTGTTCTTGTCCCTCTCAATAACTTGATTGAAGCAAATTCTGTCAATATCCCTGAAGATCAAAAAAACTTTCTCCAAGAGCATGAGTTTCTAAAATGTAGAATGTTAAGTCCCATTGCATTTACCATATTGGCTAATGACTACTTTTACATGACAATGGTCGCCCATTTAGAGAAAAATTGTATGACAGAAAAATTAGTCCAGGGATGCTGTGATGTATCTAGTTAATTCTTGCTCTTTAGAATGTGTCCTCTTGAGAAATTATTCTCCGTATCTCACAAAGGCTACTTCCAACACTTTCCACTCTCTCTAAGCTCCAATACTCTACTCTTCCTTAGTGGACCATCTTGCCTCTTCAATTATCTAAAAAGCAGCGAAGCATTTTGGTTTAACATCCTTCACCATCCCTCTTCTTCCTAAGAAATTTCCCTGGACCTTTTAACCTATTCCTTTCACCTTTTTCTCTGATCTTGTTTAAGAAATGATTTTCCCCTCACTCCTATATCTTCCATTGCTTCCTTTTCTCTAAGTCAATACACAGAATTCCTCCCCTTTATCTCAATATGTCTTCATATCTCAACCTTACCATTCACTATCAGATTTCTGCAAGGGAAGGGGGGAGGCAGCTGTGGGAGTTGCTGGTAGTCTGCTGAACTTTGCTAAATCTATATTTTTCCATACTTAATCTTTATTATGAGTTCTCTTCCTTATTTTTAGCTGCCTATATCTAATATACCTTCCTTATTTTTAGATATCTCTCAGCTTCTTAAACTGTGCTTATTCTACCTCATTGATGCCTCACGAAACATCTTCTATTTCATTTCAGCTAATGTATATGACCTCCCAGGCACAAGGGCAATACCTTGGAGTCACTATCATATTTTTCTATATCCCTTAATATTTATTTATTTTCCCAGTTATGTCAATTCTGAAATGTGTTCCAAATAACTTTAAGCTAAAATTAAATAGCACTATATATATTATTTTAAACACACAAAATAATACATGATATACACAGTATAAATTTCATGTGTTTGTGTATATGAGGCATAGTAACACAGTAAAAATTCATGAACCCATTATCCAGTCCAAGAACCAGATCATTGAATATTCCAAATTTTTCTTTTCTAATTTCAATTTAAGATTTGTGTTTCAATAACCCTCCAATTGTCCCCTTGTTACATAATATGCTTTAAAACTATATTTCTCTGCCAAGCTTCTGATCATGTGCCCTTGATCAAAAGCCTCAGGTTCCCCATTACTTTCAGAGTAAAATAGACTGTGCCTAGTTCTCAACACCTTGTTGATCTGGCCCAACCTGTGATTCAGCTCCATTTTCTACTATTCCCATTGAATCACTCCATGCTTCAAACTCAAAGTGTCTTCCTTCCTTCTTTCATTTCTTCCTTTCTTTTCATGAACAAGCCACTGCTATTTTCTTTGCACACCTTTGCTCCTGTAATTCCACATTGAAGCAGTCCCTGGAATGTTCTCTGTCTTATCTCCTTTGGTTAAAATCCAATTCATGCTGTAGGGCCTATCTGAAATGCTTTCATATTTATGCAGACCAATCATACATGGTCTCTGAAGCACTCATTCTCTCTGTCATTGCTTTGAAGTATTTGTAGTTTTCTTATATTTCTTTATACCCTTCATGTATTACATAAGGTCTTGTATAAAGAGTACACTTAGTAAATATGTGTTAAATTAATTGTTGGAGAGAGTAACTGAACTGAATATTTGTTTCCTCCTATAAAAAAGGATATAATTTCTATCTAAGTTAAATTTCTTATTCTGTCTTTTTCCTTTCATTCAAGGTAGGTGTAGGGAAGACCAGAGTCCCTATCCATATCTATACAGTTAGAGGACAAATCACAAGATTCTTAAGTTTTGGTATTTCCTATTTTGACAAGTGTTCCAGTTCTCACTCTAAGAAAACATTCTTCTTTGTAAATTTGAAGATTTCTTAACTGAGATTCTCCCTTCAATACTCACAATACTATAATAGTACAACGGCAATTTTTTATTTTCTTTTAGACTTTTCCTTAAATGGCAGTACTATGATTAAGAGTATAAGTGGATGCAATATTTCTTACATTTTACCAGTTGGTGAGCCTAGAAAAGGAAACACACATTAAAATGGGTGATACTTAACTATATTAGGCATAGAGAAAGGCAAATATTTCTTGCCTGTGGCAGTAAAAAGACACCTTAATGGGGTTACAAGTAGGCTTGCAGATAGTCCTTAGAGTCTGCCTGGTTGAGGAGATTTCTATCTAGAAACAGCAGAGTAGATTAGATGAATTTTGTAAGTTTTTACAGCTTGCAGTTTATGTGTGAAACAAACACACCCAGCTTGAAAACTTCAAACTGACAAAGTAGAGAGAGCCACATAATTATGTTGGAAATATGCTCTATCTGTAAAGAAGAACTTTTTAATTTTTAAGACAAACATGCCACTGAAATCTCTAGTAATCTTCACATCAGGGGTCCCTTCCTATGGAACTGCTGAAGCTGAGGTAGTTTTAATTAAGATGAGACAGGGAGTCAAGAACGTAAAAAACAAAGTCTCAGCCAAAAGGCGTTACTTGGAAGGGAGGAAAAGGAGACGGGATTGATTGTTAGCTCTTAGAATCTGAACGGACAGGGAGAACATGAGGCCTCTCTCTGCAGGTTGCAGCAGGGCTGATAGGCAGGTATTATGGGGCCTAGAGACCAGGAACACTGGGTCGTTTTTCTCTACCTGACCCAAACCCTCAGGCCTACATGTAAGTGTCCCCCTTACCTATTTCTGGGCAGGTTCTGGATGAGATACTTGTGCTTACAATAAAGATAAGTGGGGCTTCCCTGGTGGTGCAATGGTTGAGAGTCCGCCTGCCAATGCAGGGGATGCGGGTTCGTGCCCTGGTCCGGGAAGATCCCACATGCCGCGGAGCGGCTGGGCCCGTGAGCCATGGCCACTGGGCCTGCGCGTCCGGAGCCGGTGCTCCACAACGGGAGAGGCCACAACAGTGAGAGGCCCGCGTACCGCAAAAAAAAAAATAAAAAAAAAAATAAAGATAAGTGAAGAAAGGCTATTTTATAGCTCAAATACCATTCTGTATTATTGCTACAGTAATAAGGAGGTGTGATCTTTAAAGACTTGTTTAATACAATTATGTCTTCCAAAAAGTCGTTTGCTCTTAAAGGATGATTGAACCATACTTTGTGTTATTATTGGAGGGTATCTTACCGTGATAAAGGTGGTAATTATTTATCTAGATAAGCAATCTTGTTGATTGAATATAGCTAAACCTTTGGCTTTTAGGCTAAGAAATACCTTTAGGCTTTATTGGTATACGAGTAAATGGAACGTGAGTATTAGTTGTACCAGTTTTAACAGCTGAAGTTACATACTAATTTTTGAGTTTAAATGTAGTTAGTGGTTGCTTACTTTCTGAAACTAACTTTTAAATTGATTAAGAAATTTGTGCTCTTTTCCTTCTCATCACTGTATTTTCATAAACGCTCTTATTTTTAAACTATAAACATGGAGCCAGCACCCCTGTGCATAAAGTGCCTCAAAGGATAATTAGATGGTTATAATCGTACTTGCTTTGAGATAGCTAATTAAAAATATCTGTTGCTCCCAAGTCTAATTTTTTTGAGTAATGATCACATAGTAGCAACTATGAAAGTTAAGTTACAGCCAAGCTCATTGAAGAAAAACAAAAAAGTAAATATGTTGACAGTATTTTATATAAAGACCTAGAGGATGGCACCAGACCAGTCTTTCCATTTTCTACCCTGTATTCTGTGCCCAGCCTCTCATACGTGTGGACACTAAACCACCTACACTATGCTTCATTCATCTGATTTCACTCTACTTGTTTTCATTTATTTTATAACGCTTCCTTTGGCACCAGGGAGATAATTTTCTCCCTCTTTTCTACCTTTTGTTGAACCTCTGAAAGAAGGCTTTTGTAATTGGACTTCACAGCTTTAAGAAACATTTCATAACCTGCCAGTAAAATGTCAGTTCTCTGGGCCCGGGCATAATTAAATAAGTATCAGTGTGGTAATTCAGTTGCAAAATAAAGTAATTTTAAAGGGATTATTAATTGAGTACTTGCTTTGATTTTGGAATTCTAATCAGTAACAAGCTGTGTTATGGACAAAATCTTTCTTGCTTTCACCATTTCCATTACTTGGATTTAAAAATATTAAATGAAACTGTGTCAATAAAATTTTTACTTTATTTTTCTGAATGATTAATCTCCTGAGAGAATCTTGTTAAAATATCAACAAATTAGATAGGGACAAAATGTTTAGCTGTGAGTCTTTAAAAGCAAAGCTGAGTGATACAAGCAATGTATAAAACTTTGTAATGGACTCTGCTGGAAGCCGTTACTTCCTGATCGAAGACTGAAAAAAAGTGCAAAATTGAATTTTGGAGGCTAATCATAGTTTGTTTGGTAGGGAGTCCTTTGAGCTGAGAGCAGCAGGAGGAAGACAAGTGTGTAAAGTGATGGGTACTGTAATGATGAGGTGTGGATTAACTAGTGGTCATTCTGGGAAAGGGTTAGTTTTCAGAGCAAACTGAAAGGTGATGTAGTAAAATCAGTCTTCTAAAACAGAAAAGCTCCAGAGTTCCCTGGTGCTTTGGTGGTTAGGATTTGGCACTTCCACTGTTGTGGCCCGGGTTCAATCTCTGGTTGAGGAACTGAGATCCTGCAAGCTGTGCAGCCTGGCTGAAAAAAAAAAAAAACGAAAACCCAAAAAACAAACCAAAAAACCACAAATGACTCCCTAAAACAAAGAAAACAAACAAACAAAAGAAAAAGCTTTGTCTTTTGCTAGGAATTAATTGGTTGGTTGTATAGTTTTAAAGCTACATTTGAAATCTGGGAATGGTAAGGGTGAGCAATGACTTAGAACTTAACATAATTATCACTGACATTAATTGAGCTTTTATTTTGCTCTAGGGGCTACAGTAAGTGCTTTAGTCTATCAACTCAATTCTTACACCCCTGTGAAATAAGTCAGACTCCCATGAGGAAACTGAGACACAAAGGTTACTTTATTAGTGGCTGAGCTGAGGTGTTTAACTCAGGCAGCCCAATTCCAAAGCCCGAGTGTTTGGCTACCATTGTATGTCCCTTCCAAGGGAAATTTAATTGATAGTGATGCTTTAAGTACATTTCAACCCAGTGCTGTATCCTAATGATAGTTTTTTAAATGGCTATTACTAAATGGAGAGATAGGGATTTGTAGAAAGTTTGACATTAGATATCCCATAACAGGGAGAGACAACCCCCCTCCGCCAAGGTTAACTCATACAATAGATTTTTCTTGACAATCTTAAAAATATTTTTTGATATTTATTTATTTATTTACTTGGCTGCGTTGGGTCTTAGTTGCGGCATGCGGGATCTTTGTGTAGCATGCGGGATCTTTCATTGTGGCATGCAGGCTCTTCGTTGTGGCATGTGGTCTTCTCCCCAGTTGTGGCCCTCGCAGGCTCTCTAGTTGTGGCATACGGGCTCCAGAGCGCGCGGGCTCAGTAGTTGCAGCACTCAGGCTCTCTAGTTGTGGCGCATGGGCTCTAGGCCACATGGGCTCAGTAGTTGTGGTGCACGGGCTTAGTTGCTCTGTGGCATGTGGGATCTCCCCAACCAGGGATCAAACCCGTGTCCCCTGCATTGAAAGGTGGATTCTTAACCACTGGACCAGTAGGGAAGTCCCTTAAAAATATTTTTTGTAGGGCTTCCCTGGTGGCGTAGTGGTTGAGAGTCCGCCTGCTGATGCAGGGGACATGGGTTCGTGCCCTGGTCCAGGAGGATCCCACATGCCGCGGAGCGGCTAGGCCCGTGGGCCATGGCTGCTGAACCTGCGCGTCCGGAGCCTGTGCTCCGCAATGGGAGAGGCCACAGCAGTGAGAGGCCTGCGTACTGCAAAAAAA